>NC_090938.1:687741322-688055697 GCF_040938575.1 Ambystoma mexicanum
ACTCACAGGGTCAGGGACAGCGACATGCACAGGCACCTCCACGGCGACCTGTGCTGCCTCCTGCCCCTGGCCCTGGACTGCACCACTTGCACCAGCAGGGATGCCCCCACCAGGCCTCAGGTGTGCCTCAGTCTCGGCCGCCTCCTCCTCTGTAGAAACCACCAACCTGGATGGCTCCTTGCCCTCTTCCGCTGTAGCTGGCCCCTGTGGGGGCTCACCCACCCCTTCCGCCGCAGCCGTGGGGGCATCCCCGCCGTCTACCTCCACAGCGCCGTCTCCGCCCTCTCCATCACTAGCCGCTGCATAGAGGGAGACATAGAACACAAGCATCAGGGCACTGTACAATGGTCCCCTACACAGGAAGCAATATCAGATGACTGGCAATGGTAAAGTACACTTCTATCATGTCCCTCCACAACACATGGGTCAGGCAATACACACACGCAACACCCATGGTCCATGGCATGCACATCAACATACATGTCCACTGCACTCTTCTAAAGTACGATGTCATGGAACACACATGCATCATTGGTCATGCAAATCACACGCACACACTTCACCTCTGTCACATCCATGTGGCCTCGTACATCACAAACACAGTGGATACAAGGATTATTAGGCAGCATCAGTGAATCTGTACAGTGTCACAGACATGTGTCATGCATCCATGCCATTCAAAAGTCACAGACATGCAGGTCAAGCACACCGACCTCGACACCATACATGTACCTGGCATCAGCATCCATCCCTCACCCACACCCATGTCCACGAACATACACTTGCATGCTCACATGTGTCCAATCTGCATAGGCCTCCTCAGGTTGCATAGCAACACATACAACAACCATGTGATCCACAAATTACTGGTCGCACATGCATCGCCATGACAACACTGCACACATACATGCCTACAAGGCCCATTCCACACATACAGCATCACACAACCAGCACACTGCAACATGCACTGTCTCACACAGCAATGCCTGCACACTTACCGCTCAACTCCAGACGGGTCTCCCTCTCAAGGACCTGGGAGTGGAGCGCTGGGTGTATGCGTGCCAGGACCCTCATTTGGATCGAACTCATGTGGCCCCGGCCCCCCTCCACGAGGCGCCGGGCCTTTGAGAGGGTCCTGGACCTGCAGTCCTCCCAACGCTTCATGACATGTCGGTTGTCGCGGACTGCCACCCCCTCCGCGTTGATGGCAGTCACGATGTCGTCCCAGATCCGAGTCCGTCCTTCATAGTTGGCGCGGCTACTTCCGAAGAGGGCATCATACTGCCCCAGGACTCGCTCCACCAGGACCCCAACCTCGGTGACACTGAAGCTGGGGCCCCTCTGCCTCTCTGGCTGGGGGTTGCCAGTGGTGCCAGATGTTTCAGTGCCCGACATGGCAACCCCAGAGGCAGGAGTGGGTGGGCAACTTGGTCCTGGGGCTGGGCTGTGGAGTGGTGTTCTTCCAGTCGGGAGTCTTCAGTTCCAGCAGGGGTGGACACAGCAACTGTACGCCTGCAGATGGCTGATGTGCAGGCACCAAATGGCAGGGCACGGTGGCAGCAGGCAGGCAGGCAGGCAGGCAGCAGCAGATGGCACGTGGGAGGCTGCTCGGGGCACTGGGGGGCAGTAACTCGGCCTTCTGGGCAGGAGCGTGGTCTTCCGTGTGTGAACGCGTGGCCAGCTTGATACGGAGTGAATTGGCACGTGAAAATCATGCACGTCTGCGTGGAATCCGAGGAAAGGCCCTCAGCGCGTAAGCACGTCAGCACGCGTACGCAATTTCATTGGTCCAAAGGGCCAGGCGCGTAAGCGCGCCTATGACGCACGGGTGTTTCCCAACCCACGTGAAAAATAAACACGTGCCGCGCGAGCGCGTCAGCACGCGTACCCGATTTCATTGGTCCAAAGGGCCAGGCGCGTAAGCGCGCCTATGACGCACGGGTGTTTCCCAACACGCGTGATTGGTCCAAAGGGCCAGGCGCGTAAGCGCGTCTATAACGCACGGCCGTTTCCCAACACGCGTGAAAGAAACACAAACCAGTGTCAATGCGTGTGATTGGAGGCTGGCCCTTCAGCGCCTACACGCGGAAGTGACGCAGGACCTGTGGGCCTGCATAAAAGGTACATGTAGAACGCCATTTCCTTGTACGTGCTTTTCGTGGAGAGCGAGTTGGTGTATTCTGTACTTCTTGTCAGTTGACACGCGATTTACTTCACGGCGTTCAAAGGTCGTACTCCCTGTTACCTCTGACAGCTTTTTCTCTTTTGCTCTTTTTCCTGGGCCTGTTTCCTCACACAGCGTTCCCTTCTACTGTTGTCCTGTCTCCTCAGACAGCGTCCCATTCTTCTTTTGGCGGGGGTGTTGCCAACACGCACACGCGCGTCTTTTTGACGCATTTCTCCCTGGCAGACGGTGAGTTGCGCACGCATCTATCATCTGTGCTTGCCCCGTGTGTCACGTACCTCTTCAGAGGTCAATCTAGGCTGCGTGTGACACGCATACGTTCATTACTGTGTTACTGGATGCCACAGCGTAGTGCAGGGTTTTTCATACGCACACGTGGTCTAGGAGGGGTATCGTGCACGTTCCTTAACTTTTTTGGGGTGCCTGTGCGTTGCGTGACCCGTCATCTTTCCCCAGGGGTGTCATATAGCCTTGCCACTGCACTAGGGTACGAATACCATCTGGTACCCAACCCCTTTGACACCCAATTGCCCAGGACAATTGTGCACACCCACTCCCATACGCACAATAACATCAGTGCCATGGTTGGGAGGCGTGCAAGCCGTAAGGGTGGCAAAGGTGGCCGAGCCACACGTGGTGGCCGTGGAGGATCCACTAGGGGACGTGGTTGTGACTTGCAGGGTGCCCCTGTCCCCCCCAGTCTGGAGGACCAGTCAGGGACATCCATGCCCCCCCCCCCCCACAGGTTGAGGGTCATGTGGCTGATACCAACCCTGATCAGCCCTTGTTGGACCAGCCCATTGTGGCACCAGACCTGTCGGAGGGTGACTCCATCGCTGACATCCAGGTCAGCAGGTCCACTGCACGTGCACCGGTGCACATTGGTGTCATCAGGACACGCGCATCTATGCCAGATAGGTCATCTGCTGCCCCCCGTGGCCAGGGTGTGGCTCCATCCACCCCACCTCTCATACACCCTGCCAAGACTGTGTCGGTCCTAGTTCTTGCACCTCAGATCAGGCCTGACCCTATCCCTCTACCCCCAATGCCTGCACCTACTCCCATGCTGAGTGTGCAATCCCACACACCCAGTACTGAGTCCACCACGGCTCCTGCCCCTAGTGTCCACAGCGGCGTAGGACACTCTGGATCCCCACCCCCTTCCAAGCGGAAGAGGAAGAGTGCACGTCCGGCACAGGCTGATGCCCCAGGCACGGCTGCACAGTCCGGCCCATCAAGGAAGCCCAGCTTCACAGACGCCGAACTGAATGCACTTGTTCAGTATGTGTCAGACCATGATAGGGAAATGGTCATCGTTGCAGGGTCCAAGACCACACATGCCAGACGCCAGGCACACTGGCAGACCATTGCTGACAAAATAAGTGCCCTTGGAGTAGTGAGGCGCACAGCTAGTGATTGCCAGAAGCGCTGGAATGACCTTAAGCGCAGGGCAAAGGATAAGCTGGCCTCAAGTCATGCCGCAACCTTGGTGACTGGAGGTGGGTCCCCAGCACAGGAAATAGAACTCACACCACACGAGTCCGTAGCTGGATCCTACGTCACCGAGGGACAACTCCAAGGTGTGGGAGATCTCCCTGATTACGAGGCATCATCCGGTGAGTGCACATGCATGTGTGTTATATCAATGTGCATGGTGTGTGTGCGAAGCCTTCATGTTGGGTGCCTGTCAAGGGGGTGTGTGGCAGAGTTGATAGTGTCACCCATGTGCCTCATCCAGTATGTTCAGTGCAACACCATGTGCCCACACCACTATCCCTACTGCCAACAGTGCACATATGGCCCTACACCATGGAAGTTCCCCTTGAATTGTCATTTTGTCACGACATTGTTGCTCATTCTCCCCTGTCTATTCATCTTATGTCTTACATACCATTCCTACACTTTCCCCCAGCCATTCAAGTTCCATCGTCACATGCCTGACATGCAATGATACCACATGCTAATGCGTCCTCTGTATATACATGGCACTCAACATGCTGTCATACTCTGGATTTTGCCTTGACACCCACCTCCTACCTGTGTGCTCTTGTTCCGTCTGGTTTCAAGCCCCACTCCCTCACACTCCATGCTGCTCTTCATGGTCTATCTTCCCTGACTTCTACTGTTCAGACCATCGTGCCCTACTCACGACACCTGCTTGCAAACAGTCAAATGAGGGCACCCTGCCCTCCAATGCGACCCACCCTATTGCTGACAAGTACATCTGAGCCTACTCAAGGTTAACTCTCACTGACATCTGCTCATACATGCCTTTGCCTGTCCCATGGACCCTTCACATGGTCCCAGTCCTCTCTCCTTGCTCCTCTTCCACCATCAATGGTGTGACCCGTTGGGGTGTACTCTTGGCCTCCTTCCAATCCTCAGAGGCCACAATTGATGAGTATGGTAATGGGAGCATCTCAGTCCAAGGACCTCAGGCCAACCTTATTCTCCTTGACAAATGCTACCCACATCTCATCAACTTCCTTTCCTCTCCTGCTGTCCCCCCTCCTCTCTCCTCATCTATCCTGCACTGCCTCCCTGCACCCTCCCATGATCCTTCTCCGCCTCCCACTCCAACTCCTACACAAGCTGCACCTCTGATCTGTAGCACTCCCCGTAAGTCCTACAAGGCTGTCAACCTCCTCCACATTTACACTCCTTACTCTGCCGCTGCATCAGGCATTCCTCCAATATATGTCACTTACATGAGGTAATGCACCTTGACATCCTTGGTCTCATGGAAACATGTCTGACGGCCAGCTCTGTCTGCATCTTTGACACACTCCTACCTGACGTTCAGGAGATCCTCTCCTTGGCCCGGCACTACTGTGCAGGGGGGGGGTGTGCCCTTGCCTTCCCTGAGGGTATTCCTGCCACTGTCACTCCTACGTAGACCTACTCCCCTCTGGAATGGCTTGTGTGACGTCTCTCTCCATCTCACCTCGACATTCACAAACTGTGCGTACTGTGTATCGGAAAAATGGTCAAATGTACTACTTCCTTTCTGAGTGGCCTCACCTCTCCTCCTCACTCATGACCCCAGACACTGAAATCCTCTTCCTTGGTGATGTACGCATCCACCTGCATGCTTGTTGTCCCCCCACGTGACTTTTCCGTGACCTCAGCAACTCCCTATCACCCTCTAAACTCCCGTCTGTCCCTACTCATTTTGCAGGGCACACTCTTGATGCTCTGATCTCATCTGACCTTCCCCTCTCCATCCCTCTCTGCACTCCTCTCTCCTGGAGTGATCACTTTCTCCTCTCCTCCCACCTCACCCTCACCACCCCACAGGCAAAGCCACCCTCACCACTGTCACACACCTTCTTGGTATTCCAACCCATGAAGTGTGTGTCAGTCGAGGCTTATGCAGCCAAAATCTCCCCCCCATCCAGCTCCCCCTTAGGCTCACTCCCATCCTGACAGGGCCCACTCCATGCTCCACTCTATGTCACGTACACTGGATGTCTTTGCCACGGTCATGACAATCCGCCTGAAGCCCCATGCCAATGCTGACTCCTGGCATGACTCGCATCTTGTGAACCCAAAACACAGGTGCCGGGTGGCAGCGAGGAAATGGCCTGCATCATGCTCATCGTCTGGCAAACTGGCCTGCCACCTGC
Organism: Ambystoma mexicanum; assembly: GCF_040938575.1. Lineage (NCBI taxonomy): Eukaryota > Metazoa > Chordata > Amphibia > Caudata > Ambystomatidae > Ambystoma > Ambystoma mexicanum. The sequence continues at coordinate 687,747,134 of NC_090938.1, forward strand.
TCCAAAGGCAATAGCGTCTCACCCTTCTCACCAAGATGAGAGCCCCAATCCAAGGGCACATATCTGCGGCATCTGACAACTCTGCAGGACACATTGAAATCTGCAAGGACCTTGCCAAGCCAGATGCAGTGTGTACCTCCCCTGTCCCCTCCGAGCCCACAGCACTGCATGACTGTCTCTGTACCCCTATAGGCCACCCCCCCAGCACTTGTCTGCGCCTACCACCATCTGCCCTCGACGTTAAGTCCTACTTACCTTGTACAGCACTACCAGCCGCAACTTCCCCTTGCACTTCATTGTGCCACCCACCTCTGCACTTGCGTTACATGAATGACACCAGCACCAGTAGGATTGTTGAATGGCATCCCCTTCTGCCCCACCACCCCTCAGTGCTCCGCTGTTCCTTCATACATTTCTGTACAGGTGCTTCACGAATGCTATATGAATCCATTACAGGTGATGGGGAGGTGGAATCTCATTGTTTACTGCATTTTGTTAATGTTGACAAGGCACTGTGCATCGTGGCCAATTGGGACTAGCAGATCCATGTCCAACATGTTAACTTCTTGATGTGATGAAGCAATGTCAGGACCAGAGTGGCCAAAATCCAAAATAGTTGCCCTCCTCTCCCTCTTCACTTGGTGGCTATGTCACATGCCATGTGTGTGATGGCATGTGCATTTGACATGGCAATCACCGGCCAATGTGTGATGCCAGTGCTAGGCAGCATGGGGAGCAGGCGTTGCTCTCCATTCTCTGTGTCATCATTGTGTGCCCTGAACCTCCCCTCCAGACCCAGTGATGGTGAATGCATAGGAGGTTTCCCAGTCATGTGGGACATGTGTCATTGAACTACTGGCTCTGTTGTTCATCAGCCCTTGTTGTATGCCATGGTGCTAATGCCTGTTTCCATTTCTCTCTTTCATGTCTTTGCAGGGGACGACGCACTTGTTGATGCTGGGGATGTGGTGGTGGAGCCGTCCCAGGAGGGCAACCCGGGCCGACCTTCCACAAGTGAGGGACGTGGTGTGTTTGTGGGTGAAAACCCACAAGTGCTGCAGGTCGTGCTGTCGAGGGGTGTCTCTGGGGGTTCCTCCCCCGAGCAGTATTCAGGTGTAGACTCGGAGGATGACACCTATGTGCAGTCGCAGGTGAGTGTTCTTGGGAGAGAATCTCCTCTGTCCGACCCACCTGCAGCCGGGTTATTGCCCTCAATGGGGATGTCAGTGTCGGCAGCTCAGCCTCCGGTGGTTACGGATGCAGGGCCACACCACACAATCTCTGATCCTGTTCCTGGGGCTGCAGATCAGAGAGGGAATGCAGTCCTGCAGCCTGAGGCTTTACCGGCACAGCAAGGCGCAGTCCGCCTTGCCCCAGGCAGGTGTGGTGCCCGCCAACGTGGTGGCCGTATGCCACCTGGCAATACCGCTTGGGAGCAATCCATCTACGGTATGGCCACCCAACAGGCAGCATCATCCGAGATGATTGCACAGGCCATGGATAGGGTGGCCACTTCCATTGTCCCCCCAGAAAGGCTGATGGAGCAACTGGAGCAGGCTACAGAGTCCATCTGCCAGGCACACAGGGAGGACATGTTGGCGTCCAACATGGACAGGCGGGCAGGACTGGCGACTCTGCGGGAATCACTTTCCATGGAGTCCCAGCGCCACAGGGAAGGCCTGAGGGAAGAATTCCATCACCTCAGGTCGACCCTGTCAGAGCTTGAGGCTTCATCCCATAGAAGGACAGAGGAGCAGCTGGAGCGTCTGACACGGACGCTCTCGGCCGAGATGCAGGCAACTCGTGCGGAGGTCAGGTCATCCCGGAAGTTACTGCATGGGGACCTCCGCATGATCATAATCCAGAACCAGACCTTCCAGACCCGCCTGCTTGCAGCCATGGAGGAGCAAACTCGGGCTTTGCGTGGGCTGCCTCCCATTGTCACACCATCTTCTGAGGCAGCTCCCCCACCTCCTGAGTCAGCTGCAGGGTCTGGCCAGAGCGATAGCGACTCATCTCCCACAACAGAGTAGCCGTGTGGGCCACGAGCCTATGGGGTGTTTTTACTTCCCATGATCCACACAGGTGGATTGTGTCGTGCATCCTGTCCTCGGACCTCATAGGTGGCCCCCCCCTCCCCGCCGGCCCTTTCATGGCCATTTTTTCTTATCATATTTTTATTTTTCAAGTGTGTTGCCTTGTGTGGGTACCTGGGCATACACTGTATTGTGGCTGGGCACATGCAGGCTTGTCCTGAGTTTGGTTTCGATGCTTGGGTATCTGGCATCCACACCCCTCCTGCTTCCGTTTCCATGGGCTTGCAAAGGGTGTGCCCAAGTGACAGCAAATTGCACGGTGACATTGGACTTCCATGAGCTGTTGGGCAGTCCATAGTCAATACTGTGTAGACATTCATGGTGTACATTGTTGTTGCACCTAACTATGCATGATGGTTTGATATGTGCCTCAACTTACATATGTTACTCATGTTTTGCAGGTATTTCACACAGTTCTTCACATGGGCATACTCTCTGGAGTCAGACTACATGTCGGTAGATGTGCAGTGACACTTTTGCGTGGCGCCATCACTGTACATCTGGACGGTGAGGACATACCAGCACAATCAGGTATTGAGACTACCATTGATTACATGCATTGTGTCTTGTTTTGGTGGGCTTCAGGGTGGGTTGGTGTGTAATTTGATTGAAATGACTCTTACACAGGTGTGTAGTAGTGCCTCCGTCACGGTTAGCTGTTCAAGTGCGGCTATGTTCCATTTGGGGCACTGCTATTTGTGACACCGGTGTCATGTTGTGAGGGTCAGTTTGTTTGCTCTCACATACCATGACATGGTGTCCTCTGTGGCGGGACTGTGAAGGGATTGGATGACACGGCAATGTTGTAATGTAGCAATTCCCCTGTGCCAATGCATTTTTGATGAATGGAGTTGTGTCTTTTCATAGTTATGCATTGCTGGTGTATGTGTAGGTAGGGGTGCACACATAGTGACACTTCCATGTTAACAATCTCAGGCTGATGTGTTTCTGACAGTTTATTGCCAAGAAATTTTGTGACATTGTCAGGTAGTGTCATCATTGATCGTCAGATGGTATGTGCCAGAGCAGTGTGCACTAGCCAGCACTGTGATTCCTAGGTGAAGAAGTTGGCCACCAGTTGCGTACGGGCTGCCTCCCCCGTGCCCTTTCCCCTCCCATGCGCAGCGGCCGTGCATGTGGTTGTGGATGTGGGGGCACCACCATGTCCACGGGCAGGCCCCGGCGTGTTGCAACGTTGTGCAGGACACATGCTGCCACTATGATCCTGCACACTAGTGGGGGAGCATATAACAGCTGCCCGCCAGAACGGTCAAGGGAGCGAAAGCGTGACTTCAGCACTCCGAATGTGCGCTCCACTATGCCCCGTGTTGCAATGTGGGCTGTGTTGTACCTTACCTCGGGTGGCGTGGTGGGGTTCCGGATTGGGGTCATCATGTGGTGGCTGATAGGGTAGGCACTTTCCCCTGCGGAGGTGGTGATGGGTATCATTAGTGGTGTTGTGACATGACCCTGTATCTGACATGCATGCATGTGCAGTGGCATTCATGCTCACCAAGCAGCCATGTATCTCCATGCCGGCCAGCCTCTAGGTCCCGGCTTAGGGTAGACATTCTGTAGATGAAGCTGTCGTGGGTGGACCCGGGATAGTTGGCATATACTGATGGGATGATTCCCTTGGCATTGCATACAACTTGCACGTTGATGGAATGCCAGTGCTTGCGGTTTCTATAGATGTGCTTTGTTGCCCTGGGGGGACGTAGAGCCACATGGGTGCAGTCAATTGCACCAAGCACTTTGGGGAATTGCGCCACACCATAGAATTCCTGGATGCACGCCCGCCTTTCTGCAGGAGTCCTGGGGAGATATATGTGCCTGCGGACTGATGGCCGTGCAGTGATGATGTTCAAGACCTGGTGTAGACAGCGTGACTGCGTGGCCTGTGACACACCACCCACTATGGCACTTGTCCGCTGAAAAGATCCAGTGCCCAAGAAGTGCAGTACATTCAGGACCTTCTGCAGGGGGCTGAGTGCTTGGGAGCACAGGGGGGGTGATGTGAGGTCATCCTCCCACTCACTGACCAGGTCCAGTATGATGTGTGCTGGAAACCTGTACCTCCCATACACCTGGTCATCAGGCATCCCGAATAGGCTGGTTCTGGGTGAGAAAATTCTGGCCCTGACTCTCCTCCTCCTCCTCCTTTGGTAACCCACAGCCACTGCTGCTAGGAACGGTATGTTCATCTTTGCACTGAGCTTGTAGGATGTTTTCACGTGAATATTTAGACGTGCCGGGTCACGTACGCCTGCTTCCTGCAGGCGTACGTCTTTCCGTATTGCCTGTTGTAATTTTGCACGTGTCGTGGCCGAGCGTGTGTGACTACATGCTCGAGGTTTACCAGGTTAAATGTACGTTATTAATATTGTAATTGTATTCAGATGTAAATGGTAACCGGGCGTTTTTCACGCGCGCAGTTGAATATGCGATTACTCGCTGTGTGCCTTTGGACCAATGAAATCGGGTACGCGTGCTGACGCGCTCGCGCGGCACGTGTATTTTTTTCACGTGGGTTGGGAAACACCCGTGCGTCATAGGCGCGCTTACGCGCCTGGCCCTTTGGACCAATGAAATCGGGTACGCGTGCTGACGCGCTCGCGCGGCACGTGTATTTTTTTCACGTGGGTTGGGAAACACCCGTGCGTCATAGGCGCGCTTACGCGCCTGGCCCTTTGGACCAATGAAATCGGGTACGCGTGCTGACGCGCTCGCGCGGGAGGTTTATTTTTTTCACGTGGGTTGGGAAACACCCGTGCGTCATAGGCGCGCTTACGCGCCTGGCCCTTTGGACCAATCATGCGGGTTGGGAAACGGCCGTGCGTCATAGGCGCGCTTACGCGCCTGGCCCTTTGGACCAATGAAATCGCGTACGCGTGCTGACGTGCTTACGCGGCCTTTCCTCGGATTCCACGCAGACGTGCATGATTTTCACGTGCCAATTCACTCCGTATCAAGCTGGCCACGCGTTCACACACGGAAGACCACGCTCCTGCCCCTAAGTCCGGAATCCTGCCCCCCAGAGCCCCGAGCACGCTCCCACCTGCCATCTGCTGCTGCCTGACTGCCTGCTGCCCACGTGCCCTGCTGTTTGCTGCCTGCACATCAGCCAGGGGTGCAGTTGCTGTGACCACCCCTGCTGGAACCAAAGACTCCCGACAGCCGTACCATCGCTCCACAGCCCAGCCCCAGGACCCAGTTGGCCACCCACTCCTGCCTCTGGGGTTGCCATGTCAGGGAGCACAACATCTGGCACGACTGGCAACCCCCGGCCAGGGAGGCAGAGGAGCACCAGCTTCAGTGCCACCGAAGTTGGTGTCCTGGTGGAGCGAGTCCTGGGGCAGTATGATGCCCTCTACGGACGGATGCGCCTCGACAAGGAAGGACGGACCAGGATCTGGACGGACATTGTGACTGCCATCAACGCAGAGGGGGTGGCAGTCCGAGAATTCCATCAAGTCAAGAAGCGCTGGGAGGACTACAGGTCCAGGACCCTGAACAAGGCCCGGCGCCTCGTGAAGGCAGTGGATGCCAAGGGGCGGCGGGGCCACTTGTCGCAAGATGAACTTTGGGTCCTGGAACGCATATCCCCAGCGCTCCATGTCCAGGTCCTTGGGAGGCAGACCCGTCTGGAGTCGAGCGGTGAGTGTACATGCATACTGATTGTAAGCTGTGTGTGTGGTGGTGTGCCAGGAGTGTGCATGTTGCACATGTCTTTGTGTGGCCATGTATAAATGTGTGTGTGCAGGGCTGTGAGACAAGCACATGTGTGCCTGTGATGTGTGAGACAAGGATGGTGCATGTGTGTGTGTGTGTGCTTGCAGTGCAAATGCTTGTGTGTGGGCACATGTGTTTGACTGTGCATGTGAGTTGGCATGCTTGTGGTGTGACACATGGATGTTGATTCCATGTGCATTAGTCTGCAGCGTGTGCGTGTGTGTAGTTGTGAAGGGTGCAACAGTGTTGCTACATGGATGCAGGTGACACTGTCATGTTGGAGAGTGAATTGCAAATGTGACATGGATGTTCATCTCATGACTGACAGTTTGCGGAGTGGTACACATGCTTGGATGTGTGCTTTGCATGTGTGCATGTGTATTTGAGTCCGTGTGTATCATGTGATGTGTGGCTCACCTTTGTCTGCTCATGCTGCTGTATGTGAATGTATGTAGCGGGCTGTAGCAATATGGCTGTTGAATGACTCATGTGTGTGCGTTGAGGAGACAAGTGTGTTGGGGATTGTGATGCCAGGTCTGGAGTATGACAATGCCACTCTTGTACAACTGTTATGTGTGTGAGTCAATTGTACAGTGTCCTGATGCCTGTCTCCTGTCTCTCCCTGCCTGCAGCGTCATCTGATGTGGAGGGCGGAGAAGGTGCTGTGGAGCACAGCAGCAGGGATGCCACCGCCAGCCGGAGACGCAAGGCCCGGCTCCCCTCCCCTGTTGTCATCTCGTCGGGGAGTGAGGAGTCCGGTGCTGTGTCCCAGGTCGCAGCTGCCGAGGGGAGGTCCAGGAGGCGCAGGAGGAAGTTGGACTCCTCGGCAGCAGAAGGGGCAGCTGAGACCCCACAGGGTTCCGCGGCGGAAGATGGCAGGGAGTCATCCAGGTTGGTGGTGGGTTTGGTGGAGGAGGAGGCCGTGCAAGGGACTGAGATGGGGTCTGGAGGTGGGCATTCCACTGGTGCTAGTGGTGCAGCACAGGGGCAGGGACAGGAGGCAGCACAGGCCGCCGCGGAGGTGCCTATGTGTAATCCTGTCCCCGGTCCTGTGTCTGCATAATCTTGCACCAGCAGGGTTGCCCACGTCCGGACCCATTCTCAGGGAGACCAGGCTGTGTTCCTCCATACACTGGGCCTTGTTCCGACCCCCTCCTCACCTGAACCCCCTATGCGCCAGTCGTCCTCCGTGCCATCTTCCTACCCACCTGTCACCTGGGTGCCCTGTGGAGCTGCCTCTGACGATGGGGCCAAGCTGGTGGAGGACACATCCCTGCCCCAGTCGGGAGTCGTGAGTCCAGCAGGGGTGGCCACCGCAACAACAGCACCCCAAACAATGGAGGATGTGCAGGCAGCAGGTGTCAGGGCACCGGCACCAGCACGTCAGCAGCAGGAGGAAGAAGGTGGGAGCCTTGATGGCTCGGGGCCATCACCATCAGAGGGGCAGGCATCAGCCGGAGGGCAGGAGGACCCTGGACGTCAAGTGTCTTCCGTGTGGCAGCGGTTGGGCCATGCCATAGATGCGGAGCGGCGGCGGGCGGAAGAGGCGCGGCTCGCTATGGTCAGGGCGGAGAACTCCATGCGGAGGGCCCTGAGGCGGGCCGAGTGCCTCGAGGCCATCCGCAGGGAGTTGGAGGTGGGTACATCGGCGTCCCTGCGGACCCTCGGGGCTGTGGAACGGGGCCGCCTCCGGGACATCGAGCGGGAGTTCGATGATGCCCTGGCCCGGAACAACGATCAGTGAGCCGCAGGACTTGCCCGCCGCCTTTGTATATAGTTCTGTAGTTTAGTTGTAGTTAGGTTTCCTTTGTTTTAATGTTATTATTTGGTTGCCAAAGGACAATGCACCACATTTTTGTATATAGACAATTTCTTACTTAGTGTAAATAGTTAGGTTTCATTTATTAGGGCTCATGGACCCGGATCATCATGTTGATAGTTTGAGGGATGTTAATATGTGTTTGATTTTTTCACATGAGGCAATGTGTTTCTTCTTTCATTTGTACTTGGATTTGATTTTGGACTTTGATTTTGGACCCCTATTTTACTTAATTTTTGTTAATTTGTGTTCCTGATTTTTTTGGTTGTGCTTTTTTATTATTTAGTTTGCATTGCATGTTTATTGTTATTTTTTATTTTTACCATCCTTGTTTATTTTTAATACATTTTCATTTGATCCTTCAATGTGTTGTATCATCTCATTGCTTTCATGCATGACATGTGGGTTGTTTGGACATTCACTTGCAACATCTGTGTGTGACAGACATGTGTTCATTCATATGATTTACATTGGGTGTGTCACATGTCATTGTGTTTGATATGTGGGTGGATGGGATAGTTGTTTGGGAATTCTTGCAGGGCAGACTGTCCATTACGGTCATGATTGTGTGGGGTTGTGACCCAGGTGAAGGTGGACATGGATGGTACATGGGTGGGGGCCTTCTGGTAGGTGCCCCTGACTGCGGGGGGGGGGTGGTAGACATGGGTGGGGGCCTGCTGGAAGGTGCCCCTGACTACGGGGGGGGTGGGGGTGGTAGACATGGGTGGGGGCCTTCTGGAAGGTGCCCCTGACTGCGGGGGGGGGGTGGGGGTGGTGGGAGGCATGAGCAGGTGTGCAGGGTAGTCCCCTGTGGTGTGGGTTGCATGCAGGGGACGTGGAGGGTGTGAATGGAACACCTGTGAGGACCCACCCAGCAGAGCCGCGTGTGAAACTTCCCGCGCACCCCTGTAAATGACGTACCCTAGTTTTTCGCGTGTAGGATTTCACGCGCACCCCTGGAATTCCCGTAGCCTAGCTTTTCGCGTGTGAAACTTCCCGCGCACCCCTGTAAATGACGTACCCTAGTTTTTCGCGTGTAGGATTTCAGGCGCACCCCTGGAATTCCCGTAGCCTAGCTTTTCGCGTGTGAAACTTCCCGCGCACCCCTGTAAATGACGTACCCTAGTTTTTCGCGTGTAGGATTTCACGCGCACCCCTGGAATTCCCGTAGCCTAGCTTTTCGCGTGTGATACTTCCCGCGCACCCCTGTAAATGACGTACCCTAGTTTTTCGCGTGTAGGATTTCACGCGCACCCCTGGAATTCCCGTAGCCTAGCTTTTCGCGTGTGAAACTTCCCGCGCACCCCTGTAAATGACGTACCCTAGTTTTTCGCGTGTAGGATTTCACGCGCACCCCTGGAATTCCCGTAGCCTAGCTTTTCGCGTGTGAAACTTCCCGCGCACCCCTGTAAATGACGTACCCTGGCTTTTCGCGTGTGGAACTTCACACGCACCCCTGATATCGACGTGGCCAGGGTAATCGCGTGTGGGACTTCCCCGCACCCCGGGATACACGTACCCAGGGCAATCGCGCGAGTGACTTCTCGCGCAACCCGTTGTACACACACGCGCGAATTTTTGAACAGTGGGTGTCCGTGTAAATGGCGTACACCTTTGCACATCATTAGTACTTTGGGGTCACGGTATGGCCCATTGCTGTATGTGGGTGGTATTTGTTGGCGCAGGTTTTGGCGCACTTTCGTTGAGTGCGTCGGGACGCTACCGCCTGCTTACTTGTGGCGTACGTTTTTGGGCCTGTGCGCTGGTTTGATCGAGCGCTGTTTTGCCCTGTTCGAATCCATGAATACGTGTTGCCGGAGAGCGTGTGGGCGTTCCGCGCACTTGCCTCGTGTACTTCCCCGTGCCGCCTACATTCTTCCCCATTCCAAGTGTTGTGCCCCATTTTATTCCCCATTCCGAGTGTCCCGCCCTGTGTTCCGCCTACTTTAGAGCTGTGCGCTGCGCTCGGAGTGATAGCGCAGTGGCCGTGGCGCACGCCGTTGGTTGAACTGTGCGCCGGCGTGCGCCGCGCACTTTTTCAGCGCACGTCCTATGCTTTTCTTACGCACGGACTTCCATGAATCGACGTGCGCTGGTTTCCCTGCGCTTTTCGCTATTTTTCGGCGCAGCGCACGTATAGGCCCCTCTGCGCCGGAATTTTCGGCGCACTTTTATTCCATGATGAGCACTCGCTATTTGCCATACTGGAAAAGCCAAAGGGCACGCTGACTTTTCAGAGAGCATCAGCCTACGAGGTGATTATTTCTAATCCATCGATCAAAATAGTGCGATGCAAAATGGTGAACCCTGCTATGTTTATAGCTGAGCCAGTCACAGAGGGAGAACCTGTGCATGACTGTGCTAACTATGAGGAATTTTATGATGAAAGCCCCAGGGTAAAGGAAAATGCCCTGGCAGGTGGAGAGATCGTCTTTATTGACGGGTCTTCTAGAATCGACCAAGAAGACGGACAAAGATATACAGGCGTGGCCGTGATCAAACACATGGCGAGTGGAGAGTTCTGAGTACTTGTCAGTGCATGGATACCATCTCACTATTCGGCACAGGCTGCAGAGCTGGTGGCGCTGATACTCGCCATTGAGAACCATGCAGACCAGGAAGTAACAGTGTACAGTGATTCCGCCCATGTGACGTCAACAGTGCATGCAGGTTTAGCGCGCTGGAAGAGGAGGGGCTACCTCCGAGCGGACGGCAAGCCAGTGAGGCGCGCAACCTTGTTGGACAGGCTGATAAAAGCACTACAGCTCCCAGTGGGCATAGCGGTCGTAAAATGCGCCGCTCATACCAAAGGGACAGATTTTGTGTCAAGTGGAAATCATGAAGCGGACACGGAAGCCAAGCGTATGGCATCCAAAACTGAAACAATCATGGACGTGGATGTGGCACGTACCCATGAGCGTATTATGGTAATGCGAGCCACACCAGAAGCCTATAGCAATATGGGGCAGTCTCAATTAATGGAGCTCCAGGGGGAGGCACCTCAGGAGGAGAAAAATCTATGGAAGCGTCGAGGGTGTTCCTTAAACCCCTCAGACGGATTGTGGAGGCAAGACAGCACTGGTAAACCAGTGATGCCTGTCGCCCTCCTAAAAGTAGCGCTAGAACAGCTTCACTACCCCATTCATATGTCAAAAGAAAATCTTGCTGCAACTCTTGCCAAAGACTGGTTTACACCGAATTTAGCAGAGCATGTTGCGTTCTTTATGGTAAATTGCATTATCTGCCAACAATTAACCTCTGGGCACACATTAAAAGTAGTGAGAGGAGTCATCCCCAGCCGAAATGGACCTTTCCAGCACCTACATATGTCGATATGATCCAGGTGTGTAATGGGTACAGGTATTTACTTGTGGTGGTGTGTCCCTTCTCCAGGTGGGTAGAAGCAGGCCCCTGTACACACCCTGACGCTGCCTGTGCTGCTAAATTCCTGTTGAGGGAGGGTTTCCCTAGATGGGGGGTGTGCGAGGTAATGAGATCTGATAATGTGGCACATTTTGTAAATGCAGTATTTGAGCAGATTAGCTTGTTGCTGGGTATAAAGCATACGTTTTCTTTGGCATATCATCCAGAGGGAAATGGGATATGTGAACAAATCAACGGCTTGCTTAAGGAAAGGATAGCCAAGTTGAAACTCACATTAAGAAAGGGATGGGTGCACTGCCTACCACTGGCATTGTATGCGCTTCCGAACTAACCAGGCTCCGACCATCATCTTACGCCGCACAAAATAGTCACTGGGAGAAGGATGAGGAACCCTCTTGCCCCCCGATACAGAGCTAGATGTGATGCCCAGTCAACTAGGGAGGTTCTGGGAGACGAGATGAAGGCGTACCTTGACTGTCTCATAGCCAGCACCTCTATCATTTCAGGCCAGCTGCAGTGACGGCGGAAAGGGGACAGCACAGCACGAACCACAACAGACAGTGCTGATGAAGGCACAGCTCTCAGCCTTGATGCACCCCTAGTCTTCCCGGGGGACAGAGTTCTTGTGAAGAACTTTACGAGAAAGAAATGGGACGAACCAAGGTTTAATGGCCCCTTCCTCGTAGAGGACTGCACCCCGTCCGCTGTCAAGCTCGTGGGCCGAAGAGCCTGGATTTTCATGAACGACATCAAGCTGTTCATAGGAGAGGGCACTCCTGCTGCACCCAGCGACAAAGAACCTACAGATAAGGAGGAAGAACCTCAGCACGTGCAGACAAGATCTATGGCGAGGAAGAAGGACGCATGAGCAGACAAGTAACGAGAACGTTGGGAATGTGAGACTCGTAAAACAAGACATTTCCTCAAGCCAAGTGAAACGTGTCAAAAGAACAATTACACGAACAGTCAGTATAGCCAACAAAAGAACTATTGTGAAAAATTGTGCCCGCGACTGAACTTTTTAGTATACACTAAAAGAGACAATATTAAGCAAGCAAACACTCTGTGCAGCCAAAGGTGCAGGGTAAATGAAGAAAATCACGTACTCATATCAGCAAAAGCGTTAATCTCATGAACATTTAAAAGCCACACAAAGCATTGAAAAACCTAAGACTCTGATAAGCAATAAAACAAGTGTTACTGAATTCATTCAAGACCCGGCAAACAAGAAAATAATCCGACAACTACTGACTGTCATAACAGAAACTTTCATTACACTACCCGAACACAGCGGAAAAGACACAGATGCTTCCACCACAAGTAATCATTGACGAGATCACATATGCTTTGTTCTTGCGCATCATCGAAGAATGTCCAGGACTTATCGGTAAAACTACAGATACATTGACATTCATTAGAGATCCAAAAAACAATTACTTTCTCAACCAAGTGTGGTACAAGCTGAACCACGTGGTTGCAACTCACTCAGCAGGAAAGTGCAAAACTTGTTCGCATCAAAAGAAGGGACTGTGATTGGGACCCAACAAAACAAAGCAAATGTCCCTATCACCTGAGGATACACGGCTGGCACACAACGTTTTATTTTGATTGGTCACAGACTATCCGGAAATGGTGGAGAGACCTGCAGATGTTGACGTCATCACCTTTATTAGGAATCCGGCCAACGCCCCACACATGGGCGCAGTCCTCCAAGGTATCATGCTTCAGGTGGAGCTGTCCAATTTCCAGCGAGAATTCCTGAGGAGAGTTCAGTGAGACTAGCCGACGAGGGACAGATCGAAGAAAAAAAAAACAACTGATCACACTGCGAGAAAAGGCCTGTGACTTTAGAGCCAAAGAACCAGACAAATGTCGTTAACACCTGAAGACAGTCGTTATGCTTTTCGTGTTTTCTTTCATCTCATTGAAAACTTTCCAGAACTAGTGGGCAGACCCCGCAACATGATGTGCCTGCCTTTCTTAATGATCCAGCAAAGAATGCCCAATTAAACAGGCTCCTAAGAGCTATTGCATCACAACTCAGAAGCAACTATGGACATCCACATCTAAGAAGAGCCTTAGAAGGGGGCGTTCCAAAATAACCTTTTTCATCATCCCCAGCCGGGGACAAGGCAAGAAAACAAAGACACAGTTCTTCATGCTTCCAACATAGGACAGATCGAAAAGAGCAGAAACAAGGATAACTACATCCGTTCTTATTTTTCTTGTCTTGTGTTTTCTATTCGTTCATCATTATCGCGCAGGAGAATAAATGGGTGAGAGAGAGACTGTTCACCAACTCGACCTCGAAGGACCAAGTGAAAGGAACAGAGACATGAACTTCACTGCCGTGTTTACCTTTTTCAACCTTTTTTCCTACCTTCTCATATGTTCACTTTTATTTTTATTTTTTATTTTTATTTTTTCAAAATGTTATTTTGTGTGATTTGTAGCGAATCCATCCTTTCATGGTGTCACAGCAAACAAGGTCCTGTATGTCCTAAGGGCCAAGGCAAGTTGGAAGAGTGCCCTGGGAATATGTTGGCCATACAAATACAGGATAATTGTGATGTGTTGGAAACGATAGTCTAACCTTTTTCCATAGTCTAGTAAAGGAACTGTACTCCATACTCAGAGACTATCATCATCATCACTCGTAAGAGGGGGGACATTGAAATGCACTTGTCACTTTAGTGTTTATTGAACTTTGAACGACGAAAACAGAATAAGAAGAGAAATAAACTATTGACTGTGGACGTATTTGAAATGGGGGCCCAAAACAGTAACTTAGTTGCGCCACCAGTGGAAGGGCGCCCACGGTTCCCTGGAAGGAGATGCTGCAAGCTGTCTTTCAAGGCTGTCATATGTATATGCATTGTGATTATTGTAGTATTTTTATCGTTAACTATTAGAACTGCATTTTTTATTGGTGCACGAAGCATCCCAATGTCTGTGCATCCACCAGGTAATGAACATCTGGGGCCCACAAAAGCGCCCAGACCTTATATTGTCATCCCTGTTCCAAGAAAAACTGATGATAAAGCAAATGATTTACAGTTGAGTGTAATTAGCAGTAACACGTATACACTTGAAGTAATGAATGGTGAGAACGGCTGGAGACAGGGTCAGCACGGAATGTATGATAACATAGCACTGTCCACGGCACGCACCCATACACTGAGTGCACATGAACAAGGACAAGTGTCAATGGCTACGAACCCACAGGCTAAACCAACTGAAAGAGAAAAATCACCTGTGGAACAAGCAGCACCAGAAAGCATGGAGCAACGCGAGAAACGAAACCGAAGTGAAATATCAAAATCACTCGATAAAACAAAGGAAGCAACGAAAGAACTCACTGAGAAAACACATGCGATAGTTGAGTATGTGTTTCCACTCATACATAGAGCAAAGGAGCTACATGAGGAGCTGAGCAAGACAACTGCCACAACTGTGATAGGGCTGCTACCTTTGGTGGCGGCAGCTGCTGACTGATTTGCACATGACTGGTCGCCTTTTGCAATGGCGCAGACGGGCTAAAAACAGTGGTGTGGAAGGTTGCCCAGAGCAATTGCCAGTGGTTTAGATTCATTCGAAACCTTCCACCCATCACTTTTGTGGTCAGTTTGTTTCTCCTTGTGAGAGAGGGTATGCCCAGACGTGGGTCCCTTGCTCGCTGCGCCACAGGGAACCAGGCTGCACCTCACTGAGGAGGTCCAACAAGGCCGAAACATGTCTGGGGTTGCTTGGTTTTCTGTGCAGAGGGGACCTGGCCTAGCAGTTCGGGCTGGGCTGCTACCTTTGGTGGCGGCAGCTACTAACTGATTTGCACATGGCTGGTCCCCTTTTGCAATGGCGCAGACGGGCTAAAAAACGGTGGTGTGGAAGGTTGCCCAGAGCAATTGCCAGTGGTTTAGATTCATTCGAAACCTTTTACCCATCACTTTTGTGGTCGCAACTGTGATAGCGAGCAAACCAGCTCCAATGTTAGAAGCAACTACCGAGCCTACGACAATGCCGCGTGTTGGAAGGATGGTAAGCCAGATGTGCAGTCTCATGGCAAAAGCTATAATCACACCTCATTTCCAGTACTCATGCAGCCTCATGGAACAAGGTGACAGCACATCCCAATCCAATACCCCCACTGCCTCGTGGAACAAGCTATAACCACACCTCACTTCCAGTACTCATGCAGCCTCATGGAACAAGCTATAATCACACCTCGCTGCCAGTACTCATGCAGCCTCATGGAACAAGCTATAATCACCCCTCACTTCCAGTACTCATGCAGCCTCATGGAACAAGCTATAATCACACCTCACTTCCAGTACTCATGCAGCCTCATGGGACAAGGTGACAGCACACCTCACTTCCAGTACTCATGCAGCCTCATGGGACAAGCTATAATCACACCTCACTTCAAGCACTCATGCAGTCTCATGGGACAAGCTATAATCACACCTCATTTCCAGTACTAGTGCAGCCTCATGGAACAAGGTGAGAGCACATCTCAATCAAATACCCCCACATCCTCGTGGAAAAAGCTATAATCACACCTCACTTCCAGTACTCATGCAGCCTCATGGAACAAGGTGACAGCACATCTCAATCAAATACCCCCACATCCTCGTGGAAAAAGCTATAACCACACCTCACTTCCAGTACTCATGCAGCCTCATGGAACAAGGTGACAGCACATCTCAATCCAATACCCCCACAGCCTCGTGGAACAAGCTATAATCACACCTCACCTCCAGTACTCATGCAGCCTCATGGAACAAGCAATAATCACACCTCACTTCCAGTACTCATGCAGCCTCATGGACCAAGCTATAACCACACCTCAAGTCCAGTACTCATGCAGCCTCATGGGACAAGCTATAATCACACCTCACTTCCAGCATTCATTCCTCCTCATGGAACAAGCTATAATCACACCTCACTTCCAGTACTCATGCAGCCTAATGGAACAAGCTATAATCACACCTCACTTCCAGTACTCATGCAGCCTCATGGAACAAGGTGACAGCACATCTCAATCCAATACCCCCACAGCCTCGTGAATCAAGTTATAATCACACCTCACTTCAAGCACTCATGCAGTCTCATGGGACAAGCTATAATCACACCTCATTTCCAGAACTCATGCAGCCTCATGAAACAAGGTGACAGCACATCTCAATGCAATACCCCCACAGCCTCGTGGAACAAGCTATAATCACACCTCACTTCCAGTACCCATGCAGCCTCATGGAACAAGGAGGCAGCAAATCTCAATGCAATACCCCCACAGCCTCGTGGAACAAGCTATAATCACACCTCACTTCCAGTACCCATGCAGCCTCATGGAACAAGGTAGCAGCACATCTCAATCGAATACCCCCACAGCCTCGTGGAACAAGCTATAATCACACGTCACCTACAGTACTCACGCAGCCTCATGGAACAAGCTATAATCACACCTCACTTCCAGGACTCATGCAGCCTCATGGAACAAGCTATAATCACACCTCATTTCCAGTACTCATGCATTCTCATGGAACAAGGAGGCAGCACATCTCAATGCAATACCCCCACAGCCTCGTGGAACAAGCTATAATCACACCTCACTTCCAGTACCCATGCAGCCTCATGGAACAAGGAGGCAGCACATCTCAATGCAATACCCCCACAGCCTCGTGGAACAAGCTATAATCACACCTCACTTCCAGTACCCATGCAGCCTCATGGAACAAGGTGGCAGCACATCTCAATCGAATACCCCCACAGCCTCGTGGAACAAGCTATAATCACACCTCACCTACAGTACTCACGCAGCCTCATGGAACAAGCTATAATCACACCTCACTTCCAGCATTCATGCAGCCTCATGGAACAAGCTATGATCACACCTCACTTCAAGTACTCATGAAGCCTAATGGAACAAGCCATAATCACACCTCACTTCCAGTACTCATGCAGCCTCATGGGACAAGGTGAGAGCACATCTCAATCCAATACCCCTACAGCCTCGTGGAACAAGCTATAATCACACCTCACCTACAGTACTCACGCAGCCTCATGGAACAAGCTATAATCACACCTCACTTCCAGGACTCATGCAGCCTCATGGAACAAGCTATAATCACACCTCATTTCCAGTACTCATGCATTCTCATGGAAAAAGCCATAATCACACCTCACCTCCAGTACTCGTGCAGCCTCATGGAACAAGCTATAATCACACCTCACTTCCAGTACTCATGCAGTCTCATTGATCTAGGTGACAGCACATCTCAATCAAATACCCACACTGCCTCGTGGAACAAGCTATAATCACACCTCACTTCCACTACTCATGCAGCCTCATTGATCTAGGTGACAGCACATCTCAATCCAGTACCCCCCACAGCCTCATGGAACAAGCTATATTAACACCTCATTTCCAGTACTCATGCAGCCTCATGGAACAAGCTATAATCATACCTCAAGTCCAGTACTCATGCAGCCTCATGGATCAAGGTGACAGCACATCTCAATCCAATACCCCCACAGCCTCGTGGAACAAGCTATAATCACACCTCACTTCCAGTACTCATGCAGCCTCATGGAACAAGCTGTAATCACACATCACTTCCAGTACTCATGTAACCTCATGGAACACGCTATAATCACACCTCACTTCCAGTACTCATGCAGCCTCATGGGACAAGCTATAATCACTCCTCACTTCCAGTACTCATGCAGTCTCATGGAACAAGCTATAATCATACCTCACTTCCAGTACTCATGCAGCCTCATGGATCAATGTGACAGCACATCTCAATCCAATACCCCCAAAGCCTCGTGGAACAAGCTATAATCACACCACGCTTCCAGTACTCATGCAGCCTCATGGAACAAGCTATAATCATACCTCACTTCCAGTACTCATGCAGCCTCATGGAACAAGCTATAATCCCACCTCACTTATCCAATACGCCCGCAGCCTCGTGGTACAAGCTGTAATCACACCTCACTTCCAGTACTCATGCCGTCTCATGGAACAAGCTATAATTTCACCTCACTTCCAGTACTCATGCAGCCTCATGGAACAAGGTGACAGCACATCTCAAACCAATACCCCCACAGCCTCGTGGAACATGCTATAATCACACCTCACTTCCAGTACCCATGCAGCCTCATGGAACAAGGTGACAGCACATCTCAATCCAATACCCCCACAGACTCGTGGAACAAGCTGTGATCACACCTCACCTCCAGTACTCATGCAGCCTCATGGAACAAGCTATAATCACGCCTCACTCCCAGTACTCATGCAGCCTCATGGAACAAGCTATAATCACACCTCACTTCCAGTACTCATGCAGTCTCGTGGAACAAGCTATTATCACACCTCACTTCCAGTACTCATGCAGCCTCATGGGACAAGCGATAATCACACCTCACTTCCAGTACTGTTGCAGCCTCATGGGACAAGCTACAATCACACCTCACTTCCAGCATTCATTCCTCCTCATGGAACAAGCTATAATCACACCTCACTTCCACTACTCATGCAGCCTAATGGAACAAGCTATAATCACACCTCACTTCCAGTACTCATGCAGCCTCATGGAACAAGGTGACAGCACATCTCAATCCAATACCCCCACAGCCTCGTGAAACAAGCTATAATCACACCTCACTTCAAGCACTCATGCAGTCTCATGGAACAAGCCATAATCACACCTCACTTCCAGCATTCATGCAGCCTCGTGGAACAAGGTGACAGCACATCTCAAACCAATACCCCACAGTCTCGTGGAACAAGCTATACTCACACCTCACTTTCAGTACTCATGCAGCCTCATGGAACAAGGTGACAGCACATCTCAATCCAACATCCCCACAGTCTCGTGGAACAAGCTATAATCACACCTCACTTCCAGTACTCATGCAACCTCATGGAACAAGCTATAATCACACCTCACTTCCAGTACTCATGCAGCATCATGGAACAAGCTATACTCACACCTCACTTCCAGTACTCATGCAACCTCATGGAACAAGCTATAATCACACCTCACTTCCAGTACTCATGCAGCATCATGGAACAAGCTATAATCACACCTCACTTCCAGCACTCATGCAGCCTCATGGAACAAGGTGACAGCACATCTCAATCCAATACCCTCACAGCCTCACAGAACAAGCTATAATCACACCTCATTTCCAGCACTCATGCAGCCTCATGGAACAAGCTATAATCACACCTCACTTCCAGTACTTATGCAGTCTCATGGAACAAGCTATAATCATACCTCAAGTCCAGTACTCATGCAGCCTCATGGATCAAGGTGACAGCACATCTCAATCCAATACCCCCACAGCCTCGTGGAACAAGCTATAATCACACCTCACGTCTAGTACTCATGCAGCCACATGGTACAAGCTATAATCACACCTCACCTCTAGTACTCATGCAGCCTCATGGGACAAGGTGACAGCACATCTTAATGCAATACCCCCACAGCCTCGTGGAACAAGCTGTAATCACACCTCACTTCCAGTACTCATGCAGCCTCATGGAACAAGGTGACAGCACATCTTAATGCAATACCCCCACAGCCTCGTGGAACAAGCTGTAATCACACTTCACTTCCAGTACGCATGCAGCCTCATGGAACAAGCTATAATCACACCTCACTTCCAATACTCATGCAGCCTCATGGAACAAGTTATAATCACACCTCACGTCCAGTACTCATGCAGCCTCATGGGACAAGCAATAATCACACCTCACTTCCAGCATTCATTCCTCCTCATGGAACAAGCTATAATCACACCTCACTTCCAGTACTCATGCAGCCTCGTGGAACAAGCTATAATCACACCTCACTTCCAGTACTCATGCAGCCTCATGGGGCAAGCTATAATCACACCTCACTTCCAGTACTCATGCAGCCTCATGGAACAAGGTGACAGCACATCTCAATCCAATACCTCCACAGCCTCGTGGAACAAGCTATAATCACACCTCACTTCCAGTACTCATGCAGCCTCATGGAACAAGGTGACAGCACATCTCAATCCAATACCCCCACAGCCTCGTGGAACAAGCTGTAATCACACCTCACCTCCAGTACTCATGCAGCCTCATGGAACAAGCTATAATCACACCTCACTTCCAGTACTCATGCAGCCTCATGGAACAAGCTATAATCACACCTCACGTCCAGTACTCATGCAGCCTCATGGGACAAGCAATAATCACACCTCACGTCCAGCATTCCTTCCTCCTCATGGAACAAGCTATAATCACACCTCACTTCCAGTACTCATGCAGCCTCGGGGAACAAGCTATAATCACACCTCACTTCCAGTACTCATGCTGCCTCATGGGACAAGCTATAATCACACCTCACTTCCAGTACTCATGCAGCCTCATGGGACAAGGTATAATCAAAACTCACTTCCAGCATTCATTCCTCCTCATGGAACAAGCTATAATCCCACCTCACTTCCAGTACTCATGCAGCCTCATGGAACAAGGTGACAGCACATCTCAATCCCATTCCCCCACAGCCTCGTGAAACAAGCTATAATCACACCTTACTTCAAGCACTCATGCAGTCTCATGGGACAAGCTAGAATCACACCTCATTTCCAGTACTCATGCAGCCTCATGGAACAAGGTGATAGCACATCTCAATCAAATACCCCCACAGCCTCGTGGAAAAAGCTATAATCACACCTCACTTCCAGTACTCATGCAGCCTCATGGAACAAGGTGACAGCACATCTCAATCCAATACCCCCACAGCCTCGTGGAACAAGCTATAATCATACCTCACCTCCAGTACTCATGCAGCCTCATGGAACAAGCTATAATCACACCTCACTTCCAGTACTCATGCAGCCTCATGGAACAAGCTATAATCACACCTCAAGTCCAGTAATCATGCAGCCTCATGGGACAAGCTATAATCGCACCTCAATTCCAGCATTCATTCCTCCTCATGGAACAAGCTATAATCACACCTCACTTCCAGTACTCACGCAGCCTCGTGGAACAAGCTATAATCACACCTCACTTCCAGTACTCATGCAGCCTCATGGGACAAGCTATAATCACACCTCACTTCCAGTACTCATGCAGCCTCATGGGACAAGCTATAATCACACCTCATTTCCAGCATTCATTCCTCCTCATGGAACAAGCTATAATCACACCTCACTTCCAGTACTCATGCAGCCTAATGGAACAAGCTATAATCACACCTCACTTCCAGTACTCATGCAGCCTCATGGAACAAGGTGACAGCACATCTCAATCCAATACCCCCACAGCCTCGTGAAACAAGCTATAATCACACCTCACTTCAAGCACTCATGCAGTCTCATGGGACAAGCTATAATCACACCTCATTTCCAGTAATCATGCAGCCTCATGGAACAAGGTGACAGCACATCCCAATCCAATACCCCCACTACCTCGTGGAACAAGCTATAATCACATCTCACTTCCAGTACTCATGCAGCCTCATGGAACAAGCTATAATCACACCTCGCTGCCAGTACTCATGCAGCCTCATGGAACACGCTATAATCACCCCTCACTTCCAGTACTCATGCAACTTCTTGGAACAAGCTATAATCACACCTCACTTCCAGTACTCATGCAGCCTCATGGGACAAGGTGACAGCACACCTCACTTCCAGTACTCATGCAGCCTCATGGGACAAGCTATAATCACACCTCACTTCCAGCATTCATTCCTCCTCATGGAACAAGCTATAATCACACCTCACTTCCAGTACTCATGCAGCCTAATGGAACACGCTATAATCACACCTCACTTCCAGTACTCATGCAGCCTCATGGAACAAGGTGAAAGCATCTCAATCCAATACCTCCACAGCCTCGTGAAACAGGCTATAATCACACCTCACTTCAAGCACGCATGCAGTCTCATGGCAAAAGCTATAATCACACGTCATTTCCAGTACTCATGCAGCCTCATGGAACAAGGTGACAGCACATCCCAATCCAATACCCCCACTGCCTCGTGGAACAAGCTATAACCACACCCCACTTCCAGTACTCATGCAGCCTCATGGAACAAGCTATAATCACACCTCGCTGCCAGTACTCATGCAGCCTCATGGAACAAGCTATAATCACCCCTCACTTCCAGTACTCATGCAGCCTCATGGAACAAGCTATAATCACACCTCACTTCCAATACTCATGCAGCCTCATGGGACAAGGTGACAGCACACCTCACTTCCAGTAGTCATGCAGCCTCATGGGACAAGCTATTATCACACCTCACTTCAAGCACTCATGCAGTCTCATGGGACAAGCTATAATCACACCTCATTTCCAGTACTAGTGCAGCCTCATGGAACAAGGTGAGAGCACATCTCAATCAAATACCCCACATCCTCGTGGAAAAAGCTATAATCACACCTCACTTCCAGTACTCATGCAGCCTCATGGAACAAGGTGACAGCACATCTCAATCAAACACCCCCACATCCTCGTGGAAAAAGCTATAATCACACCTCACTTACTCATGCAGCCTCATGGAACAAGGTGACAGCACATCTCAATCCAATACCCCCACAGCCTCTTGGAACAAGCTATAATCACACCTCACCTCCAGTACTCATGCAGCCTCATGGAACAAGCAATAATCACACCTCACTTCCAGTACTCATGCAGCCTCATGGACCAAGCTATAACCACACCTCAAGTCCAGTACTCATGCAGCCTCATGGTACAAGCTATAATCACACCTCACTTCCAGCATTCATTCCTCCTCATGGAACAAGCTATAATCACACCTCACTTCCAGTACTCATGCAGCCTAATGGAACAAGCTATAATCACACCTCACTTCCAGTACTCATGCAGCCTCATGGAACAAGGTGACAGCACATCTCAATCCAATACCCCCACAGCCTCGTGAAACAAGTTATAATCACACCTCACTTCAAGCACTCATGCAGTCTCATGGGACAAGCTATAATCACACCTCATTTCCAGAACTCATGCAGCCTCTTGGAACAAGGTGACAGCACATCTCAATGCAATACCCCCACAGCCTCGTGGAACAAGCTATAATCACACCACACTTCCAGTACCCATGCAGCCTCATGGAACAAGGAGGCAGCACATCTCAATGCAATACCCCCACAGCCTCGTGGAACAAGCTATAATCACACCTCACTTCCAGTACCCATGCAGCCTCATGGAACAAGGTAGCAGCACATCTCAATCGAATACCCCCACAGCCTCGTGGAACAAGCTATAATCACACCTCACCTACAGTACTCACGCAGCCTCATGGAACAAGCTATAATCACACCTCACTTCCAGGACTCATGCAGCCTCATGGAACAAGCTATAATCACACCTCATTTCCAGTACTCATGCATTCTCATGGAACAAGGAGGCAGCACATCTCAATGCAATACCCCCACAGCCTCGTGGAACAAGCTATAATCACACCTCACTTCCAGTACCCATGCAGCCTCATGGAACAAGGAGGCAGCACATCTCAATGCAATACCCCCACAGCCTCGTGGAACAAGCTATAATCACACCTCACTTCCAGTACCCATGCAGCCTCATGGAACAAGGTGGCAGCACATCTCAATCGAATACCCCCACAGCCTCGTGGAACAAGCTATAATCACACCTCACCTACAGTACTCACGCAGCCTCATGGAACAAGCTATAATCACACCTCAATTCCAGCATTCATGCAGCCTCATGGAACAAGCTATGATCACACCTCACTCCAAGTACTCATGAAGCCTAATGGAACAAGCCATAATCACACCTCACTTCCAGTACTCATGCAGCCTCATGGGACAAGGTGAGAGCACATCTCAATCCAATACCCCTACAGCCTCGTGGAACAAGCTATAATCACACCTCACCTACAGTACTCACGCAGCCTCATGGAACAAGCTATAATCACACCTCACTTCCAGGACTCATGCAGCCTCATGGAACAAGCTATAATCACACCTCATTTCCAGTACTCATGCATTCTCATGGAAAAAGCCATAATCACACCTCACCTCCAGTACTCGTGCAGCCTCATGGAACAAGCTATAATCACACCTCACTTCCAGTACTCATGCAGTCTCATTGATCTAGGTGACAGCACATCTCAATCAAATACCCACACTGCCTCGTGGAACAAGCTATAATCACACCTCACTTCCAGTACTCATGCAGCCTCATTGATCTAGGTGACAGCACATCTCAATCCAGTAACCCCACAGCCTCATGGAACAAGCTATAATCACACCTCATTTCCAGTACTCATGCAGCCTCATGGAACAAGCTATAATCACACCTCACTTCCAGTACTTAGGCAGTCTCATGGAACAAGCTATAATCATACCTCAAGTCCAGTACTCATGCAGCCTCATGGATCAAGGTGACAGCACATCTCAATCCAATACCCCCACAGCCTCGTGGAACAAGCTATAATCACACCTCACTTCCAGTACTCATGCAGCCTCATGGAACAAGCTGTAATCACACATCACTTCCAGTACTCATGTAACCTCATGGAACACGCTATAATCACACCTCACTTCCAGTACTCATGCAGCCTCATGGGACAAGCTATAATCACTCCTCACTTCCAGTACTCATGCAGTCTCATGGAACAAGCTATAATCATACCTCACTTCCAGTACTCATGCAGCCTCATGGATCAATGTGACAGCACATCTCAATCCAATACCCCCACAGCCTCGTGGAACACGCTATAATCACACCTCACTTCCAGTACTCATGCAGCCTCATGGGACAAGGTGACAGCACCTCTCAATCCAATACCCCCAAAGCCTCGTGGAACAAGCTATAATCACACCACGCTTCCAGTACTCATGCAGCCTCATGGAACAAGCTATAATCATACCTCACTTCCAGTACTCATGCAGCCTCATGGAACAAGCTATAATCCCACCTCACTTATCCAATACGCCCGCAGCCTCGTGGTACAAGCTGTAATCACACCTCACTTCCAGTACTCATGCCGTCTCATGGAACAAGCTATAATTTCACCTCACTTCCAGTACTCATGCAGCCTCATGGAACAAGGTGACAGCACATCTCAAACCAATACCCCCACAGCCTCGTGGAACATGCTATAATCACACCTCACTTCCATTACCCATGCAGCCTCATGGAACAAGGTGACAGCACATCTCAATCCAATACCCCCACAGACTCGTGGAACAAGCTGTGATCACACCTCACCTCCAGTACTCATGCAGCCTCATGGAACAAGCTATAATCACACCTCACTTCCAGTACTCATGCAGCCTCATGGAACAAGCTATAATCACACCTCACTTCCAGTACTCATGCAGTCTCGTGGAACAAGCTATTATCACACCTCACTTCCAGTACTCATGCAGCCTCATGGGACAAGCTATAATCACACCTCACTTCCAGTACTGTTGCACCCTCATGGGACAAGCTACAATCACACCTCACTTCCAGCATTCATTCCTCCTCATGGAACAAGCTATAATCACACCTCACTTCCACTACTCATGCAGCCTAATGGAACAAGCTATAATCACACCTCACTTCCAGTACTCATGCAGCCTCATGGAACAAGGTGACAGCACATCTCAATCCAATACCCCCACAGCCTCGTGAAACAAGCTATAATCAAACCTCACTTCAAGCACTCATGCAGTCTCATGGGACAAGCCATAATCACACCTCACTTCCACCACTCATGCAGCCTTGTGGAACAAGGTGACAGCACATCTCAAACCAATACCCCACAGTCTCGTGGAACAAACTATAATCACACTTCACTTCCAGTACTCATGCAACCTCATGGAACAAGCTATAATCACACCAAACTTCCAGTACTCATGCAGCCTCATGGAACAAGCCATAATCACACCTCAATTCCAGCATTCATGCAGCCTCATGGAACAAGGTGACAGCACATCTCAATCCAATACCCCCACAGCCTCACGGAACAAGCTATAATCACACCTCACTTCCAGCACTCATGCAGCCTCATGGAACAAGCCATAATCACACCTCACTTCCAGCATTCATGCAGCCTCGTGGAACAAGGTGACAGGACATCTCAATCCAATACCCCACAGTCTCGTGGAACAAGCTATACTCACACCTCACTTTCAGTACTCATGCAGCCTCATGGAACAAGGTGACAGCACATCTCAATCCAACATCCCCATAGTCTCGTGGAACAAGCTATAATCACAACTCACTTCCAGTACTCATGCAACCTCATGGAACAAGCTATAATCACACCTCACTTCCAGTACTCATGCAGCATCATGGAACAAGCTATACTCACACCTCACTTCCAGTACTCATGCAACCTCATGGAACAAGCTATAATCACACCTCACTTCCAGTACTCATGCAGCATCATGGAACAAGCTATAATCACACCTCACTTCCAGCACTCATGCAGCCTCATGGAACAAGGAGACAGCACATCTCAATCCAATACCCTCACAGCCTCACGGAACAAGCTATAATCACACCTCATTTCCAGCACTCATGCAGCCTCATGGAACAAGCTATAATCACACCTCACTTCCAGTACTTATGCAGTCTCATGGAACAAGCTATAATCATACCTCAAGTCCAGTACTCATGCAGCCTCATGGATCAAGGTGACAGCACATCTCAATCCAATACCCCCACAGCCTCGTGGAACAAGCTATAATCACACCTCACTTCCAGTACTCATGCAGCCTCATGGAACAAGCTGTAATCACACATCACTTCCAGTACTCATGTAACCTCCAGGAACACGCTATAATCACACCTCACTTCCAGTACTCATGCAGCCTCATGGGACAAGCTATAATCACTCCTCACTTCCTGTACTCATGCAGTCTCATGGAACAAGCTATAATCATACCTCACTTCCAGTACTCATGCAGCCTCATGGATCAATGTGACAGCACATCTCAATCCAATACCCCCACAGCCTCGTGGAACACGCTATAATCACACCTCACTTCCAGTACTCATGCAGCCTCATGGGACAAGGTGACAGCACCTCTCAATCCAATACCCCCAAAGCCTTGTGGAACAAGCTATAATCACACCACGCTTCCAGTACTCATGCAGCCTCATGGAACAAGCTATAATCATACCTCACTTCCAGTACTCATGTAGCCTCATGGAACAAGCTATAATCCCACCTCACTTATCCAATACGCCCGCAGCCTCGTGGAACAAGCTGTAATCACAGCTCACTTCCAGTACTCATGCCGTCTCATGGAACAAGCTATAATTTCCCCTCACTTCCAGTACTCATGAGGCCTCATGGAACAAGGTGACAGCACATCTCAAACCAATACCCCCACAGCCTCGTGGAACATGCTATAATCACACCTCACTTCCAGTTCCCATGCAGCCTCATGGAACAAGGTGACAGCACATCTCAATTCAATACCCCCACAGACTCGTGGAACAAGCTGTGATCACACCTCACCTCCAGTACTCATGCAGCCTCATGGAACAAGCTATAATCACACCTCACTTCCAGTACTCATGCAGCCTCATGGAACAAGCTATAATCACACCTCACTTCCAGTACTCATGCAGGCTCGTGGAACAAGCTATTATCACACCTCACTTCCAGTACTCATGCAGCCTCATGGGACAAGCTATAATCACACCTCACTTCCAGTACTGTTGCAGCCTCATGGGACAAGCTACAATCACACCTCACTTCCAGCATTCATTCCTCCTCATGGAACAAGCTATAATCACACCTCACTTCCACTACTCATGCAGCCTAATGGAACAAGCTATAATCACACCTCACTTCCAGTATTCATGCAGCCTCATGGAACAAGGTGACAGCACATCTCAATCCAATACCCCCACAGCCTCGTGAAACAAGCTATAATCACACCTCACTTCAAGCACTCATGCAGTCTCATGGGACAAGCCATAATCACACCTCACTTCCAGCACTCATGCAGCCTCGTGGAACAAGGTGACAGCACATCTCAAACCAATACCCCACAGTCTCGTGGAACAAGCTATAATCACACCTCACTTCCAGTACTCATGCAACCTCATGGAACAAGCTATAATCACACCTCACTTCCAGTACTCATGCAGCCTCATGGAACAAGCCATAATCACACCTCAATTCCAGCATTCATGCAGCCTCATGGAACAAGGTGACAGCACATCTCAATCCAATATCCCCACAGCCTCACGGAACAAGCTATAATCACACCTCACTTCCAGCACTCATGCAGCCTCATGGAACAAGCCATAATCACACCTCACTTCCAGCATTCATGCAGCCTCGTGGAACAAGGTGACAGCACATCTCAATCCAATACCCCACGGTCTCGTGGAACAAGCTATAATCACACCTCACTTTCAGCACTCATGCAGCCTCATGGAACAAGGTGACAGCACATCTCAATCCAACATCCACACAGTCTCGTGGAACAAGCTATAATCACACCTCACTTCCAGTACTCATGCAACCTCATGGAACAAGCTATAATCACACCTCACTTCCAGTACTCATGCAGCATCATGGAACAAGCTATACTCACACCTCACTTCCAGTACTCATGCAACCTCATGGAACAAGCTATAATCACACCTCACTTCCAGCACTCATGCAGCCTCATGGAACAAGGTAACAGCACATCTCAATCCAATACCCTCACAGCCTCACTGAACAAGCTATAATCACACCTCACTTCCAGCACTCATGCAGCCTCATGGAACAAGCTATAATCACACCTCACTTCCAGTACTCATGCAGCCTCATTGATCTAGGTGACAGCACATCTCAATCCAGTACCCCCACAGCCTCATGGAACAAGCTATAATCACACCTCATTTCCAGTACTCATGCAGCCTCATGGAACAAGCTATAATCACACCTCACTTCCAGTACTTATGCAGTCTCATGGAACAAGCTATAATCATACCTCACTTTCAGCACTCATGCAGCCTCATGGAACAAGGTGACAGCACATCTCAATCCAACATCCCCCAAAGTCTCGTGGAACAAGCTATAATCACACCTCACTTCCAGTACTCATGCAACCTCATGGAACAAGCTATAATCACACCTCACTTCCAGTACTCATGCAGCATCATGGAACAAGCTATACTCACACCTCACTTCCAGTACTCATGCAACCTCATGGAACAAGCTATAATCACACCTCACTTCCAGCACTCATGCAGCCTCATGGAACAAGGTAACAGCACATCTCAATCCAATACCCTCACAGCCTCACTGAACAAGCTATAATCACACCTCACTTCCAGCACTCATGCAGCCTCATGGAACAAGCTATAATCACACCTCACTTCCAGTACTCATGCAGCCTCGTGGAACAAGGCGACAGCACATCTCAATCCAATACCCCACGGTCTCGTGGAACAAGCTATAATCACACCTCACTTTCAGCACTCAAGCAGCCTCATGGAACAAGGTGACAGCACATCTCAATCCAACATCCCCACAGTCTCGTGGAACAAGCTATAATCACACCTCACTTCCAGTACTCATGCAACCTCATGGAACAAGCTATAATCACACCTCACTTCCAGTACTCATGCAGCATCATGGAACAAGCTATACTCACACCTCACTTCCAGTATTCATGCAACCTCATGGAACGAGCTATAATCACACCTCACTTCCAGCACTCATGCAGCGTCATGGAACAAGGTAACAGCACATCTCAATCCAATACCCTCACAGCCTCACTGAACAAGCTATAATCACACCTCACTTCCAGCACTCATGCAGCCTCATGGAACAAGCTATAATCACACCTCACTTCCAGTACTCATGCAGCCTCGTGGAACAAGGCGACAGCACATCTCAATCCAATACCCCACGGTCTCGTGGAACAAGCTATAATCACACCTCACTTTCAGCACTCAAGCAGCCTCATGGAACAAGGTGACAGCACATCTCAATCCAACATCCCCACAGTCTCGTGGAACAAGCTATAATCACACCTCACTTCCAGTACTCATGCAACCTCATGGAACAAGCTATAATCACACCTCACTTCCAGTACTCATGCAGCATCATGGAACAAGCTATACTCACACCTCACTTCCAGTACTCATGCAACCTCATGGAACAAGCTATAATCACACCTCACTTCCAGTACTCATGCAGCATCATGGAACAAGCTATAATCACACCTCACTTCCAGCACTCATGCAGCCTCATGGAACAAGGTGACAGCACATCTCAATCCAATACCCTCACAGCCTCACAGAACAAGCTATAATCACACCTCATTTCCAGCACTCATGCAGCCTCATGGAACAAGCTATAATCACACCTCACTTCCAGTACTTATGCAGTCTCATGGAACAAGCTATAATCATACCTCAAGTCCAGTACTCATGCAGCCTCATGGATCAAGGTGACAGCACATCTCAATCCAATACCCCCACAGCCTCGTGGAACAAGCTATAATCACACCTCACGTCTAGTACTCATGCAGCCACATGGTACAAGCTATAATCACACCTCACCTCTAGTACTCATGCAGCCTCATGGGACAAGGTGACAGCACATCTTAATGCAATACCCCCACAGCCTCGTGGAACAAGCTGTAATCACACCTCACTTCCAGTACTCATGCAGCCTCATGGAACAAGGTGACAGCACATCTTAATGCAATACCCCCACAGCCTCGTGGAACAAGCTGTAATCACACTTCACTTCCAGTACGCATGCAGCCTCATGGAACAAGCTATAATCACACCTCACTTCCAATACTCATGCAGCCTCATGGAACAAGTTATAATCACACCTCACGTCCAGTACTCATGCAGCCTCATGGGACAAGCAATAATCACACCTCACTTCCAGCATTCATTCCTCCTCATGGAACAAGCTATAATCACACCTCACTTCCAGTACTCATGCAGCCTCGTGGAACAAGCTATAATCACACCTCACTTCCAGTACTCATGCAGCCTCATGGGGCAAGCTATAATCACACCTCACTTCCAGTACTCATGCAGCCTCATGGAACAAGGTGACAGCACATCTCAATCCAATACCTCCACAGCCTCGTGGAACAAGCTATAATCACACCTCACTTCCAGTACTCATGCAGCCTCATGGAACAAGGTGACAGCACATCTCAATCCAATACCCCCACAGCCTCGTGGAACAAGCTGTAATCACACCTCACCTCCAGTACTCATGCAGCCTCATGGAACAAGCTATAATCACACCTCACTTCCAGTACTCATGCAGCCTCATGGAACAAGCTATAATCACACCTCACGTCCAGTACTCATGCAGCCTCATGGGACAAGCAATAATCACACCTCACGTCCAGCATTCCTTCCTCCTCATGGAACAAGCTATAATCACACCTCACTTCCAGTACTCATGCAGCCTCGGGGAACAAGCTATAATCACACCTCACTTCCAGTACTCATGCTGCCTCATGGGACAAGCTATAATCACACCTCACTTCCAGTACTCATGCAGCCTCATGGGACAAGGTATAATCAAAACTCACTTCCAGCATTCATTCCTCCTCATGGAACAAGCTATAATCCCACCTCACTTCCAGTACTCATGCAGCCTCATGGAACAAGGTGACAGCACATCTCAATCCCATTCCCCCACAGCCTCGTGAAACAAGCTATAATCACACCTTACTTCAAGCACTCATGCAGTCTCATGGGACAAGCTAGAATCACACCTCATTTCCAGTACTCATGCAGCCTCATGGAACAAGGTGATAGCACATCTCAATCAAATACCCCCACAGCCTCGTGGAAAAAGCTATAATCACACCTCACTTCCAGTACTCATGCAGCCTCATGGAACAAGGTGACAGCACATCTCAATCCAATACCCCCACAGCCTCGTGGAACAAGCTATAATCACACCTCACCTCCAGTACTCATGCAGCCTCATGGAACAAGCTATAATCACACCTCACTTCCAGTACTCATGCAGCCTCATGGAACAAGCTATAATCACACCTCAAGTCCAGTAATCATGCAGCCTCATGGGACAAGCTATAATCGCACCTCAATTCCAGCATTCATTCCTCCTCATGGAACAAGCTATAATCACACCTCACTTCCAGTACTCACGCAGCCTCGTGGAACAAGCTATAATCACACCTCACTTCCAGTACTCATGCAGCCTCATGGGACAAGCTATAATCACACCTCACTTCCAGTACTCATGCAGCCTCATGGGACAAGCTATAATCACACCTCATTTCCAGCATTCATTCCTCCTCATGGAACAAGCTATAATCACACCTCACTTCCAGTACTCATGCAGCCTAATGGAACAAGCTATAATCACACCTCACTTCCAGTACTCATGCAGCCTCATGGAACAAGGTGACAGCACATCTCAATCCAATACCCCCACAGCCTCGTGAAACAAGCTATAATCACACCTCACTTCAAGCACTCATGCAGTCTCATGGGACAAGCTATAATCACACCTCATTTCCAGTAATCATGCAGCCTCATGGAACAAGGTGACAGCACATCCCAATCCAATACCCCCACTACCTCGTGGAACAAGCTATAATCACATCTCACTTCCAGTACTCATGCAGCCTCATGGAACAAGCTATAATCACACCTCGCTGCCAGTACTCATGCAGCCTCATGGAACACGCTATAATCACCCCTCACTTCCAGTACTCATGCAACCTCTTGGAACAAGCTATAATCACACCTCACTTCCAGTACTCATGCAGCCTCATGGGACAAGGTGACAGCACACCTCACTTCCAGTACTC
Organism: Ambystoma mexicanum; assembly: GCF_040938575.1. Classification (NCBI taxonomy): domain Eukaryota; kingdom Metazoa; phylum Chordata; class Amphibia; order Caudata; family Ambystomatidae; genus Ambystoma; species Ambystoma mexicanum. The sequence continues at coordinate 687,779,972 of NC_090938.1, forward strand.
ATGCAGCCTCATGGGACAAGCTATAATCACACCTCACTTCCAGCATTCATTCCTCCTCATGGAACAAGCTATAATCACACCTCACTTCCAGTACTCATGCAGCCTAATGGAACACGCTATAATCACACCTCACTTCCAGTACTCATGCAGCCTCATGGAACAAGGTGAAAGCATCTCAATCCAATACCTCCACAGCCTCGTGAAACAGGCTATAATCACACCTCACTTCAAGCACGCATGCAGTCTCATGGCAAAAGCTATAATCACACGTCATTTCCAGTACTCATGCAGCCTCATGGAACAAGGTGACAGCACATCCCAATCCAATACCCCCACTGCCTCGTGGAACAAGCTATAACCACACCCCACTTCCAGTACTCATGCAGCCTCATGGAACAAGCTATAATCACACCTCGCTGCCAGTACTCATGCAGCCTCATGGAACAAGCTATAATCACCCCTCACTTCCAGTACTCATGCAGCCTCATGGAACAAGCTATAATCACACCTCACTTCCAATACTCATGCAGCCTCATGGGACAAGGTGACAGCACACCTCACTTCCAGTAGTCATGCAGCCTCATGGGACAAGCTATTATCACACCTCACTTCAAGCACTCATGCAGTCTCATGGGACAAGCTATAATCACACCTCATTTCCAGTACTAGTGCAGCCTCATGGAACAAGGTGAGAGCACATCTCAATCAAATACCCCACATCCTCGTGGAAAAAGCTATAATCACACCTCACTTCCAGTACTCATGCAGCCTCATGGAACAAGGTGACAGCACATCTCAATCAAACACCCCCACATCCTCGTGGAAAAAGCTATAATCACACCTCACTTACTCATGCAGCCTCATGGAACAAGGTGACAGCACATCTCAATCCAATACCCCCACAGCCTCTTGGAACAAGCTATAATCACACCTCACCTCCAGTACTCATGCAGCCTCATGGAACAAGCAATAATCACACCTCACTTCCAGTACTCATGCAGCCTCATGGACCAAGCTATAACCACACCTCAAGTCCAGTACTCATGCAGCCTCATGGTACAAGCTATAATCACACCTCACTTCCAGCATTCATTCCTCCTCATGGAACAAGCTATAATCACACCTCACTTCCAGTACTCATGCAGCCTAATGGAACAAGCTATAATCACACCTCACTTCCAGTACTCATGCAGCCTCATGGAACAAGGTGACAGCACATCTCAATCCAATACCCCCACAGCCTCGTGAAACAAGTTATAATCACACCTCACTTCAAGCACTCATGCAGTCTCATGGGACAAGCTATAATCACACCTCATTTCCAGAACTCATGCAGCCTCTTGGAACAAGGTGACAGCACATCTCAATGCAATACCCCCACAGCCTCGTGGAACAAGCTATAATCACACCACACTTCCAGTACCCATGCAGCCTCATGGAACAAGGAGGCAGCACATCTCAATGCAATACCCCCACAGCCTCGTGGAACAAGCTATAATCACACCTCACTTCCAGTACCCATGCAGCCTCATGGAACAAGGTAGCAGCACATCTCAATCGAATACCCCCACAGCCTCGTGGAACAAGCTATAATCACACCTCACCTACAGTACTCACGCAGCCTCATGGAACAAGCTATAATCACACCTCACTTCCAGGACTCATGCAGCCTCATGGAACAAGCTATAATCACACCTCATTTCCAGTACTCATGCATTCTCATGGAACAAGGAGGCAGCACATCTCAATGCAATACCCCCACAGCCTCGTGGAACAAGCTATAATCACACCTCACTTCCAGTACCCATGCAGCCTCATGGAACAAGGAGGCAGCACATCTCAATGCAATACCCCCACAGCCTCGTGGAACAAGCTATAATCACACCTCACTTCCAGTACCCATGCAGCCTCATGGAACAAGGTGGCAGCACATCTCAATCGAATACCCCCACAGCCTCGTGGAACAAGCTATAATCACACCTCACCTACAGTACTCACGCAGCCTCATGGAACAAGCTATAATCACACCTCAATTCCAGCATTCATGCAGCCTCATGGAACAAGCTATGATCACACCTCACTCCAAGTACTCATGAAGCCTAATGGAACAAGCCATAATCACACCTCACTTCCAGTACTCATGCAGCCTCATGGGACAAGGTGAGAGCACATCTCAATCCAATACCCCTACAGCCTCGTGGAACAAGCTATAATCACACCTCACCTACAGTACTCACGCAGCCTCATGGAACAAGCTATAATCACACCTCACTTCCAGGACTCATGCAGCCTCATGGAACAAGCTATAATCACACCTCATTTCCAGTACTCATGCATTCTCATGGAAAAAGCCATAATCACACCTCACCTCCAGTACTCGTGCAGCCTCATGGAACAAGCTATAATCACACCTCACTTCCAGTACTCATGCAGTCTCATTGATCTAGGTGACAGCACATCTCAATCAAATACCCACACTGCCTCGTGGAACAAGCTATAATCACACCTCACTTCCAGTACTCATGCAGCCTCATTGATCTAGGTGACAGCACATCTCAATCCAGTAACCCCACAGCCTCATGGAACAAGCTATAATCACACCTCATTTCCAGTACTCATGCAGCCTCATGGAACAAGCTATAATCACACCTCACTTCCAGTACTTAGGCAGTCTCATGGAACAAGCTATAATCATACCTCAAGTCCAGTACTCATGCAGCCTCATGGATCAAGGTGACAGCACATCTCAATCCAATACCCCCACAGCCTCGTGGAACAAGCTATAATCACACCTCACTTCCAGTACTCATGCAGCCTCATGGAACAAGCTGTAATCACACATCACTTCCAGTACTCATGTAACCTCATGGAACACGCTATAATCACACCTCACTTCCAGTACTCATGCAGCCTCATGGGACAAGCTATAATCACTCCTCACTTCCAGTACTCATGCAGTCTCATGGAACAAGCTATAATCATACCTCACTTCCAGTACTCATGCAGCCTCATGGATCAATGTGACAGCACATCTCAATCCAATACCCCCACAGCCTCGTGGAACACGCTATAATCACACCTCACTTCCAGTACTCATGCAGCCTCATGGGACAAGGTGACAGCACCTCTCAATCCAATACCCCCAAAGCCTCGTGGAACAAGCTATAATCACACCACGCTTCCAGTACTCATGCAGCCTCATGGAACAAGCTATAATCATACCTCACTTCCAGTACTCATGCAGCCTCATGGAACAAGCTATAATCCCACCTCACTTATCCAATACGCCCGCAGCCTCGTGGTACAAGCTGTAATCACACCTCACTTCCAGTACTCATGCCGTCTCATGGAACAAGCTATAATTTCACCTCACTTCCAGTACTCATGCAGCCTCATGGAACAAGGTGACAGCACATCTCAAACCAATACCCCCACAGCCTCGTGGAACATGCTATAATCACACCTCACTTCCATTACCCATGCAGCCTCATGGAACAAGGTGACAGCACATCTCAATCCAATACCCCCACAGACTCGTGGAACAAGCTGTGATCACACCTCACCTCCAGTACTCATGCAGCCTCATGGAACAAGCTATAATCACACCTCACTTCCAGTACTCATGCAGCCTCATGGAACAAGCTATAATCACACCTCACTTCCAGTACTCATGCAGTCTCGTGGAACAAGCTATTATCACACCTCACTTCCAGTACTCATGCAGCCTCATGGGACAAGCTATAATCACACCTCACTTCCAGTACTGTTGCACCCTCATGGGACAAGCTACAATCACACCTCACTTCCAGCATTCATTCCTCCTCATGGAACAAGCTATAATCACACCTCACTTCCACTACTCATGCAGCCTAATGGAACAAGCTATAATCACACCTCACTTCCAGTACTCATGCAGCCTCATGGAACAAGGTGACAGCACATCTCAATCCAATACCCCCACAGCCTCGTGAAACAAGCTATAATCAAACCTCACTTCAAGCACTCATGCAGTCTCATGGGACAAGCCATAATCACACCTCACTTCCACCACTCATGCAGCCTTGTGGAACAAGGTGACAGCACATCTCAAACCAATACCCCACAGTCTCGTGGAACAAACTATAATCACACTTCACTTCCAGTACTCATGCAACCTCATGGAACAAGCTATAATCACACCAAACTTCCAGTACTCATGCAGCCTCATGGAACAAGCCATAATCACACCTCAATTCCAGCATTCATGCAGCCTCATGGAACAAGGTGACAGCACATCTCAATCCAATACCCCCACAGCCTCACGGAACAAGCTATAATCACACCTCACTTCCAGCACTCATGCAGCCTCATGGAACAAGCCATAATCACACCTCACTTCCAGCATTCATGCAGCCTCGTGGAACAAGGTGACAGGACATCTCAATCCAATACCCCACAGTCTCGTGGAACAAGCTATACTCACACCTCACTTTCAGTACTCATGCAGCCTCATGGAACAAGGTGACAGCACATCTCAATCCAACATCCCCATAGTCTCGTGGAACAAGCTATAATCACAACTCACTTCCAGTACTCATGCAACCTCATGGAACAAGCTATAATCACACCTCACTTCCAGTACTCATGCAGCATCATGGAACAAGCTATACTCACACCTCACTTCCAGTACTCATGCAACCTCATGGAACAAGCTATAATCACACCTCACTTCCAGTACTCATGCAGCATCATGGAACAAGCTATAATCACACCTCACTTCCAGCACTCATGCAGCCTCATGGAACAAGGAGACAGCACATCTCAATCCAATACCCTCACAGCCTCACGGAACAAGCTATAATCACACCTCATTTCCAGCACTCATGCAGCCTCATGGAACAAGCTATAATCACACCTCACTTCCAGTACTTATGCAGTCTCATGGAACAAGCTATAATCATACCTCAAGTCCAGTACTCATGCAGCCTCATGGATCAAGGTGACAGCACATCTCAATCCAATACCCCCACAGCCTCGTGGAACAAGCTATAATCACACCTCACTTCCAGTACTCATGCAGCCTCATGGAACAAGCTGTAATCACACATCACTTCCAGTACTCATGTAACCTCCTGGAACACGCTATAATCACACCTCACTTCCAGTACTCATGCAGCCTCATGGGACAAGCTATAATCACTCCTCACTTCCTGTACTCATGCAGTCTCATGGAACAAGCTATAATCATACCTCACTTCCAGTACTCATGCAGCCTCATGGATCAATGTGACAGCACATCTCAATCCAATACCCCCACAGCCTCGTGGAACACGCTATAATCACACCTCACTTCCAGTACTCATGCAGCCTCATGGGACAAGGTGACAGCACCTCTCAATCCAATACCCCCAAAGCCTTGTGGAACAAGCTATAATCACACCACGCTTCCAGTACTCATGCAGCCTCATGGAACAAGCTATAATCATACCTCACTTCCAGTACTCATGTAGCCTCATGGAACAAGCTATAATCCCACCTCACTTATCCAATACGCCCGCAGCCTCGTGGAACAAGCTGTAATCACAGCTCACTTCCAGTACTCATGCCGTCTCATGGAACAAGCTATAATTTCCCCTCACTTCCAGTACTCATGAGGCCTCATGGAACAAGGTGACAGCACATCTCAAACCAATACCCCCACAGCCTCGTGGAACATGCTATAATCACACCTCACTTCCAGTTCCCATGCAGCCTCATGGAACAAGGTGACAGCACATCTCAATTCAATACCCCCACAGACTCGTGGAACAAGCTGTGATCACACCTCACCTCCAGTACTCATGCAGCCTCATGGAACAAGCTATAATCACACCTCACTTCCAGTACTCATGCAGCCTCATGGAACAAGCTATAATCACACCTCACTTCCAGTACTCATGCAGGCTCGTGGAACAAGCTATTATCACACCTCACTTCCAGTACTCATGCAGCCTCATGGGACAAGCTATAATCACACCTCACTTCCAGTACTGTTGCAGCCTCATGGGACAAGCTACAATCACACCTCACTTCCAGCATTCATTCCTCCTCATGGAACAAGCTATAATCACACCTCACTTCCACTACTCATGCAGCCTAATGGAACAAGCTATAATCACACCTCACTTCCAGTATTCATGCAGCCTCATGGAACAAGGTGACAGCACATCTCAATCCAATACCCCCACAGCCTCGTGAAACAAGCTATAATCACACCTCACTTCAAGCACTCATGCAGTCTCATGGGACAAGCCATAATCACACCTCACTTCCAGCACTCATGCAGCCTCGTGGAACAAGGTGACAGCACATCTCAAACCAATACCCCACAGTCTCGTGGAACAAGCTATAATCACACCTCACTTCCAGTACTCATGCAACCTCATGGAACAAGCTATAATCACACCTCACTTCCAGTACTCATGCAGCCTCATGGAACAAGCCATAATCACACCTCAATTCCAGCATTCATGCAGCCTCATGGAACAAGGTGACAGCACATCTCAATCCAATATCCCCACAGCCTCACGGAACAAGCTATAATCACACCTCACTTCCAGCACTCATGCAGCCTCATGGAACAAGCCATAATCACACCTCACTTCCAGCATTCATGCAGCCTCGTGGAACAAGGTGACAGCACATCTCAATCCAATACCCCACGGTCTCGTGGAACAAGCTATAATCACACCTCACTTTCAGCACTCATGCAGCCTCATGGAACAAGGTGACAGCACATCTCAATCCAACATCCACACAGTCTCGTGGAACAAGCTATAATCACACCTCACTTCCAGTACTCATGCAACCTCATGGAACAAGCTATAATCACACCTCACTTCCAGTACTCATGCAGCATCATGGAACAAGCTATACTCACACCTCACTTCCAGTACTCATGCAACCTCATGGAACAAGCTATAATCACACCTCACTTCCAGCACTCATGCAGCCTCATGGAACAAGGTAACAGCACATCTCAATCCAATACCCTCACAGCCTCACTGAACAAGCTATAATCACACCTCACTTCCAGCACTCATGCAGCCTCATGGAACAAGCTATAATCACACCTCACTTCCAGTACTCATGCAGCCTCATTGATCTAGGTGACAGCACATCTCAATCCAGTACCCCCACAGCCTCATGGAACAAGCTATAATCACACCTCATTTCCAGTACTCATGCAGCCTCATGGAACAAGCTATAATCACACCTCACTTCCAGTACTTATGCAGTCTCATGGAACAAGCTATAATCATACCTCACTTTCAGCACTCATGCAGCCTCATGGAACAAGGTGACAGCACATCTCAATCCAACATCCCCCAAAGTCTCGTGGAACAAGCTATAATCACACCTCACTTCCAGTACTCATGCAACCTCATGGAACAAGCTATAATCACACCTCACTTCCAGTACTCATGCAGCATCATGGAACAAGCTATACTCACACCTCACTTCCAGTACTCATGCAACCTCATGGAACAAGCTATAATCACACCTCACTTCCAGCACTCATGCAGCCTCATGGAACAAGGTAACAGCACATCTCAATCCAATACCCTCACAGCCTCACTGAACAAGCTATAATCACACCTCACTTCCAGCACTCATGCAGCCTCATGGAACAAGCTATAATCACACCTCACTTCCAGTACTCATGCAGCCTCGTGGAACAAGGCGACAGCACATCTCAATCCAATACCCCACGGTCTCGTGGAACAAGCTATAATCACACCTCACTTTCAGCACTCAAGCAGCCTCATGGAACAAGGTGACAGCACATCTCAATCCAACATCCCCACAGTCTCGTGGAACAAGCTATAATCACACCTCACTTCCAGTACTCATGCAACCTCATGGAACAAGCTATAATCACACCTCACTTCCAGTACTCATGCAGCATCATGGAACAAGCTATACTCACACCTCACTTCCAGTATTCATGCAACCTCATGGAACGAGCTATAATCACACCTCACTTCCAGCACTCATGCAGCGTCATGGAACAAGGTAACAGCACATCTCAATCCAATACCCTCACAGCCTCACTGAACAAGCTATAATCACACCTCACTTCCAGCACTCATGCAGCCTCATGGAACAAGCTATAATCACACCTCACTTCCAGTACTCATGCAGCCTCATGGATCAAGGTGACAGCACATCTCAATCCAATACCCCCACAGCCTCGTGCAACAAGCTATAATCACACCTCACTTCCAGTACTCATGCAGCCTCATGGAACAATCTGTAATCACACATCACTTCCAGTACTCATGTAACCTCATGGAACACGCTATAATCACACCTCACTTCCAGTACTCATGCAGCCTCATGGGACAAGCTATAATCACTCCTCACTTCCAGTACTCATGCAGCCTCATGGATCAATGTGACAGCACATCTCAATCCAATACCCCCAAAGCCTCGTGGAACAAGCTATAATCACACCACGCTTCCAGTACTCATGCAGCCTCATGGAACAAGCTATAATCATACCTCACTTCCAGTACTCATGCAGCCTCATGGAACAAGCTATAATCCCACCTCACTTATCTAATACGCCCGCAGCCTCGTGGTACAAGCTGTAATCACACCTCACTTCCAGTACTCATGCCGTCTCATGGAACAAGCTATAATTTCACCTCACTTCCAGTACTCATGCAGCCTCATGGAACAAGGTGACAGCACATCTCAAACCAATACCCCCACAGACTCGTGGAACAAGCTGTGATCACACCTCACCTCCAGTACTCATGCAGCCTCATGGAACAAGCTATAATCACACCTCACTCCCAGTACTCATGCAGCCTCATGGAACAAGCTATAATCACACCTCACTTCCAGTACTCATGCAGTCTCATGGAACAAGCTATTATCACACCTCACTTCCAGTACTCATGCAGCCTCATGGGACAAGCGATAATCACACCTCACTTCCAGTACTGTTGCAGCCTCATGGGACAAGCTACAATCACACCTCACTTCCAGCATTCATTCCTCCTCATGGAACAAGCTATAATCACACCTCACTTCCACTACTCATGCAGCCTAATGGAACAAGCTTTAATCACACCTCACTTCCAGTACTCATGCAGCCTCATGGGACAAGCCATAATCACACCTCACTTCCAGCACTCATGCAGCCTCGTGGAACAAGGTGACAGCACATCTCAAACCAATACCCCACAGTCTCGTGGAACAAGCTATAATCACACCTCACTTCCAGTACTCATGCAACCTCATGGAACAAGCTATAATCACACCTCACTTCCAGTACTCATGCAGCCTCATGGAACAAGCCATAATCACACCTCAATTCCAGCATTCATGCAGCCTCATGGAACAAGGTGACAGCACATCTCAATCCAATACCCCCACAGCCTCACGGAACAAGCTATAATCACACCTCACTTCCAGCACCCATGCAGCCTCATGGAACAAGCCATAACCACACATCACTTTCAGCATTCATGCAGCCTCGTGGAACAAGGTGACAGCACATCTCAATCCAATACCCCACAGTCTCGTGGAACAAGCTGTACTCACACCTCACTTTCAGTACTCATGCAGCCTCATGGAACAAGGTGACAGCACATCTCAATCCAACATCCCCACAGTCTTGTGGAACAAGCTATAATCACACCTCACTTCCAGTACTCATGCAACCTCATGGAACAAGCTATAATCACACCTCACTTCCAGTACTCATGCAGCATCATGGAACAAGCTATACTCACACCTCACTTCCAGTACTCATGCAACCTCATGGAACAAGCTATAATCACACCTCACTTCCAGTACTCATGCAGCATCATGGACAAGCTATAATCACACCTCACTTCCAGCACTCATGCAGCCTCATGGAACAAGGTGACAGCACATCTCAATCCAATACCCTCACAGCCTCACGGAACAAGCTATAATCACACCTCATTTCCAGCACTCATGCAGTCTCATGGAACAAGCTATAACCACACCTCACTTCCAGTACTTATGCAGTCTCATGGAACAAGCTATAATCATACCTCAAGTCCAGTACTCATGCAGCCTCATGGATCAAGGTGACAGCACATCTCAATCCAATACCCCCACAGCCTCGTGGAACAAGCTATAATCACACCTCACTTCTAGTACTCATGCAGCCACATGGTACAAGCTATAATCACACCTCACCTCTAGTACTCATGCAGCCTCATGGGACAAGGTGACAGCACATCTTAATGCAATACCCCCACAGCCTCGTGGAACAAGCTGTAATCACACCTCACTTCCAGTACTCATGCAGCCTCATGGAACAAGGTGACAGCACATCTTAATGCAATACCCCCACAGCCTCGTGGAACAAGCTGTAATCACACCTCACTTCCAGGACGCATGCAGCCTCATGGAACAAGCTATAATCACACCTCACTTCCAATAATCATGCAGCCTCATGGAACAAGTTATAATCACACCTCACGTCCAGTACTCATGCAGCCTCATGGGACAAGCAATAATCACACCTCACTTCCAGCATTCATTCCTCCTCATGGAACAAGCTATAATCACACCTCACTTCCAGTACTCATGCAGCCTCGTGGAACAAGCTATAATCACACCTCACTTCCAGTACTCATGCAGCCTCATGGGGCAAGGTATAATCACACCTCACTTCCAGTACTCATGCAGCCTCATGGAACAAGGTGACAGCACATCTCAATCCAATACCTCCACAGCCTCGTGGAACAAGCTATAATCACACCTCACTTCCAGTACTCATGCAGCCTCATGGAACAAGGTGACAGCACATCTCAATCCAATACCCCCACAGCCTCGTGGAACAAGCTGTAATCACACCTCACCTCCAGTACTCATGCAGCCTCATGGAACAAGCTATAATCACACCTCACTTCCAGTACTCATGCAGCCTCATGGAACAAGCTATAATCACACCTCACGTCCAGTACTCATGCAGCCTCATGGGACAAGCAATAATCACACCTCACGTCCAGCATTCCTTCCTCCTCATGGAACAAGCTATAATCACACCTCACTTCCAGTACTCATGCAGCCTCGGGGAACAAGCTATAATCACACCTCACTTCCAGTACTCATGCTGCCTCATGGGACAAGCTATAATCACACCTCACTTCCAGTACTCATGCAGCCTCATGGGACAAGGTATAATCAAAACGCACTTCCAGCATTCATTCCTCCTCATGGAACAAGCTATAATCCCACCTCACTTCCAGTACTCATGCAGCCTCATGGAACAAGGTGACAGCACATCTCAATCCCATTCCCCCACAGCCTCGTGAAACAAGCTATAATCACACCTTACTTCAAGCACTCATGCAGTCTCATGGGACAAGCTAGAATCACACCTCATTTCCAGTACTCATGCAGCCTCATGGAACAAGGTGACAGCACATCTCAATCAAATACCCCCACAGCCTCGTGGAAAAAGCTATAATCACACCTCACTTCCAGTACTCATGCAGCCTCATGGAACAAGGTGACAGCACATCTCAATCCAATACCCCCACAGCCTCGTGTAACAAGCTATAATCACACCTCAACTGCAGTACTCATGCAGCCTCATGGAACAAGCTATAATCACACCTCACTTCCAGTACTCATGCAGCCTCATGGAACAAGCTATAATCACACCTCAAGTCCAGTACTCATGCAGCCTCATGGGACAAGCTATAATCGCACCTCAATTCCAGCATTCATTCCTCCTCATGGAACAAGCTATAATCACACCTCACTTCCAGTACTCACGCAGCCTCGTGGAACAAGCTATAATCACACCTCACTTCCAGAACTCATACAGCCGCATGGGACAAGCTATAATCACACCTCACTTCCAGTACTCATGCAGCCTCATGGGACAAGCTATAATCACACCTCATTTCCAGCATTCATTACTCCTCATGGAACAAGCTATAATCACACCTCACTTCCAGTACTCATGCAGCCTAATGGAACAAGCTATAATCACACCTCACTTCCAGTACTCATGCAGCCTCATGGAACAATGTGACAGCACATCTCAATCCAATACCCCCACAGCCTCGTGAAACAAGCTATAATCACACCTCACTTCAAGCACTCATGCAGTCTCATGGGACAAGCTATAATCACACCTCATTTCCAGTAATCATGCAGCCTCATGGAACAAGGTGACAGTACATCCCAATCCAATACCCCCACTGCCTCGTGGGACAAGCTATAATCACATCTCACTTCCAGTACTCATGCAGCCTCATGGAACAAGCTATAATCACACCTCACTGCCAGTACTCATGCAGCCTCATGGAACAAGCTATAATCACCCCTCACTTCCAGTACTCATGCAACCTCTTGGAACAAGCTATAATCACACCTCACTTCCAGTACTCATGCAGCCTCATGGGACAAGGAGACAGCACACCTCACTTCCAGTACTCATGCAGCCTCATGGGACAAGCTATAATCACACCTCACTTCCAGCATTCATTCCTCCTCATGGAACAAGCTATAATCACACCTCACTTCCAGTACTCATGCAGCCTAATGGAACACGCTATAATCACACCTCACTTCCAGTACTCATGCAGCCTCATGGAACAAGGTGAAAGCATCTCAATCCAATACCCCCACAGCCTCGTGAAACAGGCTATAATCACACCTCACTTCAAGCACGCATGCAGTCTCATGGCAAAAGCTATAATCACACCTCATTTCCAGTACTCATGCAGCCTCATGGAACAAGGTGACAGCACATCCCAATCCAATACCCCCACTGCCTCGTGGAACAAGCTATAACCACACCTCACTTCCAGTACTCATGCAGCCTCATGGAACAAGCTATAATCACACCTCGCTGCCAGTACTCATGCAGCTTCATGGAACAAGCTATAATCACACCTCACTTCCAGCACTCATGCAGCCTCATGGAACAAGGTGACAGCACATCTCAATCCAATACCCTCACAGTCTCGTGGAACAAGCTGTACTCACACCTCACTTTCAGTACTCATGCAGCCTCATGGAACAAGGTGACAGCACATCTCAATCCAACATCCCCACAGTCTTGTGGAACAAGCTATAATCACACCTCACTTCCAGTACTCATGCAACCTCATGGAACAAGCTATAATCACACCTCACTTCCAGTACTCATGCAGCATCATGGAACAAGCTATACTCACACCTCACTTCCAGTACTCATGCAACCTCATGGAACAAGCTATAATCACACCTCACTTCCAGTACTCATGCAGCATCATGGACAAGCTATAATCACACCTCACTTCCAGCACTCATGCAGCCTCATGGAACAAGGTGACAGCACATCTCAATCCAATACCCTCACAGCCTCACGGAACAAGCTATAATCACACCTCATTTCCAGCACTCATGCAGTCTCATGGAACAAGCTATAATCACACCTCACTTCCAGTACTTATGCAGTCTCATGGAACAAGCTATAATCATACCTCAAGTCCAGTACTCATGCAGCCTCATGGATCAAGGTGACAGCACATCTCAATCCAATACCCCCACAGCCTCGTGGAACAAGCTATAATCACACCTCACTTCTAGTACTCATGCAGCCACATGGTACAAGCTATAATCACACCTCACCTCTAGTACTCATGCAGCCTCATGGGACAAGGTGACAGCACATCTTAATGCAATACCCCCACAGCCTCGTGGAACAAGCTGTAATCACACCTCACTTCCATACTCATGCAGCCTCATGGAACAAGGTGACAGAACATCTTAATGCAATACCCCCACAGCCTCGTGGAACAAGCTGTAATCACACCTCACTTCCAGTACGCATGCAGCCTCATGGAACAAGCTATAATCACACCTCACTTCCAATAATCATGCAGCCTCATGGAACAAGTTATAATCACACCTCACGTCCAGTACTCATGCAGCCTCATGGGACAAGCAATAATCACACCTCACTTCCAGCATTCATTCCTCCTCATGGAACAAGCTATAATCACACCTCACTTCCAGTACTCATGCAGCCTCGTGGAACAAGCTATAATCACACCTCACTTCCAGTACTCATGCAGCCTCATGGGGCAAGGTATAATCACACCTGACTTCCAGTACTCATGCAGCCTCATGGAACAAGGTGACAGCACATCTCAATCCAATACCTCCACAGCCTCGTGGAACAAGCTATAATCACACCTCACTTCCAGTACTCATTCAGCCTCATGGAACAAGGTGACAGCACATCTCAATCCAATACCCCCACAGCCTTGTGGAACAAGCTGTAATCACACCTCACCTCCAGTACTCATGCAGCCTCATGGGACAAGGAGACAGCACACCTCACTTCCAGTACTCATGCAGCCTCATGGGACAAGCTATAATCACACCTCACTTCCAGCATTCATTCCTCCTCATGGAACAAGCTATAATCACACCTCACTTCCAGTACTCATGCAGCCTAATGGAACACGCTATAATCACACCTCACTTCCAGTACTCATGCAGCCTCATGGAACAAGGTGACAGCACATCCCAATCCAATACCCCCACTGCCTCGTGGAACAAGCTATAACCACACCTCACTTCCAGCACTCACGCAGCCTCATGGAACAAGGTGACAGCACATCTCAATCCAATACCCTCACAGCCTCACGGAACAAGCTATAATCACACCTCATTTCGAGCACTCATGCAGTCTCATGGAACAAGCTATAATCACACCTCACTTCCAGTACTTATGCAGTCTCATGGAACAAGCTATAATCATACCTCAAGTCCAGTACTCATGCAGCCTCATGGATCAAGGTGACAGCACATCTCAATCCAATACCCCCACTGCCTCGTGGAACAAGCTATAACCACACCTCACTTCCAGCACTCACGCAGCCTCATGGAACAAGGTGACAGCACATCTCAATCCAATACCCCCACAGCCTCGTGGAACAAGCTATAATCACACCTCACTTCTAGTACTCATGCAGCCACATGGTACAAGCTATAATCACACCTCACCTCTAGTACTCATGAAGCCTCATGGGACAAGGTGACAGCACATCTTAATGCAATACCCCCACAGCCTCGTGGAACAAGCTGTAATCACACCTCACTTCCAGTACTCATGCAGCCTCATGGAACAAGGTGACAGCACATCTTAATGCAATACCCCCACAGCCTCGTGGAACAAGCTGTAATCACACCTCACTTCCAGTACGCATGCAGCCTCATGGAACAAGCTATAATCACACCTCACTTCCAATAATCATGCAGCCTCATGGAACAAGTTATAATCACACCTCACGTCCAGTACTCATGCAGCCTCATGGGACAAGCAATAATCACACCTCACTTCCAGCATTCATTCCCCCTCATGGAACAAGCTATAATCACACCTCACTTCCAGTACTCATGCAGCCTCGTGGAACAAGCTATAATCACACCTCACTTCCAGTACTCATGCAGCCTCATGGGGCAAGGTATAATCACACCTCACTTCCAGTACTCATGCAGCCTCATGGAACAAGGTGACAGCACATCTCAATCCAATACCTCCACAGCCTCGTGGAACAAGCTATAATCACACCTCACTTCCAGTACTCATGCAGCCTCATGGAACAAGGTGACAGCACATCTCAATCCAATACCCCCACAGCCTTGTGGAACAAGCTGTAATCACACCTCACCTCCAGTACTCATGCAGCCTCATGGAACAAGCTATAATCACACCTCACTTCCAGTACTCATGCAGCCTCATGGAACAAGCTATAATCACACCTCACGTCCAGTACTCATGCAGCCTCATGGGACAAGCAATAATCACACCTCACGTCCAGCATTCCTTCCTCCTCATGGAACAAGCTATAATCACACCTCACTTCCAGTACTCATGCAGCCTCGGGGAACCAGCTATAATCATACCTCACTTCCAGTACTCATGCAGCCTCATGGGACAAGGTATAATCAAAACTCACTTCCAGCATTCATTCCTCCTCATGGAACAAGCTATAATCCCACCTCACTTCCAGTACTCATGCAGCCTCATGGAACAAGGTGACAGCACATCTCAATCCCATTCCCCCACAGCCTCGTGAAACAAGCTATAATTACACCTTACTTCAAGCACTCATGCAGTCTCATGGGACAAGCTAGAATCACACCTCATTTCCAGTACTCATGCAGCCTCATGGAACAAGGTGACAGCACATCTCAATCAAATACCCCCACAGCCTCGTGGAAAAAGCTATAATCACACCTCACTTCCAGTACTCATGCAGCCTCATGGAACAAGGTTACAGCACATCTCAATCCAATACTCCCACAGCCTCGTGGAACAAGCTATAATCACATCTCACCTCCAGTACTCATGCAGCCTCATGGAACAAGCTATAATCACACCTCACTTCCAGTACTCATGCAGCCTAATGGAACACGCTATAATCACACCTCACTTCCAGTACTCATGCAGCCTCATGGAACAAGGTGAAAGCATCTCAATCCAATACCCCCACAGCCTCGTGAAACAGGCTATAATCACACCTCACTTCAAGCACGCATGCAGTCTCATGGCAAAAGCTATAATCACACCTCATTTCCAGTACTCATGCAGCCTCATGGAACAAGGTGACAGCACATCCCAATCCAATACCCCCACTGCCTCGTGGAACAAGCTATAACCACACCTCACTTCCAGTACTCATGCAGCCTCATGGAACAAGCTATAATCACACCTCGCTGCCAGTACTCATGCAGCTTCATGGAACAAGCTATAATCACACCTCACTTCCAGCACTCATGCAGCCTCATGGAACAAGGTGACAGCACATCTCAATCCAATACCCTCACAGTCTCGTGGAACAAGCTGTACTCACACCTCACTTTCAGTACTCATGCAGCCTCATGGAACAAGGTGACAGCACATCTCAATCCAACATCCCCACAGTCTTGTGGAACAAGCTATAATCACACCTCACTTCCAGTACTCATGCAACCTCATGGAACAAGCTATAATCACACCTCACTTCCAGTACTCATGCAGCATCATGGAACAAGCTATACTCACACCTCACTTCCAGTACTCATGCAACCTCATGGAACAAGCTATAATCACACCTCACTTCCAGTACTCATGCAGCATCATGGACAAGCTATAATCACACCTCACTTCCAGCACTCATGCAGCCTCATGGAACAAGGTGACAGCACATCTCAATCCAATACCCTCACAGCCTCACGGAACAAGCTATAATCACACCTCATTTCCAGCACTCATGCAGTCTCATGGAACAAGCTATAATCACACCTCACTTCCAGTACTTATGCAGTCTCATGGAACAAGCTATAATCATACCTCAAGTCCAGTACTCATGCAGCCTCATGGATCAAGGTGACAGCACATCTCAATCCAATACCCCCACAGCCTCGTGGAACAAGCTATAATCACACCTCACTTCTAGTACTCATGCAGCCACATGGTACAAGCTATAATCACACCTCACCTCTAGTACTCATGCAGCCTCATGGGACAAGGTGACAGCACATCTTAATGCAATACCCCCACAGCCTCGTGGAACAAGCTGTAATCACACCTCACTTCCATACTCATGCAGCCTCATGGAACAAGGTGACAGAACATCTTAATGCAATACCCCCACAGCCTCGTGGAACAAGCTGTAATCACACCTCACTTCCAGTACGCATGCAGCCTCATGGAACAAGCTATAATCACACCTCACTTCCAATAATCATGCAGCCTCATGGAACAAGTTATAATCACACCTCACGTCCAGTACTCATGCAGCCTCATGGGACAAGCAATAATCACACCTCACTTCCAGCATTCATTCCTCCTCATGGAACAAGCTATAATCACACCTCACTTCCAGTACTCATGCAGCCTCGTGGAACAAGCTATAATCACACCTCACTTCCAGTACTCATGCAGCCTCATGGGGCAAGGTATAATCACACCTGACTTCCAGTACTCATGCAGCCTCATGGAACAAGGTGACAGCACATCTCAATCCAATACCTCCACAGCCTCGTGGAACAAGCTATAATCACACCTCACTTCCAGTACTCATTCAGCCTCATGGAACAAGGTGACAGCACATCTCAATCCAATACCCCCACAGCCTTGTGGAACAAGCTGTAATCACACCTCACCTCCAGTACTCATGCAGCCTCATGGGACAAGGAGACAGCACACCTCACTTCCAGTACTCATGCAGCCTCATGGGACAAGCTATAATCACACCTCACTTCCAGCATTCATTCCTCCTCATGGAACAAGCTATAATCACACCTCACTTCCAGTACTCATGCAGCCTAATGGAACACGCTATAATCACACCTCACTTCCAGTACTCATGCAGCCTCATGGAACAAGGTGACAGCACATCCCAATCCAATACCCCCACTGCCTCGTGGAACAAGCTATAACCACACCTCACTTCCAGCACTCACGCAGCCTCATGGAACAAGGTGACAGCACATCTCAATCCAATACCCTCACAGCCTCACGGAACAAGCTATAATCACACCTCATTTCGAGCACTCATGCAGTCTCATGGAACAAGCTATAATCACACCTCACTTCCAGTACTTATGCAGTCTCATGGAACAAGCTATAATCATACCTCAAGTCCAGTACTCATGCAGCCTCATGGATCAAGGTGACAGCACATCTCAATCCAATACCCCCACTGCCTCGTGGAACAAGCTATAACCACACCTCACTTCCAGCACTCACGCAGCCTCATGGAACAAGGTGACAGCACATCTCAATCCAATACCCCCACAGCCTCGTGGAACAAGCTATAATCACACCTCACTTCTAGTACTCATGCAGCCACATGGTACAAGCTATAATCACACCTCACCTCTAGTACTCATGAAGCCTCATGGGACAAGGTGACAGCACATCTTAATGCAATACCCCCACAGCCTCGTGGAACAAGCTGTAATCACACCTCACTTCCAGTACTCATGCAGCCTCATGGAACAAGGTGACAGCACATCTTAATGCAATACCCCCACAGCCTCGTGGAACAAGCTGTAATCACACCTCACTTCCAGTACGCATGCAGCCTCATGGAACAAGCTATAATCACACCTCACTTCCAATAATCATGCAGCCTCATGGAACAAGTTATAATCACACCTCACGTCCAGTACTCATGCAGCCTCATGGGACAAGCAATAATCACACCTCACTTCCAGCATTCATTCCCCCTCATGGAACAAGCTATAATCACACCTCACTTCCAGTACTCATGCAGCCTCGTGGAACAAGCTATAATCACACCTCACTTCCAGTACTCATGCAGCCTCATGGGGCAAGGTATAATCACACCTCACTTCCAGTACTCATGCAGCCTCATGGAACAAGGTGACAGCACATCTCAATCCAATACCTCCACAGCCTCGTGGAACAAGCTATAATCACACCTCACTTCCAGTACTCATGCAGCCTCATGGAACAAGGTGACAGCACATCTCAATCCAATACCCCCACAGCCTTGTGGAACAAGCTGTAATCACACCTCACCTCCAGTACTCATGCAGCCTCATGGAACAAGCTATAATCACACCTCACTTCCAGTACTCATGCAGCCTCATGGAACAAGCTATAATCACACCTCACGTCCAGTACTCATGCAGCCTCATGGGACAAGCAATAATCACACCTCACGTCCAGCATTCCTTCCTCCTCATGGAACAAGCTATAATCACACCTCACTTCCAGTACTCATGCAGCCTCGGGGAACCAGCTATAATCATACCTCACTTCCAGTACTCATGCAGCCTCATGGGACAAGGTATAATCAAAACTCACTTCCAGCATTCATTCCTCCTCATGGAACAAGCTATAATCCCACCTCACTTCCAGTACTCATGCAGCCTCATGGAACAAGGTGACAGCACATCTCAATCCCATTCCCCCACAGCCTCGTGAAACAAGCTATAATTACACCTTACTTCAAGCACTCATGCAGTCTCATGGGACAAGCTAGAATCACACCTCATTTCCAGTACTCATGCAGCCTCATGGAACAAGGTGACAGCACATCTCAATCAAATACCCCCACAGCCTCGTGGAAAAAGCTATAATCACACCTCACTTCCAGTACTCATGCAGCCTCATGGAACAAGGTTACAGCACATCTCAATCCAATACTCCCACAGCCTCGTGGAACAAGCTATAATCACATCTCACCTCCAGTACTCATGCAGCCTCATGGAACAAGCTATAATCACACCTCACTTCCAGTACTCATGCAGCCTCATGGAACAAGCTATAATCACACCTCAAGTCCAGTACTCATGCAGCCTCATGGGACAAGCTATAATCGCACCTCAATTCCAGCATTCATTCCTCCTCATGGAACACGCTATAATCACACCTCACTTCCAGTACTCACGCAGCCTCGTGGAACAAGCTATAATCACACCTCAATTCCAGTACTCATGCAGCCTCATGGGACAAGCTATAATCACACCTCACTTCCAGTACTCGTGCAGCCTCATGGGACAAGCTATAATCACACCTCATTTCCAGCATTCATTCCTCCTCATGGAACAAGCTATAATCACACCTCACTTCCAGTACTCATGCAGCCTAATTGAACAAGCTATAATCACACCTCACTTCCAGTACTCATGCAGCCTCATGGAACAATGTGACAGCACATCTCAATCCAATACCCCCACAGCCTCGTGAAACAAGCTATAATCATACCTCACTTCAAGCACTCATGCAGTCTCATGGGACAAGCTATAATCACACCTCATTTCCAGTAATCATGCAGCCTCATGGAACAAGGTGACAGCACATCCCAATCCAATACCCCCACTGCCTCGTGGAACAAGCTATAATCACATCTCACTTCCAGTACTCATGCAGCCTCATGGAACAAGCTATAATCACACCTCGCTGCCAGTACTCATGCAGCCTCATGGAACAAGCTATAATCACCCCTCACTTCCAGTACTCATGCAACCTCTTGGAACAAGCTATAATCACACCTCACTTCCAGTACTCATGCAGCCTCATGGGACAAGGTGACAGCACACCTCACTTCCAGTACTCATGCAGCCGCATGGGACAAGCTATAATCACACCTCACTTCCAGCATTCATTCCTCCTCATGGAACAAGCTATAATCACACCTCACTTCCAGTACTCATGCAGCCTAATGGAACACGCTATAATCACACCTCACTTCCAGTACTCATGCAGCCTCATGGAACAAGGTGACAGCACATCTCAATCCAATACCCCCACAGCCTCGTGAAACAGGCTATAATCACACCTCACTTCAAGCACGCATGCAGTCTCATGGCAAAAGCTATAATCACACCTCATTTCCAGTACTCATGCAGCCTCATGGAACAAGGTGACAGCACATCCCAATCCAATACCCCCACTGCCTCGTGGAACAAGCTATAACCACAACTCACTTCCAGTACTCATGCAGCCTCATGGAACAAGCTATAATCACACCTCGCTGCCAGTACTCATGCAGCCTCATGGAACAAGCTATAATCACCCCTCACTTCCAGTACTCATGCAGCCTCATGGAACAAGCTATAATCACACCTCACTTCCAGTACTCATGCAGCCTCATGGGACAAGGTGACAGCACACCTCACTTCCAGTACTCATGCAGCCTCATGGGACAAGCTATTATCACACCTCACTTCAAGCACTCATGCAGTCTCATGGGACAAGCTATAATCACACCTCATTTCCAGTACTAGTGCAGCCTCATGGAACAAGGTGAGAGCACATCTCAATCAAATACCCCACATCCTCGTGGAAAAAGCTATAATCACACCTCACTTCCAGTACTCATGCAGCCTCATGGAACAAGGTGACAGCACATCTCAATCAAATACCCCCACATCCTCGTGGAAAAAGCTATAATCACACCTCACTTCCAGTACTAATGCAGCCTCATGGAACAAGGTGACAGCACATCTCAATCCAATACCCCCACAGCCTCATGGAACAAGCTATAATCACACCTCACCTCCTGTACTCATGCAGCCTCATGGAACAAGCAATAATCACACCTCACTTCCAGTACTCATGCAGCCTCATGGACCAAGCTATAACCACACCTCAAGTCCAGTACTCATGCAGCCTCATGGGACAAGCTATAATCACACCTCACTTCCAGCATTCATTCCTCCTCATGGAACAAGCTATAATCACACCTCACTTCCAGTACTCATGCAGCTTAATGGAACAAGCTATAATCACACCTCACTTCCAGTACTCATGCAGCCTCATGGAACAAGGTGACAGCACATCTCAATCCAATACCCCCACAGCCTCGTGAAACAAGTTATAATCACACCTTACTTCAAGCACTCATGCAGTCTCATGGGACAAGCTATAATCACACCTCACTTCCAGTACTCATGCAGCCTAATGGAACAAGCTATAATCACACCTCACTTCCAGTACTCATGCAGCCTCATGGAACAAGGTGACAGCACATCTCAATGCAATACCCCCACAGCCTCGTGGAACAAGCTATAATCACACCACACTTCCAGTACCCATGCAGCCTCATGGAACAAGGAGGCAGCACATCTCAATGCAATACCCCCACAGCCTCGTGGAACAAGCTATAATCACACCTCACTTCCAGTACCCATGCAGCCTCATGGAACAAGGTAGCAGCACATCTCAATCGAATACCCCCACAGCCTCGTGGAACAAGCTATAATCACACCTCACCTACAGTACTCACGCAGCCTCATGGAACAAGCTATAATCACACCTCACTTCCAGGACTCATGCAGCCTCATGGAACAAGCTATAATCACACCTCATTTCCAGTACTCATGCAGTCTCATTGATCTAGGTGACAGCACATCTCAATCAAATACCCACACTGCCTCGTGGAACAAGCTATAATCACACCTCACTTCCAGTACTCATGCAGCCTCATTGATCTAGGTGACAGCACATCTCAATCCAGTACCCCCACAGCCTCGTGGAACAAGCTATAATCACACCTCACCTACAGTACTCACGCAGCCTCATGGAACAAGCTATAATCACACCTCACTTCCAGGACTCATGCAGCCTCATGGAACAAGCTATAATCACACCTCATTTCCAGTACTCATGCAGTCTCATTGATCTAGGTGACAGCACATCTCAATCAAATACCCACACTGCCTCGTGGAACAAGCTATAATCACACCTCACTTCCAGTACTCATGCAGCCTCATTGATCTAGGTGACAGCACATCTCAATCCAGTACCCCCACAGCCTCATGGAACAAGCTATAATCACACCTCATTTCCAGTACTCATGCAGCCTCATGGAACAAGCTATAATCACACCTCACTTCCAGTACTTATGCAGTCTCATGGAACAAGCTATAATCATACCTCAAGTCCAGTACTCATGCAGCCTCATGGATCAAGGTGACAGCACATCTCAATCCAATACCCCCACAGCCTCGTGGAACAAGCTATAATCACACCTCACTTCCAGTACTCATGCAGCCTCATGGAACAAGCTGTAATCACACATCACTTCCAGTACTCATATAACCTCATGGAACACGCTATAATCACACCTCACTTCCAGTACTCATGCAGCCTCATGGGACAAGCTATAATCACTCCTCACTTCCAGTACTCATGCAGTCTCATGGAACAAGCTATAATCATACCTCACTTCCAGTACTCATGCAGCCTCATGTATCAATGTGACAGCACATCTCAATCCAATACCCCCACAGCCTGGTGAAACACGCTATAATCACACCTCACTTCCAGTACTCATGCAGCCTCATGGGAAAAGGTGACAGCACCTCTCAATCCAATACCCCCAAAGCCTCGTGGAACAAGCTATAATCACACCACGCTTCCAGTACTCATGCAGCCTCATGGAACAAGCTATAATCATACCTCACTTCCAGTACTCATGCAGCCTCATGGAACAAGCTATAATCCCACCTCACTTATCCAATACGCCCGCAGCCTCGTGGTACAAGCTGTAATCACACCTCACTTCCAGTACTCATGCCGTCTCATGGAACAAGCTATAATTTCACCTCACTTCCAGTACTCATGCAGCCTCATGGAACAAGGTGACAGCACATCTCAAACCAATACCCCCACAGCCTCGTGGAACATGCTATAATCACACCTCACTTCCATTACCCATGCAGCCTCATGGAACAAGGTGACAGCACATCTCAATCCAATACCCCCACAGACTCGTGGAACAAGCTGAGATCACACCTCACCTCCAGTACTCATGCAGCCTCATGGAAAAAGCTATAATCACACCTCACTTCCAGTACTCATGCAGCCTAATGGAACAAGCTATAATCACACCTCACTTACAGTACTCATGCAGTCTCGTGGAACAAGCTATTATCACACCTCACTTCCAGTACTCATGCAGCCTCATGGGACAAGCTATAATCACACCTCACTTCCAGTACTGTTGCAGCCTCATGGGACAAGCTACAATCACACCTCACTTCCAGCATTCATTCCTCCTCATGGAACAAGCTATAATCACACCTCACTTCCACTACTCATGCAGCCTAATGGAACAAGCTATAATCACACCTCACTTCCAGTACTCATGCAGCCTCATGGAACAAGGTGACAGAACATCTCAATCCAATACCCCCACAGCCTCGTGAAACAAGCTATAATCAAACCTCACTTCAAGCAATCATGCAGTCTCATGGGACAAGCCATAATCACACCTCACTTCCAGCACTCATGCAGCCTCGTGGAACAAGGTGACAGCACATCTCAAACCAATACCCCACAGTCTGGTGGAACAAGCTATAATCACACCTCACTTCCAGTACTCATGCAACCTCATGGAACAAGCTATAATCACACCTCCCTTCCAGTACTCATGCAGCCTCATGGAACAAGCCATAATCACACCTCAATTCCAGCATTCATGCAGCCTCATGGAACAAGGTGACAGCACATCTCAATCCAATACCCCCACAGCCTCACGGAACAAGCTATAATCACACCTCACTTCCAGCACTCATGCAGCCTCATGGAACAAGCCATAATCACACCTCACTTCCAGCATTCATGCAGCCTCGTGGAACAAGGTGACAGCACATCTCAATCCAATACCCCACAGTCTCGTGGAACAAGCTATACTCACACCTCACTTTCAGTACTCATGCAGCCTCATAGAACAAGGTGACAGCACATCTCAATCCAACATCCCCACAGTCTCGTGGAACAAGCTATAATCACAACTCACTTCCAGTACTCATGCAACCTCATGGAACAAGCTATAATCACACCTCACTTCCAGTACTCATGCAGCATCATGGAACAAGCTATACTCACACCTCACTTCCAGTACTCATGCAACCTCATGGAACAAGCTATAATCACACCTCACTTCCAGTACTCATGCAGCATCATGGAACAAGCTATAATCACACCTCACTTCCAGCACTCATGCAGCCTCATGGAACAAGGTGACAGCACATCTCAATCCAATACCCTCACAGCCTCACGGAACAAGCTATAATCACACCTCATTTCCAGCACTCATGCAGCCTCATGGAACAAGCTATAATCACACCTCACTTCCAGTACTTATGCAGTCTCATGGAACAAGCTATAATCATACCTCAAGTCCAGTACTCATGCAGCCTCATGGATCAAGGTGACAGCACATCTCAATCCAATAACCCCACAGCCTCGTGGAACAAGCTATAATCACACCTCACTTCCAGTACTCATGCAGCCTCATGGAACAAGCTGTAATCACACATCACTTCCAGTACTCATGTAACCTCCTGGAACACGCTACAATCACACCTCACTTCCAGTACTCATGCAGCCTCATGGGACAAGCTATAATCACTCCTCACTTCCAGTTCTCATGCAGTCTCATGGAACAAGCTATAATCATACCTCACTTCCAGTACTCATGCAGCCTCATGGATCAATGTGACAGCACATCTCAATCCAATACCCCCACAGCCTCGTGGAACACGCTATAATCACACCTCACTTCCAGTACTCATGCAGCCTCATGGGACAAGGTGACAGCACCTCTAAATCCAATACCCCCAAAGCCTTGTGGAACAAGCTATAATCACACCACGCTTCCAGTACTCATGCAGCCTCATGGAACAAGCTATAATCATACCTCACTTCCAGTACTCATGCAGCCTCATGGAACAAGCTATAATCCCACCTCACTTATCCAATACGCCCGCAGCCTCGTGGAACAAGCTGTAATCACACCTCACTTCCAGTACTCATGCCGTCTCATGGAACAAGCTATAATTTCACCTCACTTCCAGTACTCATGCAGCCTCATGGAACAAGGTGACAGCACATCTCAAACCAATACCCCCACAGCCTCGGGGAACATGCTATAATCACACCTCACTTCCAGTTCCCATGCAGCCTCATGGAACAAGGTGACAGCATATCTCAATTCAATACCCCCACAGACTCGTGGAACAAGCTGTGATCACACCTCACCTCAAGTACTCATGCAGCCTCATGGAACAAGCTATAATCACACCTCACTTCCAGTACTCATGCAGCCTCATGGAACAAGCTATAATCACACCTCACTTCCAGTACTCATGCAGGCTCGTGGAACAAGCTATTATCACACCTCACTTCCAGTACTCATGCAGCCTCATGGGACAAGCTATAATCACACCTCACTTCCAGTACTGTTGCAGCCTCATGGGACAAGCTACAATCACACCTCACTTCCAGCATTCATTCCTCCTCATGGAACAAGCTATAATCACACCTCACTTCCACTACTCATGCAGCCTAATGGAACAAGCTATAATCACACCTCACTTCCAGTACTCATGCAGCCTCATGGAACAAGGTGACAGCACATCTCAATCCAATACCCCCACAGCCTCGTGAAACAAGCTATAATCACACCTCACTTCAAGCACTCATGCAGTCTCATGGGACAAGCCATAATCACACCTCACTTCCAGCACTAATGCAGCCTCGTGGAACAAGGTGACAGCACATCTCAAACCAATACCCCACAGTCTCGTGGAACAAGCTATAATCACACCTCACTTCCAGTACTCATGCAACCTCATGGAACAAGCTATAATCACACCTCACTTCCAGCCCTCATGCAGCCTCATGGAACAAGCCATAATCACACCTCAATTCCAGCATTCATGCAGCCTCATGGAACAAGGTGACAGCACATCTCAATCCAATATCCCCACAGCCTCACGGAACAAGCTATAATCACACCTCACTTCCAGCACTCATGCAGCCTCATGGAACAAGCCATAATCACACCTCACTTCCAGCATTCATGCAGCCTCGTGGGACAAGGTGACAGCACATCTCAATCCAATACCCCACGGTCTCGTGGAACAAGCTATAATCACACCTCACTTTCAGCACTCATGCAGCCTCATGGAACAAGGTGACAGCACATCTCAATCCAACATCCCCACAGTCTTGTGGAACAAGCTATAATCACACCTCACTTCCAGTACTCATGCAACCTCATGGAACAAGCTATAATCACACCTCACTTCCAGTACTCATGCAGCATCATGAAACAAGCTATACTCACACCTCACTTCCAGTACTCATGCAACCTCATGGAACAAGCTATAATCACACCTCACTTCTAGCACTCATGCAGCCTCGTGGAACAAGGTGACAGCACATCTCAATCCAATACCCCCACAGCCTCATGGAACAAGCTATAATCACACCTCACTTTCAGTACTCACGCAGCCTCATGGAACAAGGTGACAGCACATCTCAATCCAATACCCCCACAGTCTTGTGGAACAAGCTATAATCACACCTCACTTCCAGTACTCATGCAGCATCATGGAACAAGCTATAATCACACCTCACTTCCAGTACTCATGCAACCTCATGGAACAAGCTATAATCACACCTCACTTCCAGTACTCATGCAGCATCATGGAACAAGCTATAATCACACCTCACTTCCAGTACTCATGCAGCCTCATGGAACAAGCTATAATCACACCTCACTTCCAGCAATCATGCAGCCTCATGGAACAAGCCATAATCACACCTCAATATCAGCATTCATGCAGCCTCATGGAACAAGGTGACAGCACATCTCAATCCAATACCCCCACAGCCTCACGGAACAAGCTATAATCACACCTCACTTCCAGCACTCATGCAGCCTCATGGAACAAGCCATAATCACACCTCACTTCCAGCACTCATGCAGCCTCGTGGAACAAGGTGACAGCACATCTCAATCCAATACCCCCACAGCCTCTTGGAACAAGCTATAATCACACCTCACTTCCAGTACTCATGCAGCCTCATGGGACAAGCTATAATCACACCTCACTTCCAGTACTCATGCAGCCTCATGGGACAAGGTATAATCAAAACTCACTTCCAGCATTCATTCCTCCTCATGGAACAAGCTATAATCCCACCTCACTTCCAGTACTCATGCTGCCTCATGGAACAAGGTGACAGCACATCTCAATCCCATTCCCCCACAGCCTCGTGAAACAAGCTATAATCACACCTCATTTCCAGTACTCATGCAGCCTCATGGAACAAGGTGACAGCACATCTCAATCAAATACCCCCACAGCCTCGTGGAAAAAGCTATAATCACACCTCACTTCCAGTACTCATGCAGCCTCATGGAACAAGGTGACAGCACATCTCAATCCAATACCCCCACAGCCTCGTGGAACAAGCTATAATCACACCTCACCTCCAGTACTCATGCAGCCTCATGGAACAAGCTATAATCACACCTCACTTCCAGTACTCATGCAGCCTCATGGAACAAGCTATAATCACACCTCAAGTCCAGTACTCATGCAGCCTCATGGGACAAGCTATAATCGCACCTCAATTCCAGCATTCATTCCTCCTCATGGAACAAGCTATAATCACACCTCACTTCCAGTACTCACGCAGCCTCGTGGAACAAGCTATAATCACACCTCACTTCCAGTACTCATGCAGCCTCATGGGACAAGCTATAATCACACCTCACTTCCAGTACTCATGCAGCCTCATGGGACAAGCTATAATCACACCTCATTTCCAGCATTCATTCCTCCTCATGGAACAAGCTATAATCACACCTCACTTCCAGTACTCATGCAGCCTAATGGAACAAGCTATAATCACACCTCACTTCCAGTACTCATGCAGCCTCATGGAACAAGGTGACAGCACATCTCAATCCAATACCCCCACAGCCTTGTGAAACAAGCTATAATCACACCTCACTTCAAGCACTCATGCAGTCTCATGGGACAAGCTATAATCGCACCTCATTTCCAGTAATCATGCAGCCTCATGGAACAAGGTGACAGCACATCCCAATCCAATACCCACACTGCCTCGTGGAACAAGCTATAATCACATCTCACTTCCAGTACTCATGCAGCCTCATGGAACAAGCTATAATCACACCTCGCTGCCAGTACTCATGCAGCCTCATGGAACAAGCTATAATCACCCCTCACTTCCAGTACTCATGCAACCTCTTGGAACAAGCTATAATCACACCTCACTTCCAGTACTCATGCAGCCTCATGGGACAAGGTGACAGCACACCTCACTTCCAGTACTCATGCAGCCTCATGGGACAAGCTATAATCACACCTCACTTCCAGCATTCATTCCTCCTCATGGAACAAGCTATAATCACACCTCAATTCCAGTACTCATGCAGCCCAATGGAACAAGCTATAATCACACCTCACTTCCAGTACTCATGCAGCCTCATAGAACAAGGTGACAGCATCTCAATCCAATACCCCCACAGCCTCGTGAAACAGGCTATAATCACACCTCACTTCAAGCACTCATGCAGTCTCATGGCACAAGCTATAATCACACCTCATTTCCAGTACTCATGCAGCCTCATGGAACAGGGTGACAGCACATCCCAATCCAATACCCCCACTGCCTCGTGGAACAAGCTATAACCACACCTCACTTCCAGTACTCATGCAGCTTCATGGAACAAGCTATAATCACACCTCGCTGCCAGTACTCACGCAGCCTCATGGAACAAGCTATAATCACCCCTCACTTCCAGTACTCATGCAGCCTCATGGAACAAGCTATAATCACACCTCACTTCCAGTACTCATGCAGCCTCATGGGACAAGGTGACAGCACACCTCACTTCCAGTACTCATGCAGCCTCATGGGACAAGCTATAATCACACCTCACTTCAAGCACTCATGCAGTCTCATGGGACAAGCTATAATCACACCTCATTTCCAGTACTAGTGCAGCCTCATAGAACAAGGTGAGAGCACATCTCAATCAAATACCCCCACATCCTCGTGGAAAAAGCTATAATCACACCTCACTTCCAGTACTCATGCAGCCTCATGGAACAAGGTGACCGCACATCTCAATCAAATACCCCCACATCCTCGTGGAAAAAGCTATAATCACACCTCACTTCCAGTACTCATGCAGCCTCATGGAACAAGGTGACAGCACATCTCAATCCAATACCCCCACAGCCTCGTGGAACAAGCTATAATCACACCTCACCTCCAGTACTCATGCAGCCTCATGGAACAAGCAATAATCACACCTCACTTCCAGTACTCATGCAGCCTCATGGACCAAGCTATAACCACACCTCAAGTCCAGTACTCATGCAGCCTCATGGGACAAGCTATAATTACACCTCACTTCCAGCATTCATTCCTCCTCATGGAACAAGCTATAATCCCACCTCACTTCCAGTACTCATGCAGCCTCATGGAACAAGGTGACAGCACATCTCAATCCCATTCCCCCACAGCCTCGTGAAACAAGCTATAATCACACCTTACTTCAAGCACTCATGCAGTCTCATGGGACAAGCTAGAATCACACCTCATTTCCAGTACTCATGCAGCCTCATGGAACAAGGTGACAGCACATCTCAATCAAATACCCCCACAGCCTCGTGGAAAAAGCTATAATCACACCTCACTTCCAGTACTCATGCAGCCTCATGGAACAAGGTTACAGCACATCTCAATCCAATACTCCCACAGCCTCGTGGAACAAGCTATAATCACACCTCACCTCCAGTACTCATGCAGCCTCATGGAACAAGCTATAATCACACCTCACTTCCAGTACTCATGCAGCCTCATGGAACAAGCTATAATCACACCTCAAGTCCAGTACTCATGCAGCCTCATGGGACAAGCTATAATCGCACCTCAATTCCAGCATTCATTCCTCCTCATGGAACAAGCTATAATCACACCTCACTTCCAGTACTCACGCAGCCTCGTGGAACAAGCTATAATCACACCTCAATTCCAGTACTCATGCAGCCTCATGGGACAAGCTATAATCACACCTCACTTCCAGTACTCGTGCAGCCTCATGGGACAAGCTATAATCACACCTCATTTCCAGCATTCATTCCTCCTCATGGAACAAGCTATAATCACACCTCACTTCCAGTACTCATGCAGCCTAATTGAACAAGCTATAATCACACCTCACTTCGAGTACTCATGCAGCCTCATGGAACAATGTGACAGCACATCTCAATCCAATACCCCCACAGCCTCGTGAAACAAGCTATAATCATACCTCACTTCAAGCACTCATGCAGTCTCATGGGACAAGCTATAATCACACCTCATTTCCAGTAATCATGCAGCCTCATGGAACAAGGTGACAGCACATCCCAATCCAATACCCCCACTGCCTCGTGGAACAAGCTATAATCACATCTCACTTCCAGTACTCATGCAGCCTCATGGAACAAGCTATAATCACACCTCGCTGCCAGTACTCATGCAGCCTCATGGAACAAGCTATAATCACCCCTCACTTCCAGTACTCATGCAACCTCTTGGAACAAGCTATAATCACACCTCACTTCCAGTACTCATGCAGCCTCATGGGACAAGGTGACAGCACACCTCACTTTCAGTACTCATGCAGCCGCATGGGACAAGCTATAATCACACCTCACTTCCAGCATTCATTACTCCTCATGGAACAAGCTATAATCACACCTCACTTCCAGTACTCATGCAGCCTAATGGAACACGCTATAATCATACCTCACTTCCAGTACTCATGCAGCCTCATGGAACAAGGTGAAAGCATCTCAATCCAATACCCCCACAGCCTCGTGAAACAGGCTATAATCACACCTCACTTCAAGCACGCATGCAGTCTCATGGCAAAAGCTATAATCACACCTCATTTCCAGTACTCATGCAGCCTCATGGAACAAGGTGACAGCACATCCCAATCCAATACCCCCACTGCCTCGTGGAACAAGCTATAACCACAACTCACTTCCAGTACTCATGCAGCCTCATGGAACAAGCTATAATCACACCTCGCTGCCAGTACTCATGCAGCCTCATGGAACAAGCTATAATCACCCCTCACTTCCAGTACTCATGCAGCCTCATGGAACAAGCTATAATCACACCTCACTTCCAGTACTCATGCAGCCTCATGGGACAAGGTGACAGCACACCTCACTTCCAGTACTCATGCAGCCTCATGGGACAAGCTATTATCACACCTCACTTCAAGCACTCATGCAGTCTCATGGGACAAGCTATAATCACACCTCATTTCCAGTACTAGTGCAGCCTCATGGAACAAGGTGAGAGCACATCTCAATCAAATACCCCACATCCTCGTGGAAAAAGCTATAATCACACCTCACTTCCAGTACTCATGCAGCCTCATGGAACAAGGTGACAGCACATCTCAATCAAATACCCCCACATCCTCGTGGAAAAAGCTATAATCACACCTCACTTCCAGTACTAATGCAGCCTCATGGAACAAGGTGACAGCACATCTCAAACTAATACCCCCACAGCCTCATGGAACAAGCTATAATCACACCTCACCTCCTGTACTCATGCAGCCTCATGGAACAAGCAATAATCACACCTCACTTCCAGTACTCATGCAGCCTCATGGACCAAGCTATAACCACACCTCAAGTCCAGTACTCATGCAGCCTCATGGGACAAGCTATAATCACACCTCACTTCCAGCATTCATTCCTCCTCATGGAACAAGCTATAATCACACCTCACTTCCAGTACTCATGCAGCTTAATGGAACAAGCTATAATCACACCTCACTTCCAGTACTCATGCAGCCTCATGGAACAAGGTGACAGCACATCTCAATCCAATACCCCCACAGCCTCGTGAAACAAGTTATAATCACACCTCACTTCAAGCACTCATGCAGTCTCATGGGACAAGCTATAATCACACCTCACTTCCAGTACTCATGCAGCCTAATGGAACAAGCTATAATCACACCTCACTTCCAGTACTCATGCAGCCTCATGGAACAAGGTGACAGCACATCTCAATGCAATACCCCCACAGCCTCGTGGAACAAGCTATAATCACACCACACTTCCAGTACCCATGCAGCCTCATGGAACAAGGAGGCAGCACATCTCAATGCAATACCCCCACAGCCTCGTGGAACAAGCTATAATCACACCTCACTTCCAGTACCCATGCAGCCTCATGGAACAAGGTAGCAGCACATCTCAATCGAATACCCCCACAGCCTCGTGGAACAAGCTATAATCACACCTCACCTACAGTACTCACGCAGCCTCATGGAACAAGCTATAATCACACCTCACGTCCAGTACTCATGCAGCCTCATGGGACAAGCAATAATCACACCTCACGTCCAGCATTCCTTCCTCCTCATGGAACAAGCTATAATCACACCTCACTTCCAGTACTCATGCAGCCTCGGGGAACAAGCTATAATCACACCTCACTTCCAGTACTCATGCTGCCTCATGGGACAAGCTATAATCACACCTCACTTCCAGTACTCATGCAGCCTCATGGGACAAGGTATAATCAAAACTCACTTCCAGCATTCATTCCTCCTCATGGAACAAGCTATAATCCCACCTCACTTCCAGTACTCATGCTGCCTCATGGAACAAGGTGACAGCACATCTCAATCCCATTCCCCCACAGCCTCGTGAAACAAGCTATAATCACACCTCATTTCCAGTACTCATGCAGCCTCATGGAACAAGGTGACAGCACATCTCAATCAAATACCCCCACAGCCTCGTGGAAAAAGCTATAATCACACCTCACTTCCAGTACTCATGCAGCCTCATGGAACAAGGTGACAGCACATCTCAATCCAATACCCCCACAGCCTCGTGGAACAAGCTATAATCACACCTCACCTCCAGTACTCATGCAGCCTCATGGAACAAGCTATAATCACACCTCACTTCCAGTACTCATGCAGCCTCATGGAACAAGCTATAATCACACCTCAAGTCCAGTACTCATGCAGCCTCATGGGACAAGCTATAATCGCACCTCAATTCCAGCATTCATTCCTCCTCATGGAACAAGCTATAATCACACCTCACTTCCAGTACTCACGCAGCCTCGTGGAACAAGCTATAATCACACCTCACTTCCAGTACTCATGCAGCCTCATGGGACAAGCTATAATCACACCTCACTTCCAGTACTCATGCAGCCTCATGGGACAAGCTATAATCACACCTCATTTCCAGCATTCATTCCTCCTCATGGAACAAGCTATAATCACACCTCACTTCCAGTACTCATGCAGCCTAATGGAACAAGCTATAATCACACCTCACTTCCAGTACTCATGCAGCCTCATGGAACAAGGTGACAGCACATCTCAATCCAATACCCCCACAGCCTTGTGAAACAAGCTATAATCACACCTCACTTCAAGCACTCATGCAGTCTCATGGGACACGCTATAATCGCACCTCATTTCCAGTAATCATGCAGCCTCATGGAACAAGATGACAGCACATCCCAATCCAATACCCACACTGCCTCGTGGAACAAGCTATAATCACATCTCACTTCCAGTACTCATGCAGCCTCATGGAACAAGCTATAATCACACCTCGCTGCCAGTACTCATGCAGCCTCATGGAACAAGCTATAATCACCCCTCACTTCCAGTACTCATGCAACCTCTTGGAACAAGCTATAATCACACCTCACTTCCAGTACTCATGCAGCCTCATGGGACAAGGTGACAGCACACCTCACTTCCAGTACTCATGCAGCCTCATGGGACAAGCTATAATCACACCTCACTTCCAGCATTCATTCCTCCTCATGGAACAAGCTATAATCACACCTCACTTCCAGTACTCATGCAGCCCAATGGAACAAGCTATAATCACACCTCACTTCCAGTACTCATGCAGCCTCATAGAACAAGGTGACAGCATCTCAATCCAATACCCCCACAGCCTCGTGAAACAGGCTATAATCACACCTCACTTCAAGCACTCATGCAGTCTCATGGCACAAGCTATAATCACACCTCATTTCCAGTACTCATGCAGCCTCATGGAACAGGGTGACAGCACATCCCAATCCAATACCCCCACTGCCTCGTGGAACAAGCTATAACCACACCTCACTTCCAGTACTCATGCAGCCTCATGGAACAAGCTATAATCACACCTCGCTGCCAGTACTCACGCAGCCTCATGGAACAAGCTATAATCACCCCTCACTTCCAGTACTCATGCAGCCTCATGGAACAAGCTATAATCACACCTCACTTCCAGTA
Organism: Ambystoma mexicanum; assembly: GCF_040938575.1. Taxonomy (NCBI): domain Eukaryota; kingdom Metazoa; phylum Chordata; class Amphibia; order Caudata; family Ambystomatidae; genus Ambystoma; species Ambystoma mexicanum. Next base: position 687,815,626 of record NC_090938.1, read on the forward strand.
CTCATGCAGCCTCATGGGACAAGGTGACAGCACACCTCACTTCCAGTACTCATGCAGCCTCATGGGACAAGCTATAATCACACCTCACTTCAAGCACTCATGCAGTCTCATGGGACAAGCTATAATCACACCTCATTTCCAGTACTAGTGCAGCCTCATGGAACAAGGTGAGAGCACATCTCAATCAAATACCCCCACATCCTCGTGGAAAAAGCTATAATCACACCTCACTTCCAGTACTCATGCAGCCTCATGGAACAAGGTGACCGCACATCTCAATCAAATACCCCCACATCCTCATGGAAAAAGCTATAATCACACCTCACTTCCAGTACTCATGCAGCCTCATGGAACAAGGTGACAGCACATCTCAATCCAATACCCCCACAGCCTCGTGGAACAAGCTATAATCACACCTCACCTCCAGTACTCATGCAGCCTCATGGAACAAGCAATAATCACACCTCACTTCCAGTACTCATGCAGCCTCATGGACCAAGCTATAACCACACCTCAAGTCCAGTACTCATGCAGCCTCATGGGACAAGCTATAATTACACCTCACTTCCAGCATTCATTCCTCCTCATGGAACAAGCTATAATCCCACCTCACTTCCAGTACTCATGCAGCCTCATGGAACAAGGTGACAGCACATCTCAATCCCATTCCCCCACAGCCTCGTGAAACAAGCTATAATCACACCTTACTTCAAGCACTCATGCAGTCTCATGGGACAAGCTAGAATCACACCTCATTTCCAGTACTCATGCAGCCTCATGGAACAAGGTGACAGCACATCTCAATCAAATACCCCCACAGCCTCGTGGAAAAAGCTATAATCACACCTCACTTCCAGTACTCATGCAGCCTCATGGAACAAGGTTACAGCACATCTCAATCCAATACTCCCACAGCCTCGTGGAACAAGCTATAATCACACCTCACCTCCAGTACTCATGCAGCCTCATGGAACAAGCTATAATCACACCTCACTTCCAGTACTCATGCAGCCTCATGGAACAAGCTATAATCACACCTCAAGTCCAGTACTCATGCAGCCTCATGGGACAAGCTATAATCGCACCTCAATTCCAGCATTCATTCCTCCTCATGGAACAAGCTATAATCACACCTCACTTCCAGTACTCACGCAGCCTCGTGGAACAAGCTATAATCACACCTCAATTCCAGTACTCATGCAGCCTCATGGGACAAGCTATAATCACACCTCACTTCCAGTACTCGTGCAGCCTCATGGGACAAGCTATAATCACACCTCATTTCCAGCATTCATTCCTCCTCATGGAACAAGCTATAATCACACCTCACTTCCAGTACTCATGCAGCCTAATTGAACAAGCTATAATCACACCTCACTTCCAGTACTCATGCAGCCTCATGGAACAATGTGACAGCACATCTCAATCTAATACCCCCACAGCCTCGTGAAACAAGCTATAATCATACCTCACTTCAAGCACTCATGCAGTCTCATGGGACAAGCTATAATCACACCTCATTTCCAGTAATCATGCAGCCTCATGGAACAAGGTGACAGCACATCCCAATCCAATACCCCCACTGCCTCGTGGAACAAGCTATAATCACATCTCACTTCCAGTACTCATGCAGCCTCATGGAACAAGCTATAATCACACCTCGCTGCCAGTACTCATGCAGCCTCATGGAACAAGCTATAATCACCCCTCACTTCCAGTACTCATGCAGCCTCATGGAACAAGCTATAATCACACCTCGCTGCCAGTACTCATGCAGCCTCATGGAACAAGCTATAATCACCCCTCACTTCCAGTACTCATGCAGCCTAATGGAACAAGCTATAATCACACCTCACTTCCAGTACTCATGCAGCCTCATGGAACAAGGTGACAGCACATCTCAATGCAATACCCCCACAGCCTCGTGGAACAAGCTATAATCACACCACACTTCCAGTACCCATGCAGCCTCATGGAATAAGGAGGCAGCACATCTCAATGCAATACCCCCACAGCCTCGTGGAACAAGCTATAATCACACCTCACTTCCAGTACCCATGCAGCCTCATGGAACAAGGTAGCAGCACATCTCAATCGAATACCCCCACAGCCTCGTGGAACAAGCTATAATCACACCTCACCTACAGTACTCACGCAGCCTCATGGAAAAAGCTATAATCACACCTCACTTCCAGGACTCATGCAGCCTCATGGAACAAGCTATAATCACACCTCATTTCCAGTACTCATGCAGTCTCATTGATCTAGGTGACAGCACATCTCAATCAAATACCCACACTGCCTCATGGAACAAGCTATAATCACACCTCACTTCCAGTACTCATGCAGCCTCATTGATCTAGGTGACAGCACATCTCAATCCAGTACCCCCACAGCCTCGTGGAACAAGCTATAATCACACCTCACCTACAGTACTCACGCAGCCTCATGGAACAAGCTATAATCACACCTCACTTCCAGGACTCATGCAGCCTCATGGAACAAGCTATAATCACACCTCATTTCCAGTACTCATGCAGTCTCATTGATCTAGGTGACAGCACATCTCAATCAAATACCCACACTGCCTCGTGGAACAAGCTATAATCACACCTCACTTCCAGTACTCATGCAGCCTCATTGATCTAGGTGACAGCACATCTCAATCCAGTACCCCCACAGCCTCATGGAACAAGCTATAATCACACCTCATTTCCAGTACTCATGCAGCCTCATGGAACAAGCTATAATCACACCTCACTTCCAGTACTTATGCAGTCTCATGGAACAAGCTATAATCATACCTCAAGTCCAGTACTCATGCAGTCTCATGGAACAAGCTATAATCATACCTCACTTCCAGTACTCATGCAGCCTCATGTATCAATGTGACAGCACATCTCAATCCAATACCCCCACAGCCTGGTGAAACACGCTATAATCACACCTCACTTCCAGTACTCATGCAGCCTCATGGGAAAAGGTGACAGCACCTCTCAATCCAATACCCCCAAAGCCTCGTGGAACAAGCTATAATCACACCACGCTTCCAGTACTCATGCAGCCTCATGGAACAAGCTATAATCATACCTCACTTCCAGTACTCATGCAGCCTCATGGAACAAGCTATAATCCCACCTCACTTATCCAATACGCCCGCAGCCTCGTGGTACAAGCTGTAATCACACCTCACTTCCAGTACTCATGCCGTCTCATGGAACAAGCTATAATTTCACCTCACTTCCAGTACTCATGCAGCCTCATGGAACAAGGTGACAGCACATCTCAAACCAATACCCCCACAGCCTCGTGGAACATGCTATAATCACACCTCACTTCCATTACCCATGCAGCCTCATGGAACAAGGTGACAGCACATCTCAATCCAATACCCCCACAGACTCGTGGAACAAGCTGTGATCACACCTCACCTCCAGTACTCATGCAGCCTCATGGAAAAAGCTATAATCACACCTCACTTCCAGTACTCATGCAGCCTCATGGAACAAGCTATAATCACACCTCACTTACAGTACTCATGCAGTCTCGTGGAACAAGCTATTATCACACCTCACTTCCAGTACTCATGCAGCCTCATGGGACAAGCTATAATCACACCTCACTTCCAGTACTGTTGCAGCCTCATGGGACAAGCTACAATCACACCTCACTTCCAGCATTCATTCCTCCTCATGGAACAAGCTATAATCACACCTCACTTCCACTACTCATGCAGCCTAATGGAACAAGCTATAATCACACCTCACTTCCAGTACTCATGCAGCCTCATGGAACAAGGTGACAGCACATCTCAATCCAATACCCCCACAGCCTCGTGAAACAAGCTATAATCAAACCTCACTTCAAGCAATCATGCAGTCTCATGGGACAAGCCATAATCACACCTCACTTCCAGCACTCATGCAGCCTCGTGGAACAAGGTGACAGCACATCTCAAACCAATACCCCACAGTCTGGTGGAACAAGCTATAATCACACCTCACTTCCAGTACTCATGCAACCTCATGGAACAAGCTATAATCACACCTCCCTTCCAGTACTCATGCAGCCTCATGGAACAAGCCATAATCACACCTCAATTCCAGCATTCATGCAGCCTCATGGAACAAGGTGACAGCACATCTCAATCCAATACCCCCACAGCCTCACGGAACAAGCTATAATCACACCTCACTTCCAGCACTCATGCAGCCTCATGGAACAAGCCATAATCACACCTCACTTCCAGCATTCATGCAGCCTCGTGGAACAAGGTGACAGCACATCTCAATCCAATACCCCACAGTCTCGTGGAACAAGCTATACTCACACCTCACTTTCAGTACTCATGCAGCCTCATGGAACAAGGTGACAGCACATCTCAATCCAACATCCCCACAGTCTCGTGGAACAAGCTATAATCACAACTCACTTCCAGTACTCATGCAACCTCATGGAACAAGCTATAATCACACCTCACTTCCAGTACTCATGCAGCATCATGGAACAAGCTATACTCACACCTCACTTCCAGTACTCATGCAACCTCATGGAACAAGCTATAATCACACCTCACTTCCAGTACTCATGCAGCATCATGGAACAAGCTATAATCACACATCACTTCCAGCACTCATGCAGCCTCATGGAACAAGGTGACAGCACATCTCAATCCAATACCCTCACAGCCTCACGGAACAAGCTATAATCACACCTCATTTCCAGCACTCATGCAGCCTCATGGAACAAGCTATAATCACACCTCACTTCCAGTACTTATGCAGTCTCATGGAACAAGCTATAATCATACCTCAAGTCCAGTACTCATGCAGCCTCATGGATCAAGGTGACAGCACATCTCAATCCAATACCCCCACAGCCTCGTGGAACAAGCTATAATCACACCTCACTTCCAGTACTCATGCAGCCTCATGGAACAAGCTGTAATCACACATCACTTCCAGTACTCATGTAACCTCCTGGAACACGCTATAATCACACCTCACTTCCAGTACTCATGCAGCCTCATGGGACAAGCTATAATCACTCCTCACTTCCAGTTCTCATGCAGTCTCATGGAACAAGCTATAATCATACCTCACTTCCAGTACTCATGCAGCCTCATGGATCAATGTGACAGCACATCTCAATCCAATACCCCCACAGCCTCGTGGAACACGCTATAATCACACCTCACTTCCAGTACTCATGCAGCCTCATGGGACAAGGTGACAGCACCTCTCAATCCAATACCCCCAAAGCCTTGTGGAACAAGCTATAATCACACCACGCTTCCAGTACTCATGCAGCCTCATGGAACAAGCTATAATCATACCTCACTTCCAGTACTCATACAGCCTCATGGAACAAGCTATAATCCCACCTCACTTATCCAATACGCCCGCAGCCTCGTGGAACAAGCTGTAATCACACCTCACTTCCAGTACTCATGCCGTCTCATGGAACAAGCTATAATTTCACCTCACTTCTAGTACTCATGCAGCCTCATGGAACAAGGTGACAGCACATCTCAAACCAATACCCCCACAGCCTCGGGGAACATGCTATAATCACACCTCACTTCCAGTTCCCATGCAGCCTCATGGAACAAGGTGACAGCATATCTCAATTCAATACCCCCACAGACTCGTGGAACAAGCTGTGATCACACCTCACCTCCAGTACTCATGCAGCCTCATGGAACAAGCTATAATCACACCTCACTTCCAGTACTCATGCAGCCTCATGGAACAAGCTATAATCACACCTCACTTCCAGTACTCATGCAGGCTCATGGAACAAGCTATTATCACACCTCACTTCCAGTACTCATGCAGCCTCATGGGACAAGCTATAATCACACCTCACTTCCAGTACTGTTGCGGCCTCATGGGACAAGCTACAATCACACCTCACTTCCAGCATTCATTCCTCCTCATGGAACAAGCTATAATCACACCTCACTTCCACTACTCATGCAGCCTAATGGAACAAGCTATAATCACACCTCACTTCCAGTACTCATGCAGCCTCATGGAACAAGGTGACAGCACATCTCAATCCAATACCCCCACAGCCTCGTGAAACAAGCTATAATCACACCTCACTTCAAGCACTCATGCAGTCTCATGGGACAAGCCATAATCACACCTCACTTCCAGCACTCATGCAGCCTCGTGGAACAAGGTGACAGCACATCTCAAACCAATACCCCACAGTCTCGTGGAACAAGCTATAATCACACCTCACTTCCAGTACTCATGCAACCTCATGGAACAAGCTATAATCACACCTCACTTCCAGTACTCATGCAGCCTCATGGAACAAGCCATAATCACACCTCAATTCCAGCATTCATGCAGCCTCATGGAACAAGGTGACAGCACATCTCAATCCAATATCCCCACAGCCTCACGGAACAAGCTATAATCACACCTCACTTCCAGCACTCATGCAGCCTCATGGAACAAGCCATAATCACACCTCACTTCCAGCATTCATGCAGCCTCGTGGGACAAGGTGACAGCACATCTCAATCCAATACCCCACGGTCTCGTGGAACAAGCTATAATCACACCTCACTTTCAGCACTCATGCAGCCTCATGGAACAAGGTGACAGCACATCTCAATCCAACATCCCCACAGTCTTGTGGAACAAGCTATAATCACACCTCACTTCCAGTACTCATGCAACCTCATGGAACAAGCTATAATCACACCTCACTTCCAGTACTCATGCAGCATCATGAAACAAGCTATACTCACACCTCACTTCCAGTACTCATGCAACCTCATGGAACAAGCTATAATCACACCTCACTTCCAGCACTCATGCAGCCTCATGGAACAAGGTAACAGCACATCTCAATCCAATACCCTTACAGCCTCACGGAACAAGCTATAATCACACCTCACTTCCAGCACTCATGCAGCCTCATGGAACAAGCCATAATCACACCTCACTTCTAGCACTCATGCAGCCTCGTGGAACAAGGTGACAGCACATCTCAATCCAATACCCCCACAGCCTCATGGAACAAGCTATAATCACACCTCACTTTCAGTACTCATGCAGCCTCATGGAACAAGGTGACAGCACATCTCAATCCAATACCCCCACAGTCTCGTGGAACAAGCTATAATCACACCTCATTTCCAGTACTCATGCAGCATCATGGAACAAGCTATAATCACACCTCACTTCCAGTACTCATGCAACCTCATGGAACAAGCTATAATCACACCTCACTTCCAGTACTCATGCAGCATCATGGAACAAGCTATAATCACACCTCACTTCCAGTACTCATGCAGCCTCATGGAACAAGCTATAATCACACCTCACTTCCAGCAATCATGCAGCCTCATGGAACAAGCCATAATCACACCTCAATATCAGCATTCATGCAGCCTCATGGAACAAGGTGACAGCACATCTCAATCCAATACCCCCACAGCCTCACGGAACAAGCTATAATCACACCTCACTTCCAGCACTCATGCAGCCTCATGGAACAAGCCATAATCACACCTCACTTCCAGCACTCATGCAGCCTCGTGGAACAAGGTGACAGCACATCTCAATCCAATACCCCCACAGCCTCTTGGAACAAGCTATAATCACACCTCACTTCCAGTACTCATGCAGCCTCATGGGACAAGCTATAATCACACCTCACTTCCAGTACTCATGCAGCCTCATGGGCCAAGGTATAATCAAAACTCACTTCCAGCATTCATTCCTCCTCATGGAACAAGCTATAATCCCACCTCGCTTCCAGTACTCATGCTGCCTCATGGAACAAGGTGACAGCACATCTCAATCCCATTCCCCCACAGCCTCGTGAAACAAGCTATAATCACACCTCATTTCCAGTACTCATGCAGCCTCATGGAACAAGGTGACAGCACATCTCAATCAAATACCCCCACAGCCTCGTGGAAAAAGCTATAATCACACCTCACTTCCAGTACTCATGCAGCCTCATGGAACAAGGTGACAGCACATCTCAATCCAATACCCCCACAGCCTCGTGGAACAAGCTATAATCACACCTCACCTCCAGTACTCATGCAGCCTCATGGAACAAGCTATAATCACACCTCACTTCCAGTACTCATGCAGCCTCATGGAACAAGCTATAATCACACCTCAAGTCCAGTACTCATGCAGCCTCATGGGACAAGCTATAATCGCACCTCAATTCCAGCATTCATTCCTCCTCATGGAACAAGCTATAATCACACCTCACTTCCAGTACTCACGCAGCCTCGTGGAACAAGCTATAATCACACCTCACTTCCAGTACTCATGCAGCCTCATGGGACAAGCTATAATCACACCTCACTTCCAGTACTCATGCAGCCTCATGGGACAAGCTATAATCACACCTCATTTCCAGCATTCATTCCTCCTCATGGAACAAGCTATAATCACACCTCACTTCCAGTACTCATGCAGCCTAATGGAACAAGCTATAATCACACCTCACTTCCAGTACTCATGCAGCCTCATGGAACAAGGTGACAGCACATCTCAATCCAATACCCCCACAGCCTTGTGAAACAAGCTATAATCACACCTCACTTCAAGCACTCATGCAGTCTCATGGGACAAGCTATAATCGCACCTCATTTCCAGTAATCATGCAGCCTCATGGAACAAGGTGACAGCACATCCCAATCCAATACCCACACTGCCTCGTGGAACAAGCTATAATCACATCTCACTTCCAGTACTCATGCAGCCTCATGGAACAAGCTATAATCACACCTCGCTGCCAGTACTCATGCAGCCTCATGGAACAAGCTATAATCACCCCTCACTTCCAGTACTCATGCAACCTCTTGGAACAAGCTATAATCACACCTCACTTCCAGTACTCATGCAGCCTCATGGGACAAGGTGACAGCACACCTCACTTCCAGTACTCATGCAGCCTCATGGGACAAGCTATAATCACACCTCACTTCCAGCATTCATTCCTCCTCATGGAACAAGCTATAATCACACCTCACTTCCAGTACTCATGCAGCCCAATGGAACAAGCTATAATCACACCTCACTTCCAGTACTCATGCAGCCTCATAGAACAAGGTGACAGCATCTCAATCCAATACCCCCACAGCCTCGTGAAACAGGCTATAATCACACCTCACTTCAAGCACTCATGCAGTCTCATGGCACAAGCTATAATCACACCTCATTTCCAGTACTCATGCAGCCTCATGGAACAGAGTGACAGCACATCCCAATCCAATACCCCCACTGCCTCGTGGAACAAGCTATAACCACACCTCACTTCCAGTACTCATGCAGCCTCATGGAACAAGCTATAATCACACCTCGCTGCCAGTACTCACGCAGCCTCATGGAACAAGCTATAATCACCCCTCACTTCCAGTACTCATGCAGCCTCATGGAACAAGCTATAATCACACCTCACTTCCAGTACTCATGCAGCCTCATGGGACAAGGTGACAGCACACCTCACTTCCAGTACTCATGCAGCCTCATGGGACAAGCTATAATCACACCTCACTTCAAGCACTCATGCAGTCTCATGGGACAAGCTATAATCACACCTCATTTCCAGTACTAGTGCAGCCTCATGGAACAAGGTGAGAGCACATCTCAATCAAATACCCCCACATCCTCATGGAAAAAGCTATAATCACACCTCACTTCCAGTACTCATGCAGCCTCATGGAACAAGGTGACCGCACATCTCAATCAAATACCCCCACATCCTCGTGGAAAAAGCTATAATCACACCTCACTTCCAGTACTCATGCAGCCTCATGGAACAAGGTGACAGCACATCTCAATCCAATACCCCCACAGCCTCGTGGAACAAGCTATAATCACACCTCACCTCCAGTACTCATGCAGCCTCATGGAACAAGCAATAATCACACCTCACTTCCAGTACTCATGCAGCCTCATGGACCAAGCTATAACCACACCTCAAGTCCAGTACTCATGCAGCCTCATGGGACAAGCTATAATTACACCTCACTTCCAGCATTCATTCCTCCTCATGGAACAAGCTATAATCACACCTCACTTCCAGTACTCATACAGCCTCATGGAACAAGGTGACAGCACATCTCAATCCAATACCCCCACAGCCTCGTGAAACAAGTTATAATCACACCTCACTTCAAGCACTCATGCAGTCTCATGGGACAAGCTATAATCACACCTCATTTCCAGAACTCATGCAGCCTCATGGAACAAGGTGACAGCACATCTCAATGCAATACCCCCACAGCCTCGTGGAACAAGCTATAATCACACCTCGCTTCCAGTACCCATGCAGCCTCATGGAACAAGGAGGCAGCACATCTCAATGCAATACCCCCACAGCCTCGTGGAACAAGCTATAATCACACCTCACTTCCAGTACGTACCCATGCAGCCTCATGGAACAAGGTGGCAGCACATCTCAATCGAATACCACCACAGCCTCATGGAGCAAGCTATAATCACACCTCACTTCCAGTACTCATGCAGCCTCATGGGACAAGGTGAGAGCACATCTCAATCCAATACCCCTACAGTCTCGTGGAACAAGCTATAATCACACCTCACCTACAGTACTCACGCAGCCTCATGGAACAAGCTATAATCACACCTCACTTCCAGGACTCATGCAGCCTCATGGAACAAGCTATAATCACACCTCATTTCCAGTACTCATGCATTCTCATGGAAAAAGCCATAATCACACCTCACCTCCAGTACTCGTGCAGCCTCATGGAACAAGCTATAATCACACCTCACTTCCAGTACTCATGCAGCCTCATTGATCTAGGTGACAGCACATCTCAATCAAATACCCACACTGCCTCGTGGAACAAGCTATAATCACACCTCACTTCCAGTGCTCATGCAGCCTCATGGATCAAGGTGACAGCACATCTCAATCCAATACCCCCACAGCCTCGTGAAAAAAGGTATAATCACACCTCACTTCCAGTACTCATGCAGCCTCATGGAACAAGCTGTAATCACACAGCACTTATCCAATACCCCCACAGCATCGTGTAACAAGCTATAATCACACCTCACTTCCAGTACTCATGCAGCCTCATGGAACAAGCTATAATCACACCTCACTTATCCAATACCCCCAAAGCATCGTGTAACAAGCTATAATCACACCTCACTTCCAGTACTCATGCAGCCTCATGGAACAAGCTATAATCACACCTCACTTATCCAATACCCTCACAGCATCGTGTAACAAGCTATAATCACACCTCACTTCCAGTACTCATGCAGTCTCATGGAACAAGCTATAATCACACCTCACTTATCCAATACCCCCACAGCATCGTGTAACAAGCTATAATCACACCTCACTTCCAGTACTCATGCAGTCTCATGGAACAAGCTATAATCACACCTCATTTCCAGTACTCATGCAGCCTCATGGAACAAGGTGACAGCACATCTCAATCAAATACCCCCACAGCCTCGTGGAAAAAGCTATAATCACACCTCACTTCCAGTACTCATGCAGCCTCATGGAACAAGGTGACAGCACATCTCAATCCAATACCCCCACAGCCTCGTGGAACAAGCTATAATCACACCTCACCTCCAGTACTCATGCAGCCTCATGGAACAAGCTATAATCACACCTCACTTCCAGTACTCATGCAGTCTCATGGAACAAGCTATAATCACACCTCAAGTCCAGTACTCATGCAGCCTCATGGGACAAGCTATAATCGCACCTCAATTCCAGCATTCATTCCTCCTCATGGAACAAGCTATAATCACACCTCACTTCCAGTACTCACGCAGCCTCGTGGAACAAGCTATAATCACACCTCACTTCCAGTACTCATGCAGCCTCATGGGACAAGCTATAATCACACCTCACTTCCAGTACTCATGCAGCCTCATGGGACAAGCTATAATCACACCTCATTTCCAGCATTCATTCCTCCTCATGGAACAAGCTATAATCACACCTCACTTCCAGTACTCATGCAGCCTAATGGAACAAGCTATAATCACACCTCACTTCCAGTACTCATGCAGCCTCATGGAACAAGGTGACAGCACATCTCAATCCAATACCCCCACAGCCTCGTGAAACAAGCTATAATCACACCTCACTTCAAGCACTCATGCAGTCTCATGGGACAAGCTATAATCGCACCTCATTTCCAGTAATCATGCAGCCTCATGGAACAAGGTGACAGCACATCCCAATCCAATACCCACACTGCCTCGTGGAACAAGCTATAATCACATCTCACTTCCAGTACTCATGCAGCCTCATGGAACAAGCTATAATCACACCTCGCTGCCAGTACTCATGCAGCCTCATGGAACAAGCTATAATCACCCCTCAATTCCAGTACTCATGCAACCTCTTGGAACAAGCTATAATCACACCTCACTTCCAGTACTCATGCAGCCTCATGGGACAAGGTGACAGCACACCTCACTTCCAGTACTCATGCAGCCTCATGGGACAAGCTATAATCACACCTCACTTCCAGTACTCATGCAGTCTCATGGAACAAGCTATAATCACACCTCACTTATCCAATACCCCCACAGCATCGTGTAACAAGCTATAATCACACCTCACTTCCAGTACTCATGCAGTCTCATGGAACAAGCTATAATCACACCTCATTTCCAGTACTCATGCAGCCTCATGGAACAAGGTGACAGCACATCTCAATCAAATACCCCCACAGCCTCGTGGAAAAAGCTATAATCACACCTCACTTCCAGTACTCATGCAGCCTCATGGAACAAGGTGACAGCACATCTCAATCCAATACCCCCACAGCCTCGTGGAACAAGCTATAATCACACCTCACCTCCAGTACTCATGCAGCCTCATGGAACAAGCTATAATCACACCTCACTTCCAGTACTCATGCAGTCTCATGGAACAAGCTATAATCACACCTCAAGTCCAGTACTCATGCAGCCTCATGGGACAAGCTATAATCGCACCTCAATTCCAGCATTCATTCCTCCTCATGGAACAAGCTATAATCACACCTCACTTCCAGTACTCACGCAGCCTCGTGGAACAAGCTATAATCACACCTCACTTCCAGTACTCATGCAGCCTCATGGGACAAGCTATAATCACACCTCACTTCCAGTACTCATGCAGCCTCATGGGACAAGCTATAATCACACCTCATTTCCAGCATTCATTCCTCCTCATGGAACAAGCTATAATCACACCTCACTTCCAGTACTCATGCAGCCTAATGGAACAAGCTATAATCACACCTCACTTCCAGTACTCATGCAGCCTCATGGAACAAGGTGACAGCACATCTCAATCCAATACCCCCACAGCCTCGTGAAACAAGCTATAATCACACCTCACTTCAAGCACTCATGCAGTCTCATGGGACAAGCTATAATCGCACCTCATTTCCAGTAATCATGCAGCCTCATGGAACAAGGTGACAGCACATCCCAATCCAATACCCACACTGCCTCGTGGAACAAGCTATAATCACATCTCACTTCCAGTACTCATGCAGCCTCATGGAACAAGCTATAATCACACCTCGCTGCCAGTACTCATGCAGCCTCATGGAACAAGCTATAATCACCCCTCAATTCCAGTACTCATGCAACCTCTTGGAACAAGCTATAATCACACCTCACTTCCAGTACTCATGCAGCCTCATGGGACAAGGTGACAGCACACCTCACTTCCAGTACTCATGCAGCCTCATGGGACAAGCTATAATCACACCTCACTTCCAGCATTCATTCCTCCTCATGGAACAAGCTATAATCACACCTCACTTCCAGTACTCATGCAGCCCAATGGAACAAGCTATAATCACACCTCACTTCCAGTACTCATGCAGCCTCATAGAACAAGGTGACAGCATCTCAATCCAATACCCCCACAGCCTCGTGAAACAGGCTATAATCACACCTCACTTCAAGCACTCATGCAGTCTCATGGCACAAGCTATAATCACACCCCATTTCCAGTACTCATGCAGCCTCATGGAACAAGGTGACAGCACATCCCAATCCAATACCCCCACTGCCTCGTGGAACAAGCTATAACCACACCTCACTTCCAGTACTCATGCAGCCTCATGGAACAAGCTATAATCACACCTCGCTGCCAGTACTCACGCAGCCTCATGGAACAAGCTATAATCACCCCTCACTTCCAGTACTCATGCAGCCTCATGGAACAAGCTATAATCACACCTCACTTCCAGTACTCATGCAGCCTCATGGGACAAGGTGACAGCACACCTCACTTCCAGTACTCATGCAGCCTCATGGGACAAACTATAATCACACCTCACTTCAAGCACTCATGCAGTCTCATGGGACAAGCTATAATCACACCTCATTTCCAGTACTAGTGCAGCCTCATGGAACAAGGTGAGAGCACATCTCAATCAAATACCCCCACATCCTCGTGGAAAAAGCTATAATCACACCTCACTTCCAGTACTCATGCAGCCTCATGGAACAAGGTGACAGCACATCTCAATCAAATACCCACACATCCTCGTGGAAAAAGCTATAATCACACCTCACTTCCAGTACTCATGCAGCCTCATGGAACAAGGTGACAGCACATCTCAATCCAACACCCCCACAGCCTCGTGGAACAAGCTATAATCACACCTCACCTCCAGTACTCATGCAGCCTCATGGAACAAGCAATAATCACACCTCACTTCCAGTACTCATGCAGCCTCATGGACCAAGCTATAACCACACCTCAAGTCCAGTACTCATGCAGCCTCATGGGACAAGCTATAATTACACCTCACTTCCAGCATTCATTCCTCCTCATGGAACAAGCTATAATCACACCTCACTTCCAGTACTCATACAGCCTCATGGAACAAGGTGACAGCACATCTCAATCCAATACCCCCACAGCCTCGTGAAACAAGTTATAATCACACCTCACTTCAAGCACTCATGCAGTCTCATGGGACAAGCTATAATCACACCTCATTTCCAGAACTCATGCAGCCTCATGGAACAAGGTGAGAGCACATCTCAATGCAATACCCCCACAGCCTCGTGGAACAAGCTATAATCACACCTCACTTCCAGTACTCATGCAGCCTCATGGGACAAGGAGGCAGCACATCTCAATGCAATACCCCCACAGCCTCGTGGAACAAGCTATAATCACACCTCACTTCCAGTACGTACCCATGCAGCCTCATGGAACAAGGTGGCAGCACATCTCAATCGAATACCACCACAGCCTCATGGAGCAAGCTATAATCACACCTCACTTCCAGCATTCATGCAGCCTCATGGAACAAGCTATGATCACACCTCACTTCAAGTACTCATGAAGCCTAATGGAACAAGCCATAATCACACCTCACTTCCAGTACTCATGCAGCCTCATGGGACAAGGTGAGAGCACATCTCAATCCAATACCCCTACAGCCTCGTGGAACAAGCTATAATCACACCTCACCTACAGTACTCACGCAGCCTCATGGAACAAGCTATAATCACACATCACTTCCAGGACTCATGCAGCCTCATGGAACAAGCTATAATCACACCTCATTTCCAGTACTCATGCATTCTCATGGGAAAAGCCATAATCACACCTCACCTCCAGTACTCGTGCAGCCTCATGGAACAAGCTATAATCACACCTCACTTCCAGTACTCATGCAGCCTCATTGATCTAGGTGACAGCACATCTCAATCAAATACCCACACTGCCTCGTGGAACAAGCTATAATCACACCTCACTTCCAGTGCTCATGCAGCCTCATGGATCAAGGTGACAGCACATCTCAATCCAATGCCCCCACAGCCTCGTGGAACAAGCTATAATCACACCTCACTTCCACTACTCATGCAGCCTCATGGAACAAGCTGTAATCACACAGCACTTATCCAATACCCCCACAGCATCGTGTAACAAGCTATAATCACACCTCACGTCCAGTACTCATGCAGCCTCATGGAACAAGCTATAATCACACCTCACTTATCCAATACCCCCACAGCATCGTGTAACAAGCTATAATCACACCTCACTTATCCAATACCCCCACAGCATCGTGTAACAAGCTATAATCACACCTCACTTCCAGTACTCATGCAGTCTCATGGAACAAGCTATAATCACACCTCACTTATCCAATACCCCCACAGCATCGTGTAACAAGCTATAATCACACCTCACTTCCAGTACTCATGCAGTCTCATGGAACAAGCTATAATCACACCTCACTTCCAGTACTCATGCAGCCTCATGGGACAAGCTATAATCACACCTCACTTCCAGTACTCATGCAGCCTCATCGAGAAGCTATAATCACACCTCACTTCCAGTACTCATGCAGCCTCATGGGACAAGGTGAGAGCACATCTCAATCCAATACCCCCACAGCCTCCTGGAACAAGCCATAATCCTTCCAGTACTCATCCAGCCTTATGGAACAAGCTATAATCACACCTCACTTCCAATACTCATGCAGCCTAATGGAACAAGCCATAATCACACCTCACTTCCAATACTCATGCAGCCTAATGGAACAAGCTATAATCACATCTCACTTCCAGTACTCATGCAGCCTCATGGAACAAGGTGACAGCACATCTCAATCCAATACCCCCACAGCCTCGTGGAACAAGCTATAATCACACCACACTTCCAGTACTCATGCAGCATCGTGTAACAAGCTATAATCACACCTTACTTCCAGTACTTAAGCAGCCTCATGGAACAAGTTATAATCACACCTCACTTATCCAATACCCCCACAGCATCGTGTAACAAGCTATAATCACACCTCACTTCCGGTACTCATGCAGTCTCATGGAACAAGCTATAATCACACCTCACTTCCAGTACTCATGCAGCCTCATGGGACAAGCTATAATCACACCTCACTTCCAGTACTCATGCAGCCTCATCGAGAAGCTATAATCACACCTCACTTCCAGTACTCATGCAGCCTCATGGGACAAGGTGAGAGCACATCTCAATCCAATACCCCCACAGCCTCCTGGAACAAGCCATAATCACACCTCACTTCCAGTACTCATGCAGCCTCATGGGACAAGCTATAATCACACCTCACTTCCAGCACTCATCCAGCCTCATGGAACAAGCTATAATCACACCTCACTTCCAAGACTCATGCAGCCTAATGGAACAAGCCATAATCACACCTCACTTCCAATACTCATGCAGCCTAATGAAACAAGCTATAATCACATCTCACTTCCAGTACTCATGCAGCCTCATGGAACAAGGTGACAGCACATCTCAATCCAATACCCCCACAGCCTCGTGGAACAAGCTATAATCACACCTCACTTCCAGTACTCTTGCAGCCTCATGGAACAAGCCATAATCACACCTCACCTACAGTATTCACGCAGCCTCATGGAACAAGCCATAATCACACCTCACCTCCAGTACTCACGCAGCCTCATGGAACAAGCCATAATCACACCTCACCTCCAGTACTCCCGCAGCCTCATGGAACAAGCCATAATCACACCTCACCTCCAGTACTAACGCAGCCTCATGGGACTATGACTAGTGATGAAGTCCAACTTGTGATAACTGTAGTGGCATGGTATAAGACATCGTTATCGAGGGCCAAAAGAGGCATGTGCCCCAGGCCACCACCCTGGTGGTGGAGGGGGGGGGGCATGGCTTCCCGGTGCAAAGAAGTCTTTGACAACACATTTCAGGATATTTGATAGTACTCTAGTGAGGCGTTGAACCTGCTGCCTAGCCGCTGAACCTGCTGCATAGCCGCTGAACCTGCTGCCTAGCCGCTGAACCTGCTGCCTAGCCGTTGAACATGCTGCATAGCCGCTGAACGTGCTGCCTAGCCGCTGAACGTGCTGCATAGCCGCTGAACATGCTGCATAGCCGTGCTGCCTAGCCGCTGAACATGCTGCATAGCATAGCCGTGTGAACATGATGCATAGCCGTGCTGCCTAGCCGCTGAACATGCTGCCTAGCCGCTGAACGTGCTGCCTAGCCGCTGAACGTGCTGCATAGCCGCTGAACATGCTGCATAGCCGTGCTGCCTAGCCGCTGAACATGCTGCATAGCATAGCCGTGTGAACATGCTGCATAGCCGTGCTGCCTAGCCGCTGAACATGCTGCCTAGCCGCTGAACGTGCTGCCTAGCCGCTGAACGTGCTGCATAGCCGCTGAACATGCTGCATAGCCGTGCTGCCTAGCCGCTGAACATGCTGCATAGCATAGCCGTGTGAACATGCTGCATAGCCGTGCTGCCTAGCCGCTGAACGTGCTGCCTAGCCGCTGAACGTGCTGCATAGCCGCTGAACATGCTGCATAGCCGTGCTGCCTAGCCGCTGAACATGCTGCATAGCATAGCCGTGTGAACATGCTGCACAGCTGTGCTGCATAGCCGCTGAACGTGCTGCCTAGCCGCTGTTGAAAAGTGCATTCCATTCAGATCAATTCATCACGTGCTACTGTGTTCCCTGCAGTGCACACAGTTTCTGTGTTTACTATATCACTACAATGCTTTTCACGCTGTTGTAGACAATATATTGATCACTTGGCAAACGGAAGTTGAAATGCTTATTGATGTACTTGCGGGCCACCATTGTTCAAAAGATAGCTCATTGTGTTAAGTAGTTGTTGCAGAGATTTTTGTTCATATGCCATTCCACAGTTCCAAAGTCTGTCACAGCCTCAGCCTTGCCGATGTTGAGGTTGATAAACATGCATGTACACGTGTTTTGGGGCTAGTAGCACCCACTGTGTTTTGAAGCAGCGTGCTTTCTCTAGATCTCACTGGCTGTACAAATGAACACCGCAACAGTATAGGGCCCTTCTACATCTCTGTTCCTCCCGAAGAGGGCTGTAAAAATTGGGCAGCCACTCCCAAAGGCGAGCATAACATGTGAGCTGGGAGAGGTGATTAGGTAGCCAAATTCAATAATATGTAACCAAAGTGTTGGGGCTCCTTTTCTGGCTTTTTATTTTTATTCTATTTTTTATTTTATTTGTTTATAACGCGCCAGAGCCCGCAGGCATCAGGGCGCAGACAGACAGCCGAGACAACAAAAAGAAGGAGGGCAGGACAATGATGAAAGGGACAAGGTCACTGGCAGGATCTCAGCAAAGAAAGCAGTTTTTGGTAATTTCTTAAACGAAGGCAGGTTGGAAACCGATCACAGAGTCGGCGGCAGATCATTCCAGATTCTGTAGGAACAATTAGCCAATGATCTGCCCAGCCCTTTTGACTTCTTAAGTGGGGGGGGGGGCGGGAGACAAGATTGGTCTTAGTAGATCTCAATGAGGGTAATGATGCGCACCAGGAGGTTGTTGACTTCAGGTAGCTGGGTGCCTTCCCATAAAGACACTTATTGATCAAAGTTGTTGCCTTGAATTGACATCTAGCCATGACCGGTAGCCAGTGCAATTCCCGTCAATGATTTGAGATATGACACCTTCTTGGGACTTTCTTAACAATCAGGACTACATCATTTTGGATGACTTGTAGGCATTGGATGCTCTTTTGTATCCGCGCCGACTAAGAGTGCATTGCAGTAGTCTAATCTTGATAGAATGGCAGCCCTAGCAATGGAGGCTCAGTTTTCCTCATTAGGATAGGGGTGGATGTTTCTAAGAAGGCTGAGATGGTATGAGCAGGTTACTAGATGGGCTTCAGTGCTCAGTGTACAATCTGTTTGTACCCCGAGTGTGTTAACTTTCTCCCTAACTGGGATACAGCAGTCCTGGATGGAAAACGACTGGTAGCAGTTCGGGAGTTTACCCTGGCTTGTGATGAGCCAAAGATAAGGAGCTCTGTCTTGCCCTTATTGAGGCGCATCCAGTTGTCTACCATCCAGGAATCTATTTGAGAGGAGATGTTTTGGAGGAGTAGGTTGTTCTTGGTATAATCCCCAGAGAGCTCTAGAACCAGCTGGGTGTCATCAGCGTAATTGGTCCAAAAGACTCCAGAGTTTTCTAGGAGGCTACAAAGAGAGAGGGTCTACAGTATGAACAGTATGGGGGACATACCATCACCCTGGGGCACCCCACAAGTGGAAAGAATGCAGTCCGATGTAGCCTCCTCCCAGCAAACTCTAGATGGTCTGCCGGTCAGGAAAGAGAGTATCCACTTACAGGTCAGGGTAGAAAAATGACAAGTGTCTCTGAGGGTCTGTATGAGACGTTTGTGGTCTAATAAATTGAACGTAGCTGATAAGTTCAATAATACCAGGAGGCCGGGTTTACCATGGTCCATATTACTGAGCATATGGCTCTGAAGATCAACCAGGGCAGTTTCAGTACTATGAGCGGGGTGGAAGCCTGATTGCCTGGGGTCTAGAATTTTTGTGGTGTCTATGAGGGATTGAATAGGCCAAGCTGCTTCTATGTCAGCACTTTCAAGAAAAAGTTGCAGGTGGTGATAGATTTTAGGTTGGTGGGGTCCTTGGGGTCCAGTCCAGGTTTTTTCACAAGAGGAGTGACTATGGTCCTCATTCCGAGATTGGAGGTAAGTTCCGCCCATTACCGGCATGGCGCAAATAGCGTGTCCGAGCTGGCAATAGACCGCTAAAAGCGCACTATTACGAGTTCGCGGGCACGAGCTTTGTGCCAAGCCGGTAATGAACATAGTGGCATGCCACAAAAACGGCCGAAAAACCCCCTACCGGCATGAACTGCCCCCTAGTGAACACTTCCGCCTTAGAGTAACGCGGCATTAGCGGTGACCATAAATAGCGGTCACCGTTATTTACAGTCACCGTCAAAATGCGGAACCGAAACAGCGTCATCACACAGGAACTGGAAGGAGCACGGCGGCCATCTTTAAAAACACAATCCATTGCCATCCTCACCAGACAGGACCCCTGGCACACTTTCGACATACTGTAAAGATACCAATATCAACGAGGAATGCCCAAAGCACCAAAAAAGGGAGCTGCCCGCCTCCAAAAGGAGCGGTTCAGCCCTGACGAACTCCAAATACTGTTGGATACCATCCACGAGCATGCTGACATTGGGCCTCATTACACGGACGGCGGTAAGGGTTAACGGTCACCGTTAATGGCAACGGTGACCGTTAACCCTTACCGCCGTACTACGAGGTCCCTTTTACGGGTTGGAGGATTTAAAGCCTGCTTCTTGCAGGCGTTAAAATCCAAACCGCTAAGGGACCTCGGAGCTAATTACGGCACCGCAAAATTGCGGTGCCGTAATTAGCGCCTTCCCCAGTCCCATAGAGCCCTATGGGGCAGAAATGGGAATGGGGAAGGGCAATGGCGGTAAGGGGATTTACCGCCCCTCCAACCTTGGAATGGGGCGGTAAATCCCCTTTCCGCCAAGGCGGTGCCGGTATTTTACTGGCATGAGCCATGGCGCTAATAGCGCCATGGCTCACCGCCTACCGTGTAATGAGGCCCATTGTTTTCAGCAATGACATGCAGAGGGTGGCGGTGATAAAAAAAAAGACATCTGCTCTCTAGTGGCGCAGAAGGTGAGCGCCGTGGGCAACACCCCCCGCACCACAAAGGATTGCAGAAAAAGGTGGGACGACCTGCGGCTGAGGGTGCGGAGCATCCTCTCTGCTAATAGAAGCCCGGCCTTGGAGACAGGAGGAGGCCCAGGTTCGCCCATGAAACTAATGCCGTGGGAGGAGACATGTGCGGCCATGATAGGCCCCGAAGCCTTCGAAGGGGTTGGAGAAATGGCGTGCGGGGCAACATCTTCTGCTGATGGAGGTGAGTGTCCAAAGTCAAAACTGCCAACGCCAATGTTATGAAAGTCACTGCTAAGGTCTGGCCAAGGAGTCACGGCATGGTCGGCCACACCCCCCGCCCCCTTTTAAATCATGCCGAAGGAAGTGAGATCCAGGCCAGTGCCAGGTGCGAGGCCGTAACCTATATGACACATACCACACAAAGTGGCCCATTCCGTGAGGCACACAGGGCAGTTGATGTAAACAGTGTGCATGTGAGCCAGCACACTACCCAGCCAACATGAGTGACACAGACATATGCATGCATTTACCACCCAAGCATAGATTAATGTGCCGTTCACCACCCAAATGCCGATAACCCACTAGAATCTGATTGTGATATTGTAGCCATGTCCAAATGCTGGCTCTCAAATCATCACTCATGCCGTCCCTCTCTTCCACCCCACAGGCAGTGAGCATGACAGCGAGGAGCAGGAGATCAACCGGCACAGCACCTCCAGGGGCCAAGGCAGGGGCCGCTGTCTCCCTGCGAGGAAGAGAACACCTGGAGGCACACCACCGGCTCCAGCAAGGCCCGTGGAGGGTGCACCACCCCCACCCTGCACTGCACTGGCGGCAGACACATGCCCTCCGCCACGGTCTGAGGAGTCGAGTGGGGCTGGGGAGGTGGCAGCCACGGCCCCCCTCGATGTTGCCGACAGCCCCATTTCCATCTGTGGAGCGACTGAGGAGGACACATTTGAAGTCGTCCACACCCCTGATGCCCAAACCAACACCCAGGTCTCCTATAGTGACTCGGGTGAGACCAACACACCTGAGCTATCTGGGCAAGGAGCTACCCCAAACCTGTGGCCAGTTCCCTTGCGGAAGCGCCGGAAACACATGTGAGCCTGATCCCCAGCAGGGCCACAACATCAGCCATAGATGCACAGCGGGCTGAGCAGCTCACAGACCTGATCACTGACTTCATGCAGGACAATCGGCAGGCCAGGGAGAAGTGGCGGGATGAACTGCGGACACTGGGCCAGGTCATAACGGACAGCACCAACCGGCTCTGTGAGGTCCTCGGTCGCATAGCCGATGCTCTGGAGGCTGCACATCCTGCCCAACAGCCCCAGCATGAGGACACCCCCTCAACTAGCAACTCAACCCAGACCAGCCCGCTCCGTCGGTCCCTCCCTACGATGCGCCGCCAGGACATGCCTCTCCCTGGCTCCGGGAGCGCACAGTGACATTACTGCCATCCACATGTGGGCTATGTGGACCCTATGGGACTAGTATGGGGTTGTTGTGCTGGGAGGGGGAGGGGGTGAGGGTGTGTTTGGGAGTTGTGGTGGGAGGGGGAGGGGGGTGAGGGTGTGTTTGGGAGTTCTGGTGTGAGGGGGAGGGGGTGAGGGTGGTGGAGGGTTTGTTTATCACGTTGAAATCTTCACTTTAAATACACCGGTTGTTCATCTAAAAAAAACAGAGTGGACATTCATCATTGCGCATGTGTCATTTAATCTTGCACAGTGCATAGTGTACATGTATCCCTACACCCAGTGCCCGATGTCCTGACATCCTCACACCCTCTGCTGACTTGTGTGTCAGAAATATTGCCAATCAATGATTGCCGCACGGCATGTCCCTCCTGTGCATCGGCACTGTGATGCTGTCCTGCCACTTCTTCCTCCTCCTCCCCTTCTTCATCATCAGGTGGTAGCAGTTCCATGTCAGGGGGCAGGGACACGTTCCGACGGATGCACATATTGTGCAGCATTACACATGCCATGGTAATCTTGGCAACCTTCTCATGGCTGTAGATGAGTGCCCCACCGACCGGCTGAGGCAACGAAATCGTGCCTTCAACAGGCCAAAGGTCTGCTCAATCACCATATGTGTATGGGTATGGGAACGATTGTAGTCCTCCTCGTGCCTGTTCTGTGGGTTTCGGACAGGGGTCATGAGCCACGGCTCCAAGGAATAGCCGCCATCACCTGCATGAGAGGGGAATGAAGGTAAGTGTTCGTACATTCATGGCGGACAACTGTACTGGTCTTACATGGCAGCAGGTGATTTCTGCCCATACGCCCATTTCCCTGGGTGGATTGACCCCATTTCTGGCCCCGCTATGTGTCCTGTGCAATGGAATGATGGAGGGGGGTAGCATCTTCAAGATGGGTTATGGTGTGCACTCACAGCTTGTTGCACGAGCATCGTATATGCATGCAGCAGTGTTGGAGTCAAATCATTAATGTGTTGTGTTCTGTGAGATTTGGTAGGAGGGAGTATTGGCTGTAGTCAGTAGCATATTCGTCATTCTGCACTGATCAGTACCATGGTGACTTGCAGCACTCCTGTGGGTGTGCGGAACCAGTGACACACTGTGGTATCCCTGTTAGGCTCACTTCAATGCACTCCCAGGGATGACTGTCCTGTGTGATGAAATGCTGGGGGCAGCGACAGGTTGAAGGGGGTGGCTCTGATGTGAGGGATTGGTGGCTGCCGGCATGGTAATGGTGGCTGCTCTGGTGGGGCATGCTGGGCCTGTTTCACCCTCCTTCTCCTCCTGTGTCTCCTCTGTGGTGGGGGCTGTGGTTGTTGTTGTTGCTGCCTTGCAAGCAGGGACTCCAGCTCCAGTATTGGTACTACTATTGGTATCATCTTGGTGTCGGAGGGGGTGTGGTGTGTGGGTGTGCTCCTTTTGTGCTGTGCCAGACTCCATTGACTCCACCTGTGCTGATTGTGTGCACCTGTGGCTCTTGGTAACACTTCTCAGGGTTCTTAACACCTTCTCGGAGATGCCGGTATTTACTCCATGCCGGTAAGGTACTTTTTGGGCTTCAGTAGGCCATTAATTACATGTCTGCATGGCTTGTGATCAGCTCCGGTTTACGGCATGCCGGTAATGCCGGCTTGTTATGTCACGTGCGCGCCTGGACCGCTATTTACGGCATCGTAAATTACGATGCCGCAAATAGCGGTCTGGTTGGTCAGAATAGCCCATAGCAGCAAGCGATGCCGGTAATCCATTACTGGCATCGTTTTTACCTTACCTCCAACCTCGGAATGACCCCCTATGACATTTTTAACATCGGCAGGACCTGTATGTGCACCGAAGGAAGCATTGACAAATCAGGCTAAGAATGGAACAACAATATCCTTATTATCAAGGATGAATTTAGGAGGAATTACATTTTCTGGTCCTGCTGTTGGACGCATAGTACCCAGAGTGGCTAACAGGTCAAGGTTGGGTACATGCATGAATCTAAACGAGGTGCAATCCTGAGGGAGCACTGAATGGTCAAGGGGGGGAGGTCAGCAATCTCTGGGGGACAGTGGTCGATTTGGCTGAGACCTGACTTTGAATTTTCCCCCTGGCTCTAAGTATTTTATCTTGGAACGCAGCCTGTATTCTGGTGTGGTCCTCTGGTGCTTTGCCACCAGATGATAGTGATCCTGGACCGGTCATGTTATTTCACTGTGCTTTCCTCTTACATTCTGGTGAAATTGATCGGATCAGAAGGGTGCCTAGACAGAAAAGAGACAGCTCAATATTGCAGGCCTTTGGCAAGCTTCTCTTCAGGTCTGCTTATTTGCTACAAAAAAATGATTTGCCCATGACACGCTAGTAGTTTATTATTCTGGTTCCAATAAGGATGCCAAAGGCAAGGCGGGCTATAGTGACCACAGATTATGGATCCTTAATTTCTTGAGTTTGTAGGGGCACGATCCCCAAAATTCCATAAAATGGCCCTGATTAGGTAGGATGGCGCTTACTTCCAGTAGCCCTGCAGACACAAGGGATACGATTTATTTATTTCTGTTTACATTTGTATAGCGCACACAAACCCTCAGGCATCATGGCGCTTGAGCACAACCAGGTACATGTAGATGGAAAGCACATTGGGCACACTGCACTTGTGAGTTAACTGCACTTCCCCCTTCCCCTCCCCCTGGCACTTCTCTCCATCCCTCTTCCCCACACTTGCGTGATCTGAATGACACAAGGCCTAGTAAGATCGTTATTTTGTGCTCCCTTTGTTTCCACCTCCTTGTCTTGTCGCGCCTAGAAACCCTTGTGTACAGGCTAGGGTGACCAGACGTCCCAGTTTTGCGGGGACTGTCCCGGTTTTTGGTGCTCTGTCCCCCTTTCTCAAGATCATGTTTCCATTAGAAACTGCAGTGGTCCCGGTTTTTGGTAGTCATCTTTATAGCTGACAGGCATGAATGCAAAATCTGACACATAAGAAATGCTACGTTTTACAAATCAAGATAGTGTTAGTTTGTGATAAATTAATTATAATATGTGTTTATTTGAACAGTAACTCTTAAATTCCCTTCTCCTCCAACCTCTACTGAAGTGCAGTGCATTGACAGCCACTTTCAAGAGTTAGTCCTACTTTTATGTTAGTTGCCCTGTCCCGGTTTTTTACTTTTTGAATCTGGTCACCCTAGTACAGGCGCATCACAAATGCCACATCATATAATACCACACATAGTCAGAATACACAAGTTACTTACAGTACAAACGGGGGATAGTGTTTATGACCGGTTTTTTTAATGGTTTAGTTGGGGTGCCACCTCAGTTCAAACATCAGAACACCTAGATGGCTCTGGGCTAGATGCGGTGCAAAAATCAAAAATAAGTAAGTAAGTAAATAAATAAATAAAAAGATCAACCCATGGAGTTGGACTAGAGAGCGCAGTGACGGCCCACACTCATAAGAGTGAAAACAGACCTCATGCCGGTGGTCACTTGAGAGTGCAAGCGCGCTGCATTTGAGGGCCTGCGCAATAGAGACAGAATTCACACGCGCCTCTGGGCTGGGGCGGTCACATAGACTGTGATGGATTCCGGGTGATCTGCTGTCAGCGCCGCTGGCAGAGCCGCCTGCGTGGGAGGGGGGCGGGGAGGTTTGGGAACGGGGACATGAGTGTCCCAGGCCGATTTAGCGTCTTACAACACAGGGCATGAAAATAGCAGCGGGCCCGGAGTATAAAAGCGAGGCTGCCAAGAGCGGAGGGCGCACAGAGCCGCAGACAGACAGCGAGAGAAGCAGGCTCGGCGGTCATTGCAGGAGTGCTGCCCGCAGAGACACACACACACGCACAGACACAGGCGCGCGCAGGCCTGAGGCCAGTGGGATATCCGGGGGAGACAGAGACACACAGAGACCCCAGAGATGTCAGGCCGGACGGTGGTCCTGCGGAGTGCAGGGATGCTGAGCGCTGCAGAGCTGAGCTGCCAGGTGCAGGAAGAGAACACGGCCCGCAGGGAGTTCTACACCGCGGACTGGAAGGACCTCAGCCTGTCCAGCAGAGCCGAGAAGGGGTGAGTGTCTCTCTCTGGCGTGTAGTTACAGAGTGAGGCTGAGAGCGAGTGCACGGAGCCAGCTGACATGGGGTGGTCTGGAGTATTAGATAAAGTGCAGTTCGTGCATATAGGGTAAAGTGGGGGGACTCGTTGATATACCAATTGAATGTGGCGTCACATGAAATTAGCATATCAAGGTTCCCCCATTGAAAAAAGTGGGGGGACTCCGTCCACCTGCGTGTACCCTCGACTTGAGCCCTGCCTGGGTGTGGCTCGACATACACGATGAGTATGTTTGATTCCAAAGGAAAAATATTGCTAATGAGTGTGGCCCTGGTTATTTATTTATTTATCGGCTATTGATAATGCGCCTATACAGAAATGACTATCAGAGCTAGGCTCCATTGGCTGGGTGTGGTGAGTGAGTGCATGCCTATGATCTGGGTGAGCGACTGAGGCTCCGTTGCAAGGTAGAGAGCGAGAGAGTGAGGGCAGACCTGAAGAGGGTATACTGGTTCCGTCTCTTCTTTCCACCCTGTTCTCCACGGCTTCATGCTCGCCGCTCTTCCTTGCTTTGCTCCCCATGGCTGCCTCAAAGTTCATGGTGTTGCATAAGGATAGCACCTAATCTCTATCACTAGTGTAGGGTTGTCCACCACTGGCGGAAATGTGCTTAGTGTATGATCATCTTTCATGAGCAGAAACATGCGTTAGTTCTACAGGTGGCTAATACCACTAGCAATGCACACTGTCCAGGAATCGCCTAGCACGAGTAGTATGTTAAGTTGATGGTTGCCTATAAGTAGTTATAGGTGAAGTCTAGGAAACGCCCAACCCCAGTAGTACGTTAATTGGATGGGCGCCTAGCTTTGGTAGCAATGTGACGTCCAGAGAAAAGCTTTCACCATTAGTCTGTGAAGTTGATGGTTGCTTAGCATTGGTAGTAATACGGGAGGTCCAGGGACTGCCTAAGACTAGCAGTATGTTAATTTGATGGTCGCCTAGCTTCAGTAATACACAAAGTCCAGGGACTGCCTAAGACTAGCAGTATGTTAATTTGATGGTCGCCTAGCTTCAGTAATACACAAAGTCCAGGGACTGCCTAAGACTAGCAGTACGTTAATTTGATGGTCGCCTAGCTTCAGTAATACACAAAGTCCAGGGACTGCCTAAGACTAGCAGTACGTTAATTTGATGGTCGCCTAGCTTCAGTAATACACAAAGTCCAGGGACTGCCTAAGACTAGCAGTACGTTAGTTTGATGGTCGCCTAGCTTCAGTAATACACAAAGTCCAGGGACTGCCTAAGACTAGCAGTACGTTAGTTTGATGGTCGCCTAGCTTCAGTAATACACAAAGTCCAGGGACTGCCTAAGACTAGCAGTACGTTAGTTTGATGGTCGCCTAGCTTCAGTAATACACAAAGTCCAGGGACTGCCTAAGACTAGCAGTGTGTTAGTTTGATGGTCGCCTAGCTTCAGTAATACACAAAGTCCAGGGACTGCCTAAGACTAGCAGTATGTTAATTTGATGGTCGCCTAGCTTCAGTAATACACGAAGTCCAGGGACTGCCTAAGACTAGCAGTACGTTAATTTGATGGTCGCCTAGCTTCAGTAATACACGAAGTCCAGGGACTGCCTAAGACTAGCAGTACGTTAATTTGATGGTCGCCTAGCTTCAGTAATACACGAAGTCCAGGGACTGCCTAAGACTAGCAGTACGTTAATTTGATGGTCGCCTAGCTTCAGTAATACACAAAGTCCAGGGACTGCCTAAGACTAGCAGTACGTTAATTTGATGGACGCCCAACACCAGTAGTACATTAATTTGATGTTGGCCTACCTTCATTAATATGGGAAGTCCAGGGAAAGCCTTGGACTAGAAGTTCTGTGGTAGGTCCAAGGTCGCCGACCCACTAGTACTAATGCATTCATTTGATCCGTGCCTAACACAGTTAGTAAAGGGATCCGTTCTGGGTCCCCCAGCACCCTATGCCAAGGCTCACATGAGTGGATCTCCAGTAGAGGAGCCACAAGTAGCTTCGGGAAGTGGAACATGTCGAATTTGGCTCTCATTTCTGCAGAGACTTTCAGATCCTCACGCTCCAACACTGGACACACAGGGGTGCAAGGGGGGCAGAGTGAGTTCCCTGAGGACAGAAGGGGGCCAGGACTTTGTTGAGGAAGGTCCGTGAGAGTGTCATCCTGGAGTGGACGCATGGAAGCACTCCCATAGCTCTCAACCATTTGTGATGCAAAGGCGGGTGAAAACACCCGATTTTGTTTTTGGCGGTTGAGCGCCCATTGAAACAAATGGGCGTGCAGGAGGCTTGGCGGGTGAATCAGCTGTTTACAAGGCGGGTGACACCCTCCAAAAGCGTGTGAGTTGAGAGCTATGCACTCCTATCTTGCCAAGTCCCGGCTATATTTGGTGAAACCGCTCATGAGGTTGAATTTTTTATTTTTTGGAACGTGGCCTTTCGATGTTTTGGGGTTTTACATAGGGTTCGGTGTCAAATACTATGTGATCTAGTTTGGCATCATACAACAGTGGAGTTCGAACCGGTCGCTTTTGGATTCATGATTTGTTGTCGACTTGTGCAAGGAATATCACAACCAAGAATAAGGTGAATGACTCTCTGCTCTCGCCGTAAGCAGAGAAAGTGGAGTGCTTTGCAACACGCGCCCGAATCCTTTGCTATTGTTTCTTTCTTAGGGGCTAAAAACAAGTAAAGGAATTCAATATATGCACAAACGATAGACATTCCAACACAGAACATGTCAGGTCGAGACAGTAAAGATGGCGCTTCTCTGTAGCCATGAAAGGAAATCGGCCGGGAGGATTGCGCATGGGCAATGTGGTTGTCTTGGAAGCCAATCCGCCTGGGCCTCCTTGAAGGGCTGCGAGCGGGGGTCCTCCATAGTTTGCCATCCGGGAATCCACTGGAATGAAGCGCCTGCTGTGTTTTTACTGTTCTACACGGGCCAATAGTGCCAGGTCGAAGTCCCAGAAGGAGAGAGATGAACGTGGGCAGCGTTAATCCCCGGGAAACAGCATGTTTTCATCCCCCCTGACTCTTCTCTTTGTTCCTAATCTTTTCTTTGCTTCCTCATTCTTTTCCCCTTCTTTCTTTTCCCCTTACTTTGCTAGCTGCAGGCCTCTTGCTATCCTTTCCCTCCTCCCACCGTTGTTTTTCTTCCCTTTCCCTATCCCTTTCTCCTCCCTTCCTTCACTGACATCTTTTGTTGCTTTAATCCCCCTTCTCTTTACATTCGTTCCTCCCCTTTTCTTTCTTTACTCCCTTCTTTTTCCTCTTCTCCCTTTCCCATTCCTTTGTTTCTTTTCTACTACCTATTTCCATCCACCTTTAATATATACATTTACTGTCTTCTCTCCTGCTCTTCTTTTCTCCCTTCATTCCCTCCTTTCCTTTTCTTCTTTGCCCTTTCCCTTCCTTCTTTAGTTGTCTTCCTCCTCCTCTCTCCTGCTCTTCTTTTCTCTCTTCATTCCCTCCTTTCCCTTTCTTCTTTGCCCTTTCCCTTCCTTCTTTAGTTGTCTTCCTCCTCCTCTCTCTTTCTATAACTTTCATCACCCTTTCTCTCTTTGTCTCAGACCTTTTTTCTCCTTGTTCATTCTCATAATTTCTTTCATCATTTTTTCTTCATAAAGAGTGCCCATGTGGATATCCGTCCATGTTGTAGTACCCATCATGGCATTCCAGTTCTTTGATAGTTCTGCAGCATGACAGCCATGTTTCAGCCTTTCACCTTCTCAAGGTTGACACAGGGCACTTTTGAGGTGGGTTGTAGTAAAACCATGCAGCCTGTGAGTTACTATATCCCTAAAGGAGGCCCCACAAGAGCAGACGCCACCAACCACACATGCGCACTGGTGTCCCTCCAGCATGATTTAGTTCACCCATGTAATGCTGGGGGGGACGTCTGATGGGTAGTATACAAGAGCCAACGTATTCTCTTGGGAGGATAGCTCAGGGGCAATGTGCTCGCCTTGGTAGCAAGACGGTATTGTACAAAATTACCTATTCCCAAAGGTTTGACCCCCAAAAGTTCAACCCCCAATTTTCCACACATATATATGTGGGGGGGGGGTAAAGTGAATAAAAAATGTATAGGGGTAAGGTGGGGGAGTTGTGAGGGGTCTTCCCCAACATATATATTTGTGGAAAATTGAAGGAAAAAAACATGAATTTTGGGAGTCAAACTTTTCAGTTCGGTAAAATCACTTAGATCCAGCAAGACGACACGAGCACCACAGGTTCGATTCCCGGATCTGCGCTTAGAAAGCTCTGGGTATTAAGCACGTTATAAATAACCAATCATATCATATATTCGATTTGTTGCTTCCACCCCTCGTTGATCAGAGACTCTGACACTTTGCCTCCCTTTCTCTCTCCACAGCTGCTGCATGAGGGAAGCCAATGACCACCGGAGGGAGACCTACGCCAAGCAGCACGAGGTCAAGTTCCTGGTCCAGAGGTCCCCCTGGAAGGTCATGAAGCTGGGCCGCCTGGGTGAGAACCAGAAGGAGTATCACCTGCCCTACGAGCGGGCCCTGCCCATACCCATCTTCAAGCCTGTGGATCTGGGTGGCAAGACGGAGCGGGTACCCACCCCGCAGCAGCTGCGCAGCATGATGGAGTTCGAGAGGGCCCTGAGCAACCCGGGCAACGGCCTTTGCCGGGACAAGAAAATGGTTTCCGAAATCACCAAGGACTTGCCCCCGGTCATGCAGCCCGTTCGCATGGAGTTTGGGAAGGTGCCCCTGCCACGGTCCCTGTCCCGAACCTTGTCCCAGGAGGCCCAGCGAGGTTAAGAGTCTAACGGGGTGATGGAGATCACTTGACTGTGCTTGTGTTTCAACGCTCTCTCTAGAAAATCCGATGCCTTCCGGCAGTAGAGCTCTGTATGTGTTGTGTTAGGAACGGCAGCAATGCTTTGCAAACCAAGGTCCCTGAAGACCAGGGCTACGATAGCGCTGCCGAATAGACAAACTGGTGGTTCAGAGCACCAAACACCCTACACTGTGTGGGCTCTGAGGTAACGGGCCTGGGCAGTGGAACCTGGCCTGGGATTTCTGCTGGCCCATTCTGGACTAAAGGTCTGGAAGATTCCAGGTGGAGAGGTCGGGCGGGCACCAAAAGACAATAAGGCAAAGTAGTTAGGTGGTACTGCGAGGTGGGGGGCAAGGAACATGGCCAGCATCTACCTCCAGGAATTGGGAGGGTGGCATCTACTGCTGAGTTTGGGCAGCCTCATCCCCTGGCTCACTGATGGCGGATGCCACGAGTCTCTTCTCTCAGGGCAATCATCAGGACAGCAAGTGGCCGAGTGCACTATTCCATAAAAGTAAGGCCAAGGTGATGAGTGGGCCAGATGGGTGGGAGTAACAGGCCCTTTGCTAGGCTGTGGTAGTGGGAAGATCTTATTTCGCTAAGAGGTTGGGTCAGGAATAGCTGGTGATTGCGCCCTTTCCTGGAGGAAAACGAAAAGCCCCCGGAAGCCCTCAGGCAAAGCTTCCCCTAGGCCCTCATGCTGGCTTACCAATATGGTCTTCACGTGAGGGAAGCATTGACTTCCGCCTCAGGGCCACCCACTGGCTGGCTTCATAAGGTCATCGGAAGGCCGAGGCTTTCCAGGGTGATGGGGGAGCGTTTTTGGATGCTTCGTCAGAACAATGGGGTGAGGGGAGAAATGCTGTAGGCAAGTGGTGAAAGTACCCGATGTGGTGCCAGTCAGATGGGTTAGAGAGCTAGTCCAAGGGGCGTGGGGGCGCTGGTGGCGCGAGCCGTTGGACCAGTTCAGTGTTTTTAGGAGAGGGCTACCACAAGGGGGAAATGGTGGACTCGTGAGCCTGTCCAGTGCTGTGTGCTGAGTGGTACTGCTAGGGTGACGTAATGGCCCAGTCCATAAGAGGAGAGTCCCAGGGGTTGTCTCTGAAAGGACTCTTGTGTGAGCATGTGTGACCATCGTTACCCTAATACCCGCATTTTCTCGGCGACTAATGTGTCATAATGCGTGTGCAAATATATTCACTTTGAAACCATGCTTGTAAGAGAACGTTATTTTTCTATAATGTAAGAACTAATGCCACGTTTTTGCGGTATGATAATAAACGGCGCCAGTTGCTCCTTGGCTTCGGCATGTGCGTTGTATTTCCTCTCGTGGTGTTTTTCTGATTTTGGGGGAGTTTGTAGTGGGAGAGGGGAGGAAGACAGCGCCTGCCACACCAGGAGGTGCAGCTGGGCACTGAAAGCCGCGTCACGCCACATGAGCCAAAGAACGCAATCAAATGAAGACCTCCCCCGAGTTTGGAGAGTTTGTCATCGTTACATTCTTAAGAGTTTTCAGAATTCAAACTGCACGAGAAGACCTCAATGCACTACCTGTATAGGGAGCTTTCCTCTCCTGAACTTCCTCTGCCCCAATTAAGCCTATGGGAAACTCTGTGTACTATATAACTTCAGCTGCAATTGCACAATTGCATGCAGCACCTTACACTGTCAGTTTACGTGTCCTTTCCAGATACCCCCTAGACCTGAGCCCATTATGAGAGTGGCTTTACACCCATGGCTTTAAGTGGGCCAGGGCTAGCCAGGGCTCAGTCCCGGCAATCTCCAAATATTGCCCTTGAGCCAGAGCTTGGCCAGGACTCCCCGAGATAGGGCTCCTGATCCAGGGCTCTACCAGGGCTCCCCAAACTGAAGTCCCTCACAAAATGTCTTTAAAAATATGAGTGGCAATACTGCTCTTTGGCAGAAGATGTTGCCTTCAGTAATGTTTAGAATCACAGCATCAGTTAAAGAAATTAGAAATTAGGTACTTTTCAAAAAGCAAAAGGAAATGATAAGAGAATACATTGTTTGATTTTTGCCACACATTGTATTAAAGTATTATCATTAGAATGCCTTTATTTAGTATTTATGAATAATGGATTTCTTTCAGAAGAACCGTGGGAATGCATGTCAAACTGACCCCTTTTGATTTCATGTTCTGTTTCATATTTGAATATATTTATTTTGGTCAGCATTTTTACACACATAAACCATATCTAAATACATCTTTCAAACCAGAATGTTTACCCTTTAATTGCAAATGCGTAACCTTGATTGGCTCTGTTGGGCAAATCCTTTGATTACACGGGCCACTCCTCTTTAAAAGCTTTATCAGCTACTTGGGATTTGCAACTGGGCAAGATCCTTTTTAGGACCTGCCCCCAAATATTACATCACAACGCATTAGGACCCCCTCAATTTCTTATCCCACTTAAAGCCCTGTTTACACCTCACCGCCATCACCGGCATCATTCCCTCCCTCCCGGCCCATTCCCAGACTTGCCCCTCCTCCACATTGTCATCCACTTCCGGTTCAGTGAAGCCAGAGAGAGGACGACGGTGCCACATGCATGCAGGATTCTGTGCCTCGGGAGGGAGGATGGAGGCATCATTTGGAGGCCATCTTGCCCATCACAGCTGAGAGGTTAGGGGTAACGTAGCAGTCGGTGAAGCAGGGAGACAGAGAAGCGTTATTTCTGCAGCCAGTATACTGCATGCAGCGTTGCTGTATTGGCATGTCACCTGCATAGGCATTTCTGAGGGCTTCCCGCCGAAAAGCTGGTTGCTGCTGCTCCTGAAAGATGATCATACAGCCAATCACATGTCACGAACGTGCAAATGAAAGACAAAAACCTTCTGTGATGGGCCCTGTCAAGTGCTGACTAGACCCTGTACCTCAAAGAATTCAGCTATCACACAAACAAGCCTTGCAAATGCCAACAGTTTGGGCCTTTATGTAGGCATGGGAAAGGCATTTGCCAGGCACTGCCGTTGTGGTATTAACTGGCCATTGATGGCAGCAGGTGCAACATGGTGCCAGTTAACAAGGGGGGTCCTGGGAGTCCCTCTGCCAGACATTAGTCCTGGTTACAAGAGACTTACCCAGAGTCTTTAGCTCACTATCTTTCACAGAGAAGAAATATCCCAAACATATCAGTCTTTGTCCTGCCCTGGGGCAGTCCAGCACCGAAATGCTAGGCAATTCTCCTCTGAACAAGAGTACCAACAGAAACCCCAGACACGTGTTTCGGTCTTTTATTTTGCTATTTTCACCCCGAGTGGGACAGGTATGCCCAGACGTGGGTCCCGTGCCTGCTGGGCCTAGAGACTCAAGCTACTCCTCACTGATGATGCCCATCAAGGTTGAAACATGTCTGGGGATGCTTGTGGTCTCGTCCAGAAGGGATGTGACCTAGCAGTTCGGGCTGGACTACCCCTTTGGGGGTGGGACCAAGCCTGATTTGCATATGGTCTTTCCCCTTTTGTAATGGCTTGGCAGGCGAAGAACGATGGTCTGGAGGGTTGCCCAGAGCAATGCCAGAGGTTAAGATTTATTCTAAACCTTCCAGCCATCACCACTTTTGTTTTGCAACATGGTGCCAGTGCATTGGTATTTAATAGCAGTGCCTGGCAAATGCCCAATACTTATACACAAGCCAAAAATGTTGGCTTCGCCAATGCTTGTTTTTAACAGGACTTCAGTGAAGGACACACATAGTGGCTTATAAATCGAGTGGCTGAAGCCAGACCAGGCCAAGACATTGTTATTACTCCGGAACAGCGTTAACAACTCCAATTAAGTCATTAACGCTCAGAAGACTGTTTTGGAAAAACACTGCCAGGCAATTTTGAGTGTAAAGTTTGATGGTTCGGTTTGAGTAAAGCAAGCTCAAAGAGTTCCCACGAGGAGTGGTTTGGGGCAGGCAGGAGTAGGAACTGGGTGGGAATGGCCACAGGGATTAGCATGGCCATGGGCAGTCAATGGGTCAGCAAATAACCAAAGACCAACAAGCTTTGTGTCCCTCTGCATATGCCATTTCTCCCTATCTGTACTTTAATGCAATCATTTTAGCTTATAGGTGGCGCAAAAGCGCCACCTAATAGCCCAAACTAAAAAGGTGGAATCCCTTTGAACCCAAAGTTGTGCTGAAATCACTAGTACATCAACACACAAAGGCTACGCTTCCCCTATTTATGTGGCTCTTGCCTTAGAAAGCAGTAATGTGCTGCCTGCCTGCCTAAGAGGGATACTCATGTTATCTGAATGTCTTTTCACATCTGACACCGACAATAATGTTAAAACTTTTTCAAGCCATATTGATTATACTTTCGGGGGGGGATACAGCCACTTCATTCTTTCCTCGACTGAGTGTGCCACCATATTCCTATCAGAACCAATGAGCACCCTTTTGATTAAAGGATATCGCAAACACTCGGTCGATGAGTTTCTGCCACCATCTCAGAACGTTGCAATCTTCAGGACCTTTGAGCCCTCCGTAAGTTTTTGCTTACTGCGGCTCATATCTAACTGTCCTGCAGGTAGACCAAGCCCTCCCCCATTTCATTGTTATTCTGAAATTTTTAAGTAGAGAAAAGGGAAAGGACAAAAAACATCATCATTCTCTATGGAGCTCATTCTCTTATGGGGCGTAACGTAAATAGAAGGCGTGAAAGCCTTGGCGTTCACGCCTTCCATTCACGTAACGTCCCATTTTTCTTAATTTGCACGGCACAGAGGAGGGATGAAACGTAAGTTCGAAATACTCCAGCATTTGCGCCGGCATGGATTTTCATGCCGGATCAAATGCTGGGGATCCCTATGGAGTCCTAAAAGCAGGCAGATCCCATAGTTACCCATTGTAAATGCTGCCTGCCTTGTACACATGTCAGGTAGCGTTTACTCAATTTGCATGGCAGAGTACGTGTACGCCTCTTTTTGCCTTGTCCTTTTGCACTCTGCCATGCAAATAAGGAAAATTTGTCAGCAGGGACCCATCTTTTTAAAGTCTACATGTAACGCGTCCCCACTGTTAAAATTATGGGGAACTCGAAAATGAGCCCCTATGGGTCTTTGGAAATCCAAATCTGTTACTTCTGATTCTTCTATTAGAGGACCATTGTTTCATTTCCTTGACACTTCTGAGAAACTCTAATTTCAAAACATTTCTGTGTGTTAAATTGTAGTTGATTTCTACTTGCATAGTTCCAGGTTGCCTTTAAACTACGTGGCAGGCACACAGGATTGTAGCCAAAGGGATTCAGGTTGTCTGCGTAACTCAGCCAATTTATTGTACTCGTCCCAAATCTTGGGGCTGATTTCTTCACTGCCACTAGGAACTCTGTCAGATCCGCTAAATAGAGATTGACTAGGCAGGGAACTCAGACCCACCCCTCCTTTAGACCTCTCATTGCTTGTATCGGAGCTCAATCATTTCCCTCATTATGTAATCTCACACACAAAACAGTATCACAATGTATCCAGTCATTTTATTGCAAACAAAACAGAGTGGTAAATTTCAGAGAGGACCATGACAGTGCAAACATTAATTAAATAAATAAAGGGTAGTGGGGTAAGGGGCTGAAATGGGTCGTGATGGTTTGGGATGGTGTTAAAAGGTTAAAAAAACAGGGGTCCTGGGGAGGGCTCCGAATTTAAAAAAACAAAAGAAAATCAAAGTTTTTCAGTGTTTTGTCCACAATGAAATTTACCACTCTCTAATTGTGGTCGTTAAGATCACATATAACCTAACAATCATTTCTATAGGCCCTGAAGGATACCCTATTTTCTATTTTTGACCACAACCTATTTCTATTAACCGTGTTGTATGTGGCTGTAAAATCTAAAAAGGCCACACAAATGTGCAAGGCTGTCTAATAGAAGGCCTGCTATATTTAAGCATGCAAGATAAGTCTGCATTCCTGCGTACCCATAACTTTCCAGAAAGCAACTTGCTTCCTCAACAACATATGTGTTTGTTTCAGCCACATCATAAGCTGCTCAAGAACAAAGATGCAAATGCTTTGCCAGTGGTATCCAGTAGGGTGATAAGTCTCTAATGAGACACCCATCCAGATTGCAAAATGGATTCAGTAAAGTGCTACTGCCACACTCTCTATGATTGGCTGGGTTCATAGACATAATTTCGAATACAAAATATTCGAAAGTCAAAAAGTCGAAAAAAAAAGTCGAAAAAAAAAATGTCGAATTTCTTTTTAATGACGTTTTTTTTTCGAAATGGGGGGTTCCCCCCCCAACCCCCCCTTTTTTTTATTTTTACCTATTTTTTTCACAGAAACTAGAGCCCAAAAAAAAATATCGAAAAAAAAAACAATTCGACATTTTTTTTTTCGACATTTTTGATTCGACTTTTTTGACTTTCGAAATTATGTTTTCGAAATTATGACTGGACACCGATTGGCTGTCATCTCCCAAACAGGGAGAAGCCATCTAATCATAGAAAGTGGACTTCGGCATCAAGTCACTATGGCAGAAACTATTCTGCCGAAACGGAATTACTGTTTTTCAGCTGAAGTTCGGCCGAATAGTGGCTCATAGCCGAAGTACTGTACACCCCTACTCTGTAATAAATCCTCGTCTTTCAATGCCTCCCAGAATGTCCCTGTGCACTTTGAGATTAATGCTTTTCATGTATCACTCCATCCATTTCTTCTTTTTGTGCATTGATGTGAAATTAGCCAGTTTCAATCCCTCTCTTTTAGTCTTCATTTTGGATGATGAAATTTCACCCATGAAAAACTTTTGGCAAATGTTAACCACCTTATTTTACTACGCAACACTCTTTTGCATTCCTGAATTACCGGATTAAAAGTAACAAAGTAACAGAGGGCGCTCCCTATTTCATCAGAAATAAGAAACTCTTGGAGAATTTGAAGAAGACAATATCAAAATTGTTTCTGAGAACCCAGTGGGGGATATTTAGTTGCACCCAGACACTCCCATGGCTGCCAGAAACCATTGTTGCTCGACGCACGTGTTCACTTCTTGAATGTTGCTAGCCGGCGAGTAAATACAACGATGGCCGTCATGTATCATCAGCTCTCCCTTCTGCTACAGAGCTAAGCCTTTCTTCACTTGCTGTCTGAAATGAACGCACAAAAAGGCATGGTCACTGGCCACCGTTCCATTGATAGAGACTTGCCAAGTACTATTAAACAGGTATGAAAAGGTATTCCACAGTAGACCTTTGCAACCCATTGTGCCAGGTGTATACGCCCAGGACTTCCCCCCAGTAGCGCCATTTAACATAGTCATGTCCCAGGCTCCCAACAGTTCAACCCATGGAATGCCTTGATCCTTCCACTTCCTCTGACACATTCAAGTTTCTGGAATCTCTGATGC
This sequence comes from Ambystoma mexicanum, assembly GCF_040938575.1. Classification (NCBI taxonomy): domain Eukaryota; kingdom Metazoa; phylum Chordata; class Amphibia; order Caudata; family Ambystomatidae; genus Ambystoma; species Ambystoma mexicanum. The sequence goes on from NC_090938.1 coordinate 687,854,864, forward strand.
TAACTTCTTTAAGGATTTCCAAATGTTCAGGGCCCACCCAATCAAATATTCCATCAAGAATAAATAAAGAGAAACAACTTACTCCCAATAGTAGGCAAGGATCGCCGCCAACCAGCTCCTGAGCTGGTGGGAGCTGTCTCTACTTTGTGTGTGATATGTATTTTCAATTTTTTCTTTACAGTTAGGCAACTGCCCAGATACACAAGCTGCAAGCAACTCAGCATGGACAATTTCAAATTCATGAATGACAACAGTTTGACCATTTTAAGCCGTCATCATTAGACCTCCCTTAGGACGGCCCGGGGCTCCCTCAGCAGCTTTCTTCATGATTTTTTTGAAAACCATCCAGATTATATCCACTTCAGTTCCAAGAAATCCTTCTAATTGTTGGCCCACACTTGCCAGGAGTCAATTCCCCAGGAGGATGCCTTATGGTAAACTCTCACTCATCTGCCACCATTGCTTACATCTTCACACACATTTTTAACTTTTTCTATTGCTTTCACATTCTTAAACGTAGATGGAAAGGTGAAGTGTAAACATATATTCACCCTACCTGCCTTATATCCTCCCTTAAAATGAGGTCCGGTCCATGTGTACTTTACCATAACCTAAAATCCCAAGTGAATCAATATCTGCAAAAACCATTTTTGCAATGGCCTCTGACTTAAAATATAAATGAACACAGGAAAGGTTAGAGTGGTCACACTCCACTTGGTCAATATCATATGTGAAGAAGACCCTCAAAGTCGGGATCTCAAAAAACAGTTGTAGGACATGATTCCGATTTAACGGCAACAAGTCATAATTTGTAAATAGCTTCCAAAAAGGATGAAGAACACATCACTCTTACAGCACTACTTAGGTGTGGGTAGGGGACGCCTTCTAGGTAGTAATGATTTGAAGACCCGTGTGATGTTTCACTCCAAAAATCATACAATAAGAAATACTTTTGAACTTTTTATGAGAAAAAGAACCAGGTATTTTCCAATTCAATTGGGAGGTTCTCACTCTAGGGGTGGTCCATGCCCCTTACCTCACCCTCCGCATGTACTCCCACCTCTCTAGCCCAGGCTTCCCTATTCCACCTCAATGCTTCTTCAATCTCTGTGACCACTGCCAGGTGAACCCTATTATCTGGATCTTTCCTTGACCCTAAAAGGGGGGCCTAAATGTTGTGGCCTTCTTTTACTCTCTCCCTCAGGAGCTCCCTAAGGGACCTGATGGGGTTTGCCCAATGGTTCTGTCTCTTTGCTTTTGAAGGAATAACTCCTCAGATGTTCCTCGTTTTCCCTCACACATCACTCTCCTTGTCGCTCTGTCGCCATCTCTTGCTCTCATTCTCTTTCCACACTCCCTCCTCTGTTCTTACTGGTCTCTCCCACTTTGCCTACCACCACCATGCAACTGGTCTCACACTCTCCCTCTCCACAGTTTGTCCTCTGTTCGTATCACTCGCTCTCTCTCTCGCTCGTTCTATCTCCCCTCGCCTGTCTCTGCCCTCCAACTCCCTCCTGGTCTTCCACACACACACACACAAACACACACACTCTCTCTCTCACAAACACTCCCCCGCCTTTATTTTATCTATTCTCAACTTCCCCCCGTTTCTCTACTTTCATTCCCCCTTTCCATTCTCAGCTTCTCTAACCTTTTTGTAAGAATCGATCCTTGAGCTGTTGACATTGGGGATAAGTCTCTTGCCTACACACTCCCACTTATCAACACTGGGTGACCTTTCGGTTCCATGTGTTAATATCTATGCAAAAATATCGCCATACAAAAATCCTGCTATATTTGTGAGGCGATTTTAAGGCATGGAACCTGTGGGGGATGCCCCCCCCCGTGACCCCTGCATTATTTTGAAGGTGCGGGGGCCACCCCGCAACCCCTGTTTCCAAAAACCCCAAAAAATATCCCCACAAAAAATATCGCCTATGGCCGTTCCAGACGGCCATATATACAGTGATATTTTTGGTGGGATGTATATGTAGTGATACCAACCTTTCACACAAAATGTTTGCATTTCCATTTATTTTCATGTTCTGCGGTGGGTTTATAGTGTTTTTAGTGAGTTTGCTGCAATCATTGTCCTATTAAAGTTCCTATATCTTTATAGACCCTTCAATACACATTCTTTTATTTTGGAACCATTGTACTAAAGCTGTTTTGGGTGGCCTCAGCTCAGACCCCTCCTGAAGACTGTAGACTGCCCTCGGCCCACGTCACCGAAAGAGCCGAAAGAGGTAAAACTGTCCGGCTTTGCCCATGTCACTTTTTATGTCTGAGATCACCGCTGGTTTAGTAGTAGTGTAAGGCTGAGTTCACGGTTTATCCCCCACTCACCCCTGTACAGCAGTAATTTCATCACACCAGGATTGGATGGAATCGTCTCCAAAAGTAGGGGACTGGATTAAATCTGCCTACTACGCGGTCTGTATGCCTGCCTTATAAAACCTTCCCTAACTTCAACGACCGGGAGAGGGAGGGGTGTGTTCGTGGAAGGTTCTGGATCTACGAGCTAGAAGACGTTGCTAAAGCTTCAGCAAGCGATCTGCATTCTTACCAATGACAACTGCTATTCAGCCCCCCCGCAGCCTAACCCGTAACTCAGCCTCTCCCATGCTGGCAGAGCGAGGCACCCTACCAAGACTCCCTATCAAAGCCAGCAGGAGGGCCTACAGGGCCTGCCGGGGGCTGTTGTCTGTGCCCACCTGCATCCGTACCCTTGTTATACGATCATCTTGCTCACTCCCGAGTGCATTTGGTGTAAAGCCCTATATAAAAACTAAATAAATAAAAAAATGCATTGCTTTCAGGGCTCCTGATTCAATCGCCGTCAGTGCCCCTGTTCTTCATCTTCAGAGGTGGAGAGTTCATGATATTTGGCGGTAGTTATTTCATCATCTTTAAACCTCAAGTGCTTTTTGGTCTCTGTGTATGCAAGATATGACAGAGAGAAATATATAACCAAGGAATTGGTTTCACTCCTCATTTTGCAGACTGACCTCTGCTGAATGGGAGGAGCTTTGCTCTCTGAGGCCCTCTGGCGGATTGTAATTGTAATTGTTTATTTATAACGCGCTTAATACCCAGAGGTTTCTGAGCGTGGACCCGGGGATCGAACCTGCGTTGCAGGGAGCACGTTGCCCCTGAGCTTTGATGTGCTGGACTCATTTTGTTGGGCTTCCTTTTTTACCTCATGGTTGTTTAGGGAAACATTAGTGGGACCTTTTATCAGGAGTGGTCTATGTCTGATGCTTTTGATATTTTGACTAAAACTATTTTTATTCTGTTGCCTCACATTTTCCATCCTGACCTTTATAGTCTTACCAATGATCACTATTCACTAATTTAAAAAATGCCTTTGTATGGACCTCATCTTCTTTAACACTTAATTTGAGTGCAATGTGATTGTTTGATACCCGCATTCGCTGCAACGCTGTCAGAACAAAGGTTTCAGTTTGGTGCCACCTACTCCTGGGGCTTCCATGTGCTAATATCGCTGAAAAAATGTCGCCATACAAGAATGTGTTTCTTTCTCCGTGTCATCTTGCTTCCAAGGTGAGCCCGTTGCCACTGAGCTATCCTCCCAGTTTGTTACTCACCAGGAATGAGACGTGTGTTGGGAAAAAACACCCAATTCACGGGTCGCTTGTTCAGAAGGAACACTACAAGGGCGAGGCACTTCCCATAGATGAACACTCCTGGGAAAGAAAAGAACCGAGGAAGGACACCCATCTGTTCTGTGTGAGGGATGTCGATGGAGTTGGCCAACAAGTAGAGAGAGTATATTCATGGAGGGAAATGCTTGCCGTGGATGAATTTTAGCCTTAAATCCAAAAATCTAAGAAAACACAAGCTCTCTTCCAGTCATAGTGGGCTGAACATAAGCTGGTGAAATAAATCCAACTGGGACTTTTAAAAGTATAAGTCTAGGGAAAAGGTTAGAAGCCAGAACATGTGGGCTGAAGTGAGACATTCTATGTGACAGGAGTCAGATCAGCATGTGGCATCGCATCTAGGGTGCAGCGCCAAGAAGGATGTCCATGTTTAAAATATGGACCGTCTGAGAAATTCCAAGGGGCAGTGATGACTTATTCCTTGCACAGAGGCTTCCATTAACTAAAATCAACTGTTTTAAGCTGCTGAGTCTACTACTCGCTTGCTGGTCATTGCTGCTGAGTCTACTACTCGCTTGCTGATCTTTGCTGCTGAGTCTACCACTTGCTTGCTGATCTTTGCTGACTCCACTACTCGCTTGCTGATCGTTGCTGCTGAGTCTACTTCTCGCTTGCCTGTCTTTGCTGTTGACTCTACTACTCGCTTGCTGGTCTTTGCTGCAGACTCTACTGCTCGCTTGCTGATCTTTGCTGCAGCGTCTACTACTCATTTGTTGATCTTTGCTGTTGACTCAACTACTTGCTTGCTGATCTTTGCTGTTGACTCTACTAATCGCTTGCTGATCTTTGCTGCTGAGTCCACTACTCGTTTGTTGATCTTTGCTGCTGAGTCCACTACTTGCTTGCTGATCTTTGCTGCCAAGTCTATTACTCGCTTGCTGGTCTTTGTTCCATATAAAAATCCTAAGAGGGCATTTCAAAATACTGCAACATGATTGCTCACTGCTCCCTCTGTTGACTAAGACAGTTCTTTAATCAGGACGTAATCATGTTTAACAAAAGCTTTGGTGTGAACACCAGCCTTGGTAATGGAGACAATTCTCCTGTGCAGATTCTGTCAACCCCCCCACCCCTCCAGAAATTAGTATTCCCAGTCTTATTTCTCCAGGAGATGCATAAAGTGCCTAGAAGATAAAGTAAAGGGGTCACCTCCGTTGATCTCACACAAGAGCTGACAAAGGATACTGTGTCCCTTCCTTCTGATCTACACTGGAGGTGAGGAGGGAATTTCAAGAGCTGTTGCCCCAGGCCATCTTTAGGAAACAGGCCAAGCTGGTGGCCAGGCGTTCAATATTGGGGCTCCCAGGTGCCACAGCCTCACCACTCCAGTTCGAGGGGGGCCAATTCAAAAACACTGCCTGTGTCCTTGTAGACTCTTTCCTCATAGAAAGTCTACGTGGGTCTCCCTGGAAACCTGTGACTCTCTGTAGTAGAGTGGAGACTTGTAACAACACTCTTCCCAAGTCAAAACATTATCAACAGACCTAACTGATAGTTCAGCATTAAGTAAGGAATGTGGGAGAAGTAAGTGGGCGCGTCTTGTTCACAAAATGTAGGTGGGTACCGTGAGGTCAGTAGACCACTTTGTCATGACCTACGTGCCCTACTCATCTGGGTCTCTGTCTCTGTCAACACTGCAGATGACCTCCCCACATTTACTTGGAACCCCTTGGGTGCAAGGTATGCCCCACCATGCACAGCACTCCCTTGCTTCCCAGCTAACTTTGCACTTTATAAATCCAGGGACGTCATTACACCAAAATGCGGAAGTGACATCACACAACTTTTGACCTGTGATGCCATCACAGGAAGTGATGTCATTTGACCACCACCCCGAAGTGACATCGCAGGAAGTGATGGAACACAACCTTTCACTCCTTGACAAAACAGGAAGTAGCATCACATAGCATTGTTCCTAAGTACACTATGAAAATTATAGTTACGATATCACTATAATGTGATATACATTTCATAGAAGAATGGATCACCATATGTATTGTTAATATCAGTGTGTATAGGCCCATATTCCCAAATTACTGTTAATGGCAGTATCTGCTCCTGCTTTCCCCCTCTCACTCTGGCCGGCCTCCCTTGGCGCTGCGCCTACCCCCACCTATGAGGCCAAAAACCTTGGTGTCATTTTCGACTCCACTCTCCCATTCTTCTCTCACATTTCTGACATTTCAAAAAAGTCTAACTATGAACTACACCTCCTTAGATGCACCCCATCTTTTCTCTCTTTCCCTCAGCGGCTCACTGTCTCCAGAGCTCTAGTTCTCTCCAGACTGGACCACTGCCACAGCCACTTCCTCAACCTCCCTGCCTCCACCCTACGCCCTCTGCAACTCCTCCAGAACAGAACCGCAAGTCTTATCCGTGGCCTCAAGCCCAGGGATCGTATCTCTCCAGCCCTGAAATCTCTCCACTTGCTTCTGGTGGCTGCAAGGATCAAATTCAAGGCCCTCTGCATTGTCCATAAGGCTTTCTGGGGCCTGGGACCTACTTACCTTCAACGTTGCCTTCCTAAATACTGTCCCTCTCGAGCCCTCTGCTCTTCTACCTCCAGCTTTCTGCGAGTGAGTCGGTTCTCCAAGCAGAGATTTGGAAGGAGATCCCTTTCCTCAGCAGGTGCCACCTTCTGGAACAGCCTCCCTGCCACCCTCCGTCTTGAGCCTGAAATTCTCAAGTTCCGGAAACTCCTCAAGAACCTTCCTTTTCTCCTCTTCCTTCTCTCCCACCCTTCCCTGCTAACCTAGCTCTCTGCTCTTCCTTCTCTCCCTCCTTCCACACAGCTTATTGACTGGCCGCCTGGTGTACCTCAGAGTCTCACAGGTCCCAGGCACCCTTGCTAGTCCTTCTGCACTTGCCACAAGGTCCCTCACCCACTCCACTTGTAATAAAACCTTGGGAGCTTCTCTCTCTGCACTTTACCAGTCTATACTGACTGGACGCACTTGGTCCCCTTCCTTCCCTTGCCCTCCCGCACTTGCACGATCTGAATGCATCTCTGCCTGAAGATCGTTCTGTCTGTTCTCCCTTGTCTTCACCCCTTAATGTGCACTTGGAAAAAAAACTGCAGAATCGCTGTCTGGCCTATTTGCTGTATCTAAACTGTTAAATGTAGAATATTCACTTAATCTGCCTGTGCAGACCCTGTTGTTTTTCCTGTGTTCCTTCCCTCCTTGAGCACTTTGAAACACTTGCAGTTTATATGCGCTATATAAATAAACATTACCATACCATAAACCACCATACCAATGCAAGCAGACATCCAAGGCCAAATGATAATGATGTGTTATTGAGTGCTTTATATAGAACAAATATTCATACAATATCATCCACCTGTGTTGGTACTCATTTATCGACCTCAGAAGGATGAAAGTCTGATTTGAGGTGTTTAAGAACAGACTAAATCAGTGACACACCCCCTGTAGTGTGTCTGAAATAAACCTTTAATCAGTTCAGCAACTATTGTATAGAATTTCAGAAAGACAAATAATTTGTTATTCCTATTCTTTCTTAATTAGGGTCACTGCTCAAAGTGTTACATTTGTGGAACCCCCTGTTTTTTTTAAGAGGCCTGAACAATAAAGCCAGCCACTACAGAAACAAAGAGCCACATCACGCAGGCCACAGCCAAGGAGTTTACATTTAAAAAATATATATAAATATATTTTTTTAGGGGTTGCAAGGGAGACCCCAGTGGTCACAACTGTGACCCCACGGCGACCCCCAAATGACGTCCCTGTATAAATCCTATTCAAGCATGTATAACTCTCAGAGACTTGCTGTCCCAGAGGCCCCACCACAGTAAGCATCAGAGGTGTTCTAGATCTCTGGGAGACCTGGCACTCCTGAACACCAGATGTTCTCCCCATCCAGACAAAACCTTCCTGTGTCGCTAGACTGACTTTGCCAATGCTTGCACCTAAGCGCACATTCAAAATGCATTGCTACGGGCCATCTAAGTTGGGAGGGTGCCAATATCTCGAAACTGTTCGCCAAATGTAGACAATTTAACAAAATTATCAGTACATGTGCAGGGAAAGTCTGCAAAATAGCTAATATGATTTTCAAATCCTGTAAATAATATGAGAAGCAAGTCAGCGAAAGGATTACTGCTGGAGATTTTCTCAGGAAATTGAAAAATCTTGATTTGAGTTTCCCACCTAATTTGCTGATAAACAATTCCCACAAATGCGTCTTTGCCAGATTTATTTGGACTATTTTCTTCAGAGGAATAGTTTTTTAAGAAATTCATAATTTTGTGAAGTAACACAATTATGAATTTAACCCAAACATACAAAGTTTACATTTCACACGCCCATAAACTACATGTACAAGATATGTCTCCCTTTGCTTTCTCAAATACATTCTCAAGTACAAACAGGCCTGCAGCACTAAATCCAGAACCCCATGTCATACCCTTCAGCACAGTTAGAGACCAAGCTATGCTTCCGGGCATCGCATCATCAATATAGCCTTATAGACCTTGGGAGGGGTCGTTATCGTCTCACCTCGGGTCATAACTTGGTGGCGGGTCATTATTCCAAGTGATGATGACCCCTCCTAAGGCCCATAAGGCTTTGAGCACATAGTGGTGATATGATATGATATGATATGGCATTTATAACGCACCTATACACAAGTGTTTCAAGGCGCGACGAGGCAAGGGAGGGGGACCAGAGGGAAGACAGACAACGATCCTACTAGGCCAGGTGTCATTCAGTTCGCGCAAGTGCATGCGAAGGGGAAGGAGGAAAGTGCGGAGGGGGAGGGGGAGGCGACAGTGCAGTACATGGCATAATAAGATATATAAGAAAGTAAAAGTACAGCCAGCAGGTGGCAAGTGCAAGGGTAAGTGCAGACAACAGGTGTCAAGTGCTGGTAATGGGACTGTAGGGATACAGGAAACAGTCCCCAAGTGCGGGGGTTGCCAGGAGGGCAGTGCAGGAGTGCGCCTGGTGGGGGAGAGGGCCTGGGCCCGAGATCAGAGGGTGGCAGGTAACCAGTGCAGTTTCAGTTTCAGCCAGGAAGTCAGCAGGGGAGAGGAGGAGAAAAAGCAGAAGCAAAGAGAAAGGTTTTGAGGTGCCTCTGGAACCGGAGATGATTCTCCTCAAGTTTCAGGGGGCCAGGGAGGCTGTTCCAGAGGGAGGCCCCAGCCGAAGAAAGAGATCTACCACCAACTTGTTGCCTGGCGAAGCGTCTGACCCGGAGGGAGTTGGAGGTGGTAGTAGCAATAAATGTTTTGGGGTTTGGGTTATTGGTTTTATAATGAGATAATAAATCTGCAAACTCAGTAAATAAATTATGGTTTTATTTTGTAGCATTTAAATAACAATGTTGTCTTTATAACTTAAGCATTTCAATTGCAAATCTAGTGAAACTTCGAAGGGTTTACCATAAGCATGCATTAGTGGTTGTGTGAAAGTGAAGGTTCAGCTATAAGCATTTTCCCATGTTTGAGATTTCTCTTTGGTGTCTTAAATAGGATGCTGCAGAAGAAAAACAGCTCTTCCTACAGGGTGTAGGAATGTAGGCTCTGCAATTCTTCATTAGGCTCCATATTTCAACATCCAGACTCTGCATTTCATCATTCACATTTAAGGGGAGTTACTACTGTGAGTGACCATGGTTTCCAAAAAGGTTCTCCCTTCAGAATGTTGTATTCGCAGGGCCACCATAGGAGATCCTGTGCGACCCTGCTCAGAAGCCGAAGGAGATCTGACATCCTGCCTGAGAATTGAGACCACTGTGTCCTGAGAGCCCACTGGAGAGATCTCATTCTCAGGCGAGCCTCTGGCACCAGGAAAATGCAGGATGCCATGAGGCCGAGTAACCTCTGAAAGTCAAAGGCTGGGAGATGCTGGGCATTCTGGAATTTTGTTACCATCTGTAGAATGTGTTGAGCCCTCACCTCTGGTGGTGAGGTTTTTTCCAGGGATGCATCCAGAACTGCTCCAATGAACTGGAGTCTTTGAGATGGTATCATGAGGGACGTCTTGTAATTGAGGGAGATGCCCAGTCTGTGAAGGGAGTGGCAGGTTACGCTGAGATGTTCCAGGGCTTGTTCAGGTGAATATGCCCTGATCAACTAATCGTCCAGGTAGGGGTAGATGTGAATCCCCCCTCTCCTGAGACTCGCTGTCACCACCACCATCAGCTTGGTGAAAACCCTTGGGGCAGAGGTCGGCCTGAATGGCAGAAATCAAAACTAATAATGAGAACCGGCAATGGGGAACCTCAGGTACTACATGTGCTTGTGATGGATTGTCACATGAAAGTAGGCATCCTGAAGGTCCAAAGATGCCATGCATCCTGGAGCTTGAGGGCCTGAAGGATCTGAGAAAGTGTGACCATCTTGAACTTGTCCTTCTTGAGGAACTTTTTCAAGTATCTCAAGTCCAAGATAGGTGTCAGTCCACCGTCCTTCATGGGGATTAGGAAATAGGGAGAATACCATCCGTTGTTCCTCTCCATCACAGCTACTGGTTCTGTAGCACCTTTCACGAGTAGGGTAAACATTTCCTTCAACAGGAATGGATCTGAAACATTTAGCGAATGGCTTCCCGGTGGATGATCCTGAGGTCTCTGTATGAAGGGGAGGCAGCAACATTGGACTCTCTTTCCAGTGCCCATGCATCCGAAGTAATACCTCGCCATTCATTCAGATGCTGTGATAGTCTGCCTCCCACCGGAGTGTCGTGAGTCAAGACCTCAGAGTGGTTTTGAGGTGGCTGAAGCAGCGGCTGATGGTCAAGACGCCACTGCCTGGGCAGGCTTTGCACCTCTCCCTCGTCCACCATGAGGGAATCTTCTCTGTCCTCTTTGACCAGCCTGTCCTCTCGCTCTTCCAACTGAGGAATATTAGTGAAAGGACCGACCCCGTCCAAGATGATTCACTGGGGTGAAAAGGCAGTGGCTGCCTGATAGCAGCACCTAGGGACTTGGCTGCCACCTTAGATGTTTGCAGCTTCAAAGGTCGTTCGTCAGCCTTATTACCAAATAAGTGTGAGCTGTCAAAGGGCATGTTGAGGAGTCTAGATTGTACATCAGGTGCAAACCCTGACTTCCTCAACCATGCAATCTGAGTATGACAGTGCTTGCACCACGGCCCTGCTGATGCTGTCAGCAGTGTGCAGACTGGATTGCAGAGACTCACACATGGCCTCCTTACCATCGCTTATAAGGTTCAAGACGCCGTCTCTTTCCTCACCTTCAGGGATGTGATCAGCCACCATCGCTATGCAGTCCCACAGGGTGAATGTGAATTTTACAAGAGCACATGTAGAGTTAGCAGACTTTAAAGTCATGCTGCTAACAGAAAAGACGTTCTTTGCCCATGAGTCAACGCGTTTACCATCCCCATCAGGGGGTATGGTTGGATATGCAGCTTGCCTGGGGGCAGATGAAGCTGCTTGCACTATCAGACTTTCTGGAGTTGAATGTTTTGACAGGTAGCCAGGGTCGCTACTGGATGGCCTGTATTTTTTTGTGAGGTTGGTATTTACTGCAGGGATGGACTCTGAAGCGCCTCCCAGTTTATCACAACCCATTTTTGGAGTGCCACAGGAAATGGTAGTATAGGGTCATATTGAGGACCTTTGTCTAATAAGTCTGTAAGGTCGTCTTGCTCAAATGAAAGAGCTGGCCCACTCCATCCTAGGAACTTCACAACTCAGGACATTAGGCTTCTGTATGATGCATCCGCATGATAAGCCGGGTCCGGTTTCCCAAAATCTAGCTCTGGAGAGGTGTCTACCCCACTAGCTGTCTGTAGGGTGTCATGTACCTCCCTAACCCTGGTCCGTTCTGAAATTAAGCATGCAGGGACATTAGTATCTTTATAAATACCAGAGGCATCCAATTGAAGACCACATGGAGGGGTTTCATCTGAAGTTTCATAGCCCTCGTATATTGAGGTTAAAGATCTGAAAAAATCCTTTTTAGGTAGAGGTATGAAAACCTTTTCTTTTTCCTGACTTTCTTTTAGGCAAAGGCGTCGATCAATGCACAGCCGGCATCAATATTTTTTGCACCAGCGTCGACAGTATCAACGCTTTGTCCTTGGACTTGTGCTTCAAGGGACTCGACCCTCCACGCAACGGTTTCTTCAACGATTTCTTGTCTTGTTGAGTACTCGAAGACTCTCTAGAAATCTTAGGCTTATGACATGGGCTCGAGGGCGTGCAGGGTTTTGCCTTGGCCTCATGCTTGTCATCGACTGTAGCATGGCCACTTTTCTTATATTTCGAGGAGGACGAGGCCTGTTCCTCGAAGAGTTTTCAAATTTTCTTTCTAAAACGTTCCCACTCATCTTTGCAGGAGGATTTAGTCTGACAGACTATGCTCCTTTCATCTGAGGAAGAAAACGAAGAAGAAGAGGGTGGTCTATACCTTCACTTCGATTTTTTTGATTACGAAGGAGTGGACGGGGATTTGGAGACAATCCTACCCACTGACAGTTTAGCTTTTCGCTCTTTTAAGGCCTTACCTGTCACCGACGGACAGGATCGACAATCAGCAGTTTTGTGCTCAACGCCCAGGCACCAGATGCATATTTTATGCAGGTCTGTCATGGACATTTTGGTGCCGCAATCTGGGCACTTTTTGAAGCCCGTCTTCAGAGTAATAATTGTAATTGGTTATTTATAACGCACTTAATTCCCAGAGGTTTCTAAGCGCGGACTCTGGGATCGAACTTGTGTTGCTCTGCATCGTCTTGCTTCCAAGGCGAGCAAGTTGCCCCTGAGCTATCCTCCTTAGTCAAAGACAAGGTCATCTCGAAACATTTTCATGGAAAACTGAAACACGCTGTAATTCTCGAAGTAATCCCATTCACGGAAAAACAGAACTGAAGCCAACGGGTGCTGCACATGGTATATGTACTTGACGATGACATCAACTGAGATGGAAGTCCTCGAGGGACATCGGGTCGACCGTCTCGACGCACAGAGCCCTCTGCCAAGAAGACATTTTTTTCCAAACCGAAGCAGCTGAAGTTGGAAACGAAGATATCATACAATGAGAAATACGTGGCAGGACACAATCCGTTTGTAGCTATTTTCTCATAAATCTAAACACCTCTTTGTGGGATTTGATCTTTAATGCATGTGCTAATAATTGTCACCATATGTCTGGTGCAGTGTCACACACTGACAAAGTGCATGCCACCCTGTCCACCATAGATGGTCAAGAATGGTGCCGAGCCCTGCATATCCTTTTTCAGATCCAGTCCAGTAGCCAGTGCCTGATGGTGAGGCAAATGAGTCATATTGCCTAAAACTATAGACTGCCACCATCTTCCCCAGGGCCTAGAGGAAATGCCTTTCAAGGACTAGCAGTGGGCCACCCTTTTGGAAAGGGGTACCAGTGGGGGGAGGAAGATTTATGGAGCGCACATCGAGGTGAGACACTTTTGGTGAAGAAACATTAATGGCATGAGACGCATTTTTGAGTAGGAACTCCCTGTATGGTAGCAGCACATAGAATGACCAGTGGTCGTTTCAAGGTCATGAACCAGTATGCCACAGTCCTTCGGTTTCCATCAGCCCATAGATCACTATAGCTGTTCTGCCAACCACTATATCATCTGCCACCCACCTCTGCCACCAAGATCCCTACTCTGGACTTCTGGCTTTACATCACCACTTCCAAGTCACGATGGCCCTCATTACGACCCTGGCGGAAAGTGACTGACCGGACCGCAACAGCGTAAATAGCGTTTCCGCCATTGCACGAAGGAGCAAAGTGCGGCTAATCACGACCCATCGGGCACGAGCATTACGCCATGGCGGAATCCGAAAGGCTGCGATGGCGGAAATGACCCCAAAACGGCCCTTACCGCCGCCGTACGCTGCACCAGGTGCAATACCGCCACCCATCTTAGCGGTCACCGTAATGAGCGGTCACCGTAACGAGCGGGCACCGCAAATTACGGCCACCGTAAATATACGGAAACGGAAGTAAAAGCATGTGGCCGGAACGGGAAACAGCACGCCGCACAACTATAAAAACCGAATCCCAACACAACCATTAAAAATCCGACCCTGACACACATCCCAACCCGTTAGCAACCCCAGTTAAAAAAATAAATATGGGAAAGGTAGCCAAGAAAGCGTGTGACCGCAAGCGGCAGGTACACTTCTCCCGAGAGGAACTGACCGTGCTCACCGAGACCCTCCAGGAAAATGCCGCCGTCGTCTTCTCCAGTCAAATGACCAGGACGGCCCTTGCCAACAAGAAGGCCATATGGGCCCTGGTGGCACAGCGCGTAAGTGCGGTGGGGACAACACCCCGCACGCCACAGCAATGTCGCAAGCGGTGGGACGACCTGCGGATCCGCGTACGCAGCATACTTTCTGCGAACAGGAACATCGCCACAGCTACCGGGGGGGGTTCAGAGTCGCCCATCAAGTTGACCCCCTGGGAGGATATCTGCGCCTCCACCATAGGAATGGAGAGCATAGAGGGAGTCGGAGGGATGGAGAAAGGAGTGCCGACATCCGGAGAATCAGGTAGGTTGGCCAAGAGAAACAATGCGAAATCCACAAACCACGAACATGTGCAGTACCATGTGACCCCATAGTGCAATACATACTTTGCCCTGACAGCGCCCTCTAAAAGTCAGAATGAATAAACAAATCAATCAAGATGCCATAAACAACCCCTACATGTGCAGCATGCACCCCCTAACTGCAGGCAGCCAAATGAATGCATCCTCAATCCACACGAAAATGAGACCACCTCCAAGGCCCAGTCCCAAATCAGCCTCATGTACCACCCCAATGCATTTGATACGTTGCCATTCCAAATCCGACAGACCCATAACTAACGCTCGCCCCTCTTTACTCCACCACAGGGTCCGATACCAACGACGAGCTGCAGGACACCCCTACCAGCACGCCTGCAAAGAGGGCCAGGACCAACGTCCCAAGAGCCTCCACCTCAGGTGCAAGGATCAAGACACGGCAGCAGCAGGAATCAAGTGGCAGCACACTGGAGGGGACTGCAACAGGCACCCCAGCAGCCAGCAAGTCCACAACCCCAGCACCACAGGTCCCCCCAAAGAACGTATCTGATGGCACTGCCTCTGGTGGTAGCAGCACCATAGGTGACACAGCTGTCATGCCAGCATGCTCCGACACGGAAAACAGTGCTGGCGACGTAGGTACCATCCATGACCTTTCCCAATCCCCCTGCATGTTCCATCCCCTACACCATGACGAAACCACGCAGGGGCACCCTGAAGACGACGACTGGCCAACCCCCACAAGTCCTGTGCCAAGGCAACATGTGTTGAGCAGCCCCCCTGTCACACCACCGCAAATGTCCATGGCCCAGCAGAGGCAACAGTCCCTCGACCTGCTGATCGAGCAACAGCAGGAAGTGTCCACGCTACTCAAGGACCATGCAAATGAATGCGGGGGTTCCAGGGCAGCCATGGAAACATCCACCGAGACACTCAGGGCACAAATAGAGAAAAGTAGTGAGAGCCTCAGGGGAGAAATGGAGAGAAGCACCGAGAGCCTGAGAGCACAAATGGAGAAAAGCACCGAGAGCCTGAGAGCACAAATGGAGAAAAGCACCGAGAGCCTGAGGGGGGAACTGCATGCGACGTCCAAAGACGTTTGTGCTGAACTTGCTGCTGTGCGCCGTGTGCTCTCGGAGCTCTCACAAACCCTCAGAGACATGCATGGACGCGAGCAGGCAGAGACATCATCCGTGGCAAGTTCCGTCCAGGGCAGCCCCCAACGCAGATCTGGCAGGAACCTGCGCTCCACGGGCAGGGGTGCCCCTGATACCCGTAGAGGGGGCTTGCAATAGCGTCCAACCACGGACAGCATGCATATTTGGACACTGGTGTTGGGGGGGGAGGTAGTAGGGTGGAGGGGGTGTGTTGGGCTTCACTGGGTGGCGGGTCCATAGGGTGTATAAATCAAATCACATTAACAATACAGCATCTCATAATCATCCAATGACATGTGTGGACATTGATATTTGCGTACGAGGCCTTCATAGGCGTACAGTCCACAATGTGCCTGTACTACACACACACAGTGCCACAGGTCCCCTTTCCGTGTAATAGGCACCATGCGTGGTTGCTAGAAGCATGCATCTATGATGCTCTGTCGGATTGCACGTGCATCCTGTGCCTCATGGACTCCTTGAGGTGCCTCCACATCCCCACCCTCATCATCATCATCATCTTCAGGTGCATGCAGTACAGCGTCAGGGGGCATGGGCACATTCCTACGTATGCACATGTTGTGCAGCATGACACATGCCATGACCATCTTAGAAACCTTCTCATGGCTGTACATGAGTGCCCCGCCAGACCTGCTGAGGCTGCGGAAACGAGCCTTCAGTAGGCCGAATGCCTGTTCAATGACCACACGGGTACGTGAGTGGGCATGGTTGTAGTCCTCCTCATGCTCGTTCTGTGGGTTCCGGATTGGTGTAAGGAGCCATCTCTTCAGTGGATACCCGGCATCACCTGTATGAGACGAATAAAGGGTGTCAGTGGAATGATAGTGCTAAGTAGCCCCCCCCCCTCCTGCAAGGTCATTGACGCATCAAATGGGCCACGATGTCATGCATGGAATGAGACTCACCGAGTAGCCAGGATCTGTGCCCTGCGTGTCGCTCCATGTAGCGTGGTATTCTTGTGTTCCTCAGGACCATAGAATCATGGGTAGATCCTGGAAATCTGGCACAACAATGCGTAAATATCTTGTTGGAGTCACACACCATTTGCACATTGATTGAATGAAATTGTTTCCGGTTGCGGTACTGGACCTCCATGGCATGTGGGACAACCAATTCAACATGGGTGCAGTCGATGGCACCAATGCAACCCGGGATGCCGCCAAGTGCATGGAATCCCACTTTTGCGTTGGTAATCTCCTGGTACGTGCGTGGTAGTGTGATGTGGTCGTCGGCGTGCTTCAGGAGGGCATCGTGCACTTGGAAGAGTGTCCGTGAGAACAGTGGCTGTGAAATGCCATGCAACTGTCCCACTGTGTGCTGGTAGGTGCCTGTGGCCAGGAAGTGGAGTGCAGACACCACCTTCAGTAGGGGTGGGATGGCGGTTGGGCTATCTATCATGCTCACGAGGTCAGCATGTGTCATGTCCACAATGGCGATTATGGTGTCCCGGTCCAAACGGTAGAGGGTGTGGATCTGCTCAGCAGTGAGGTTGAACGGATCGGCTCGGAGGCGTGGGATTGCGGGCCGCCTGCGTGGTGGTAGTGGCAGTGCTTGTGGGCCTTGCTGACCCTGCCTTGCCCTCCTCCTCCTCCTTCTCCTCCGTCTCCCCTGTGCGCCCGGTTGTTGTACCTGTTGTTGTTCGTCGTCTTCTTGTAGTTGTAGCACTTGCAGTGCTATCTGGTCCCCCAGGCCCAACATCGCTAGTCCTGCCGGTAGCATTTTGGAGTGGGAGTGGTTGTGGGAGGGGTTTGGGTCTGCTATATATGTGCTGTCGGCCTGTATGGCCTCCACCTGTGCTGATTGAATGATTCTGTGGCAGATGCTATCCCTTCTGGCCGAGCACGTCCCGCACGTAAGGCTGCATTTGGCCGCATGGCATCTTGGGATTGGAATCATGTATCAAATCCCGATGGCAGTGTGATGTACTTTGACTGATTTTCATGGTATGCTCCCATTGTTACACATGCTATGATTGCAGCCGCTTACATACCTGTGAGGAGTCAGTGGTATGTAGGGCTCGATCGATGGCCGACCCTCATGCAGCACAGTAACGTACTTCACCGACGGGCGTGGCGTCCCATTTGTGATTGCAGCCAGTTAGCATCATGACACACAGCCGCACTACATTGATGTAATTGTGAATGCAAGCGTTCACAGAAGCCTTTTCGACGTAATGTTGCAAGTGAGGAATTCGAAGGCCAGCATTTTTGGTTTTGAAGTAGCGGCGAGGATACGCCCACAGGTCTGGCTGGAAATGTAACGTTCTATTGTAGAATGTCCTTGGGACATGGCCCATAACGAGCAGGCAATGAATGATATGAATTGAATGGGATGCGCAATAGCGTAGTGGACGATAAGGCAGGACGTTCCCAAATCCATCTTGCTTCACAACACTACAGATCCGGCCAGGGGCACAGTGGTTTTTGCGGACTGCATTACGCACAGACGCGATGGAAGTTTCACATATAATGTGAGTGAATATTCATGCGTTTTCATTGCGGGATGAGGGAATGATGAATGGATGCATGGACTGATGATTCCGTTTAGGGTCTGCCATGTACATGGGTTTTTTGAATCACTCCCCTTCCCCTGCGCTATGTGATGCAAGGCTGCCATAGTGGGACATACGTCTATCTGCCCTTGTCGGATCCTCCCTGTCTCGACGCGCCTTCATACACTTGTGTCTAGGCACGTTACTAATCCCATGTCATGGGTTCTATCTTGACGGACGCATGCACAGTAACCGACGTTGCCAATGGTGTATTTAGCTCGATTGATTTCGTTATGATTCGATACTGATTTAGGGGTGTGTATATTCCTTTGGAGTGGGCTAGCATGCATATGGGTGTGGATTTGGTGTGTTGAATGAAGATTGTAATGCATCATGAGTCCCGTAATGCAATCGGTTAATTTGTGTTTCTTTTGGGTGACAGGTATCTCCTGCCCTATTGCAGATGCCATCTCTACGCCACTCCTCCAGATGGTTTTTACTCTCGACTCCTGCAGCTTCGGGTGAATCAGTGGAGCACCATTTCGATCTTATGGGACGATCGCCAATGGGCCACATGCCCTTACGCTGTACTGGTGGCTAGGTGCAACATTTCGGCCTTTCAGCTCGACTAGTGCCTGCCTCATGGGACGGACCTGCGGTTCTTGCCGCTTCCATGTTGCCTTTTGGAACGTTGATGTAGGCCCTGTGTGCCATGATGGTACAGGGCGTCACACAAGTGGAAGCTGGTCAATTATTGCAGATGCAGCCCTCGGTGATGATGGTTGTTTTGGTGTTATTTTGCAAATTGCTGTGGGGCCTTTGTCATTTGGATGTGCATTTAAATTGTATTCCGATATTTGTCGTGTTGCGTTGTTCTTTGCAGGTGATGTGGCGATTTTCGCTTTGTGGCGGTATGTATTGCGAGATGATCTGCATTGTGTTCCGCCTTCTGAGTTGAGTTGTGTGGTACAGTACTGGCCGCGTTTGCCTACGTAGCACAGTATGGTCACGGATAGGGGCTGCCATTGTGACTGTTTACATGATGTGCTGTTCAGGGGCGGGGGATTGGCTTTTGGCCGACTGGTGCCTGTCAGCCAGGTCGATTGGTGGAATGATGGGATGTTCAGAATGTGGCTGGTCACAGGTGACTGTGTTTGCGTGCGTTTGTTGGAGGGGGACTGGGGTCATGTCCATTGGAATAGCTTCTGTATTGATGCCATCTGTGCCCTGCAGCTCCCATCGGCCCCTCTTGGGATGAGCCTGGCTGCTCAGTCACTCTGCCAACTTGTGTGGTACATGCTTCTGCTGATGGTTGGTTTGTTTACTGGCAAGAGTACAGGGCTGGTGCAATCCCCCTCAGGATGCTGTTTTGGATGTTGCCTTGCGCTGGTGGCAAGCGATGGGGGACTACTGTTGTTTTGTGTCATGTGTTCTTGATTTTCATTTTGATGTATTGTACCTTCACATGCCTGTGCTGCGTCAGTACGGCTATGGTGACATGCCGTACATGGATGCCCACTCACGGGGCGCTTTGAGCCCCTGCATGCTTTTCTACGTTGGCATGCATGGGTGAATTGTAGATTTCACTGGTTGCATAGTGTGAGTACATTGCGCCTGCCAGGAGTTGTGCAATGTGGCCAGGGAGTGGAGTACAGGCACTCAGTGGGCCATTTACGGTTGGTTCACGATGCCGTATTTCTCGCCATGGCGGAATGGTACTTTACGACGTGCTTGATGGCGTTCAGTACATGTCCGCTAGGGTCAGAATTCGCGTACCGTTGCGCCATGGCGGTGATTCCGGTTTTGCAAGGCGCGCGTGCGCGTACTTGGTGCAGTTAGCGTTGCCGTTCACTGCGGTGTCGCTAATGGCATCGTACTTTACGGTGACGGGTCATGATCGCAACGAGCGGTGTTCGATGGCGGTATTGCATTTCCGCCATCATTTTTCCATTTCCGCAAGGGTCGTAATGAGGCCCGATATATGTACCTGTTATTCAGTCTGCAGGTTACACGTTACATTCATGTTTTTCGGTTCATAATTTCATATATAGGACTGTGTTTGATATCCCTCGTTCATAATATGTGCTTAGTTGTGGGGTTCCTCTAGGATTCACATATAGGATATGTTATGTTATGTTACCAGAATTTATAAAGCGCAAGTATGCTGGAGGCATCATGGCGCTGGTGGCAGAGAGCAGAGATCACAACAAAAACAGGGGAAGTTAGAACAGTAACGTTTTCAATTTATGCCAACAGCAGAGATGATCAGCAATACTCCGGAAAGCATGCAGAAGTTTGTTCCAGGCATTTGTGGCTGCAACAGAGAAAGCCCGACCACCTAACCAAGTCAGCCTGTACCGAGGAACAGCTAGAAGAAGAGCTGATTGAGAATGTAGGGGCCGGGACTGGGAGTAGCACACAAATTTAGCTTGTATATACTCAGCTCCAGTGCCATAAAAGGCTTGATGGACCATACACATGGATATAAACATAACACTGGCCTCAACGGAGAGTCAATGTAGTTGCCTCAGTAACAGGGACATGTGGGTATGGAAAGAGGGGCGGAGAATAGATCTTGCAGCTGCATTTTGGAGAAGCTGCAATCGCTTGGTTAGGTAGAGAGGCTGGCCAAAATAAATCGAATTACAGTAATCCAAACTACTCAGTACAAGGGCAGCCACCAAAGGAGCTTGGCAGGCTGTAGGGATAAAAGGAAGGACCTTCCATAAGACCCGGAGTTTAAAATGGCCAGCTTAACATACTGCCGCCACCTGTTCTTCCATGGCCAAGGAGGCAGAGTTTAACCCCCAGATTTCTGACCGACGGCACAGGTCTAGGAAGGGAGCCGAGTGAGGGAGGCCAAAAGTCGATTTACAAAATAACTGGGGGGAGGGGGCACCAACAACCAGTACCTCTGTTTTGCTAGCGTTGAGCTTCATCCAGTTAGATGACATCCAGCTGCCCAGTTCCTAAATGTGACATCACACCGAGTTTCCCTTTGATTATTTGAGAGTGGGATAAGTCTGGCAAGACTTCTCTCAACCGACTGGGCCGCATTACTCCGTCGCTTTCCTTCGACCAGGCCATTATAACGGAACAGGTTAGGGTAACCAGCCGTCCTGGTTTTGCTGGGACTGTCCGGGAATTTGGTGCTCTACTCTCCTTTCTCAAGATTATGTTTCCATTGGAAACTACAGTGGTCCCGGTTTTTGGTAGTAGGTCTTCATAGCTATGAGGCAGGCAGGGGTGTTGCTAGGTCTGGAAAAGATCATAGGCTAAACTAATTTCGGGACTGGCGGGATTTGGGGTTAGCTATATCCTTTTGGTTGTAGCCCCTGAGCTTCTATCTGGGGCTACAACCAAAAGACCCGGGGCTATAGCCCCTTTAGCCCCCCCTAGCAACGCCTCTGAGGCAGGAATGCACAATCTCACACAGATGAAATGTTGCATTTTACAACTTAAGATGGTGTTAGTTGGTGATAAATTAATTATAATGTGTGTTTATTTGAACAGTAACACGTAAACCCCCTTCTCCTCCAAACGCTACTGAAATGTAGCACCTTGACAGCCACTTTCAAGAATTAGTCCTCCATTTATGTTAGTTGCTCTGTTGCAGTGTTTGACTTTTTTTATCTGGTCACCCTAGACCAGCGGTATTCAAACTGTGGGGCGCGACGCCCTAGGGGTCCGCGGGTGCATCCCTGGGGGGCCCTGAGAGCTCAGCATGAAATTTAAAAAAATTTTAAAAAACTTTTTTTTTTGTGTTTTTTTTACATTGGAAGAAATGGGCAGGGGTGGCTCACATGGTCGGGCTGAAGCATGAAACTGTCTCAGGCACCAATGAAAAAGTAGCCCACAGTTGTAAATGGATATTCATTCCTTTAGTCACAGACTGGGCCTCATTACAACTATGGCGGTATGGTAACAATGGTGCTGGTAAACTACCGGCACCGTTGCTACCGTATCACCATAGTAAGAGTTGTGCTTGCGGGTGCCTGACAGCCCGCCAGGTCTGACCTGGCAGGCCGTGCGGCACCCGCGAGCACAGTTCGTCGGATGCACCGTTATTAACGGTGCCGGTGCATCCGATCATCCCCATTCCCACTGAGCCCTATGGGGCACAAATGGGAATGGGGATCTACCGGTACCTGCACCTGCGAAAAGGCAATTATCAGGTCCACCTAACTCGGCATGACCTGGTAATTGCCCATTTGCGGGTGCCGGACCTGTATGCAACTCGGTCGGCAGCCGTGCCGGTTTTACCGGCACAGCTACCGCCAGAGTTGTAATGAAGCCCACTGTTTCAATAGTACCCAAGGGGGTGCTTTGTTTTAAAATGGAAGTAAATTGTGATATATTCAGCAACAATGGTCAAAATTACTAACTGCATAGTTAAGTAACTCATCAAACTGGTCCACATTGGCCAAAATGGTGGCCCATTTTGACTGGCCCACACTAGCATTTTACATTTTTGGTACAGGCATTGCCCTATAGGCCTGTCTGAGCCTGGCGGCTCATCCATAATGGTGAGGGGACGCCCACCCAGTGGCCCCTCACCCATTATGGAGGAGCTAAGGAGCCAGCCCAGTGAAACAGTGAGCACTCCCTCAGCTGCTTTTTCCAGCTAATGAAGTGCTCCTGGGCTGGCTGAACTGTCAAAGGGAAACACTGTTTCCCTTTGACAGTTCAGTTTAGTTCCCCAGCCACACATGCTCACTGAGCCGTGTAAGTGCTGGGGCGTTTTGCTTCGCCAGCATTGCATAGCTCATTGGAAATGCTGGCTGGGCACTGCATGTCTGTATGTCCGAGGGGGAGCTCCTGCGCCTCCTCGGACATACGGACAGAGCAGCCTAGAGCAGGCCGTTTCAGCACCCACACGCAGGCCAATGCAGAAGGTACGTTTATGTTCATTGTTTTTATTTAAACCTGTGTATGGATGCGTGTATGCTTATGTTATGAGTGAGTGTATGGTGATGGATGCTCATGTGAATGATAGAATGATTGCTGTATGAATGTGCAGCGCCTTGCATGCACACATAAGCATGTTGATTGTGTTAGGACCAGTGGGGCCCAGGGGACAGGGATGGTATCTTTTTACTGGACATCTATCAATCAAAACCCTCTGCATTGTCCACAAGGCTTTCTGGGGCCTGGGGCCAAAATACCTTCAGCTATCCCTCCACAAATACCTCCAGTCTCGCGCTCTTCGCTCCTCTACCTCCAACTCACTCAGGGTCAGTCGTTTTTCTAAGAAACGAGCTGGGGTAGATCTCTGTCTTCGGCTGGGGCCTCCCTCTGGAACAGCCTCCCTGCCACTCTCAAACTTGAGGAGAACCATCTCCGGTTCCGGAAGCACCTCAAGACCTTCCTCTTTTCTTCTGCCTTCGCTCCCCCTCTCCCCTGCTGATCTGTTCTCTCTTGGCACCGTGCACCTGGCCACCCTCTGTCTTTTGGGCCCAGGTACCTGCTCATCCTGCCACCCTCCTGCACTGCCTCCGGGCCACCCCTTGCACTGGGGTCTGTATCTGTACCCATACAGCCCCCCCTTTTTCTTCCTGCACTTATCAGACCTGCCCTGTCTGCTGCCTTAAACCTAGCACTTGCAAATTGCTGGCTGCATTACCACCGTTTGTTGCCTTTATTATGTATTTATTGTTATTTATCTGTTTCTCCTCTGCTTCGCACTTTCCACTTCTCCCCCCCTTCCATGCACTTTTCCCCTCCCTCTCTCCCATGCACTTGCGCGTTCTCAATGTCACTGGGCCTAGTAAGATCGCTGTTTTATTCTCCTCTGTTCCCCTCCCTTGCCTTGTCGCGTTCTGAAACACTTGTGTACGAGCGCGATAGAAATAAAATATCAATATCAATATCAATGCCTGCCCACTGGGCCCCCCAGCACCAATTGCAAACCGTTTGGCTATTTACCCATTTTTTTGTTAAAAGTATGCTCTACAATGCAACATTTTAACCCATTATTTTAAAAAAATTCACAGGGGGAACCCCCCCCCCCGAAACCTCCTTTTTTTTTGGTTCGGGCTCCCTCACTATGCTCGGTCGCTATGGCATTTTTGGGGGAAATAGTTATGTCCCTCGACTTAAAAAAAATCACCAGCTGCCACTGGCCCTCAGACTGTGTTGGGAATGGGATGGGGGGAACCCGTGGACTATGGTGGGAGCACAATGGGCGGGAACCATGGGATAGTGGTGGGAGCAGAGTGGGAAGAGCCGTGTGTGATGGGGTGGGGAGAGACCAGCGACTGGGTAGGAGTGGGATGAGGGAGCCCAGAGACTGTGATGGGAGCAGGTGACAGCGCGCAATATATACTGTCCATTTGGCATTTCTGGGGGGTCCCGACCTGCCCAAATTTTGCCCAGGGGGGCCCTGGCCAAAAAAGTTTGAAGACCACTGCCCTAGACCGTGTGCCTCATTCCCCTCTCGTTGCGGGCTGCACAGGCGGGTTGGTGCCTTGATGGTAAGCCCCCTCCTCACATAAGCCCTTGAACTTGGCAAGTTGTGGCAGTAAACGGGATTCCTCCCGCGAAACACCTGCTAATTGGCCTAAGACATCTGCTCGAGCTCGGCCAGCCGCCCTGGGGCCTGTTAGGGCCGAATAACTCCCGAATTAGGCGGGCCATCAATCCACGCCGCCGTTAACGGCGGTTTCCGATCTGACAGGCTGTAAAGTGCGCCATACATTGCACGCCTCAGCAGAAGTCATGTACTCGCGTCACCCCCTGCAGGAAAAGGTGTTAGAGGAGGGCCGTTCACTCCAATGGAACGTGCCGAAGTCAGGGGGCAACCGCAGCGGGGGGGGGGGAGAGGAGGGGGGACACACAGGGCCAGATCAACAGAAGGCAAGCGAGACTAATTAGTGGTAGCATTGCGTAAAATAGTACCGCATGTACACGCCTGCAAAGTGCATGGATGACACAGTATGCTGTCAGCGAAAATGTATTGCTTGGACTTGTAGTAGGGTGCCGAAATGGAGCAAATCCCCCAATATACACCGAAGCAAATGACCACCCCTCAAGAAATTGTGTGTTGAAACCAGCATCATATTTTGTGTACGTTGAAATTAGAAATGTGTTTTTTCCCGCACTACACTTATTTTTCTTTATAAAATATCACACATGTATGTAAATCTTTCTTCTGTTTAATAGATCACAATAAATGAAGCAGTGTACCTTTTCTGGGGAGATTTGAAGGACATCATATTTTAAATATTTTGAATTCCGTGTTCTACATTTCATTGATATGATATGGCATTTATAATGCGCCTATACACAAGTGTTTCAAGGCGCAACAAGGCAAGGGAGGGGGAACAGAGGGAAGACAGAGAAACGATCATACTAGGCCAGGTGTCATTCAGATCGCACAAGTGCAGGGGTAGGGGGGAGAGGAAAAGTGCGGAATGGGAGGGGGTGGGGACAGTGCAGTACATGGGGTAAGAATAATATAGCAATGAGAGAAGTAGGGCCAGCTGGTGGCAAGTGCAAGGGTAAGTGCAGACATCAGGTGTCAAGTGCTGGTGGGGGACTGTAGGGATACAGAGAACAGTCCCCAAGTGCGAGCTGCCAGGGAGGCAGTGCGGGTGTGTAACTGGCGTGGAACCTGGGCCCGAGATCAGAGGGTGGCCAGGTAACCAGTACAGTTTCAGCCAGGAGTTCAGCAGGGGAGAGGAGGAGAGAAAACAGAAGCAAAGAGGAGGGTCTTGAGGTGCTCCCGGAACCAGAGATGGTTCTCCTCAAGTTTCAGGGAGGCAGGGAGGCTGTTCCAGAGGGAGGCCCCAGCCCAAGAAAGAGATCTACCACCAACTCGTTGCTTGGAGAAGCGACTGACCCTGAGGGAGTTGGAGGCGGATGAGCGAAGAGCTCGAGAAGGAAGATATTTAGGAAGAGAGAATTGCAGGTATTGAGGCCCCAGAAGGCCTTGCAAACAAAACAGAGGGGTTTGAACTTTATCCTCGCAGCCACTGGGAGCCATTACAGAGATTTCAGTCCTGGAGAGATACGATCCCTGGGCTTGAGGCCACGGACAAGTCTTGCAGTCCTGATCTGGATGAGTTGCCGAGAGCGGAGAGTAGAGGCAGGCAGATTTAGAAAGAGGCTGTTGGATTAGTCCAGCCTAGAGAGAACCAGAGCTCTGGAGACAGTGAGCTTCTGGGGGAAGGAGAGGAAAGTAAGAATACCTCTGAGGAGGTGCAGCTGGTAGTGTGACTTCTTAGAGATGTCAGAGATGTGAGGAGAGAAGGAGAGTGTGGAGTCGAAGATTACACTGAGGTTTTTAGCCTTGCATGTGGGAGCAGGAAGAGGGCCAAGAGAGGCCGGCCAGAGGGCGACAGGAAAGGAGGGAGCGGGTGTGCCGATGAGGAGAATCTCAGTCTTACTGGCATTAAGGCAGAGATCATTGGCGGCACACCACTCCTGGATAGCAGACAGTCAGTGATGAGAGACGGAGAAGAGGTGGCCGAAGGTACCCTGAAAATGAGCTGAGTGTCATCCGCATAGTACTGGAAGTTGGGGCAGAGAGCGGCAATGCGGTGGGCAAGAAGTGCCATGTATTGGTTGAACAGCTAATGGTAAATGGTAAACAAAATAATTCTGTAGTCACTCATTAACCATACAACTTTGCAACATCTTGTAAAAGTGATGTCAGAACCTCCAAACGACCTTAGGTGCAAAGCTCTACCCTTCCCGTGTGTGCCTCCTATAAGGAGGAGCTACCACAGAGGCCTTGCCTCTAATAGGAGCTACCAGAGAGCCCCGCCTCCAATAGGAGCTACCACAGAGGCCCCGCCTCCTATAGGAGCTACCACAGAGGCAGGGGAGTTGCTAGGTCTGGAAAAGATCCGGGGCTAAGCTAATGTCCAGGCTGTCAGGACTCGGGGCTAGCTAGTCTTTTGGCTGTAGCTCCTGAGCTTCTATCCGGGGCTACAGCCAAAAGATCTGGGGCTATAGCCCCCTCAGCCCCCCCCCTAGCAACGCCCCTGCACAGAGGTCCCGCATCCAGTAAAGAGGAGCCACCACAGAGGCATGGCCTGATTTACAAAAACGTTTTAACATGGGAAAGTCCCATCGAAAACATTTGTGTAAATCAGGCCCATGGGATCTGATCCCTGCCAGGCTGAGTAATATGATATGATATGACATTTATAACACACCTGTACACAAGTGTTTCTAGATGCGAGGAGGGGGGAACAAAAGGAGGACAAAACAACAATCTTACTAGGCCTTGTGCCATTCTGACCACACAAGTGCGGGGAAGAGGGAGGGGAGAAGTGCCTGGTGGAGGGGAAGGGAGTAGTGCAGCTAACTCAATCAGTGCATCCAGAGGGTGGCTCATAAGTGCAGTTAGAAGGGACTGTAGGGTTGCAGATACAGACCCTTAAGTGCTGGGGGGAGGGGGCAGAGGCAGTGCAAGGGCAACTGGACATACAGGAGCCTGGGCCCGAGTTCAGTGGATGGCCAGGTGACCAGTGCGCAGACTAGTCAGGGACATCAGCAGGGGAGAGGAAGAGAGAAAGCGGAAGTGAAAAGGAAGGTCGTCAGTTGCTTCCGGTACTGGAGGTGGTTCTGCTCAGGTATGAGGGATGACCCAGCCGAGGAGAGCGATCTGCCCCCACTGTTTGCTCGGAGAAGCATATGACCCTCAGAGAGTTGGAGGTGGATGAGAGTAGAGCTCAAGAAGGAAGATGTTTAGGAAGAGAAAGTTGGAGGTACTGTGGTCCCAAGCCCATGAAAGCCTTATGAATTATGCAAAGTGTCTTGAACTTGATCCTTGCATCCACAGGGAGCCAGTGAAGAGATTTCAGAGCTGGAGAGATATGATCCCTGGGCTTGAGGACAAGTCTCGCAGTCCTGTTCTGGATAAGTTGTAAAGGTCGAAGTGTAGAGACAGACAGGTTTAGAAAGAGGCTGTTGCAGTAGTCCAGCTTAGAGAGGACCAGGGCTCTGGAGACAGTGATCATCTGGGGAAAGTGAGAAAAGGAAGAATACCTCTGAGGAGGTGCAGCTGACAGAGTGACTTCTTAGAGCCATTGGAGATGTGAGGAGAGAAGGAGAGGGTGGAGTCGAAGAGGACACCAAGGTTCTTAGCCTCACAGGAAGGAGCAGGAAGAGGGCCCAGACTTAGCAGCCAGAGGGAGAGAAGAAAGGAGGGAGCAAGTGTCCTGATGTGGCGGATCTCAGTCTTACTGGCATTGAGGCAGAGATCATTGGCGGCACACCATTCCTGAATTGCGGCCAGACAGTCTGGTATGAGAGAAGGAGCAGAGGTGGCTGAGGGGAGCCTGAAAGACTGCATAACACTGAAAATTGGAGCAGAAAGTAGCGATGCAGTATGCAAGAGGTGTCAGTTAGTGGTTGAAAAACCAGGGAGAAAGGTTAGACCCCTGGGGAACACCACAGGTAGAGAGAGAGATAGAAGAGAGGAAAGACCCCAGCTGGACCTGGGAGGGTCGGTCGTTGAGAAAGGAGGTCAACCAGGCCAGGGCCTGATCAGTGATACCCAGGTTGTCACTGAGGCGCTTGAGCAGGATGGCATGGTTGACCGTGTCAAAAGCAGAGGATAGATTGAGGAGAATGAGGACAGAAGGAAGATTAGAGTCAAGATTAGAAATCAGGTACTTCACGGGGGTTAAGGAGAGCAGTTTCAGTGCTTCTGGTAGCTCTGAAGCTAGGCTGGTGGTCGTGGAGAGAACCAACAGATTAAGCATGCAAATTAAGCTGGGAGGTGGCCAGCTTTTCCTGGAGTTTGCCCAGGAAAGGAGTTTTGGAGACTGGGCGATAGTTAGCCGGAGAGGAAAGATCAGCAGTGGGCTTCTTTCGAAGGGGGTGCACAAGGGAGAGCTTAAGGGAAGAGGGGAAGGTTCCAGTGGCAACAGAGTGATTGCAGAAATCCACCAAGGCTGGAGCAAGAGTATCGATGTGTTCCTTGATGGTTCTGGAGGAGCAGCAGAGAACCTGCTTTGACAAGACTTTTATAGATCGGACTTGTCTAGAAACATCCTCAGGGGTGAACAAGGGAAAGGGGAAGAAAGGAGATGGAGAAACGGCAACAGATGGGCCAGGAGTGGTAGAGGAGGAGTAAGAGGAGTTAGAGGCCGAGAGAGTGGACAGGGTGTCCTGAGTTTTAGTGGTGAAATGAGAAGCCAAGGCTGTGCAGAGGGCCTGGAAGGGAACCGGAGAGGTAGAGACTGCAACAGTATTGGCCAGTTTCTTGCAGATTTTGAAAGGTTTGGCCAAGTTGTTAGAGTCCGCAGAGATGTGGGCTTGGATGTAGGCTCTCTTCTTAGAGAGGACCGAGAGTCTGTACTGCCCTTGGAGCAGACAGCAGGCCAGTTTGTCAGAGGGTGCCCTGATGGCCTCCACTTCCTCTCAGCCACCCTACACTTGCATTAAAGGGTGGCGAGGTCAGAATCGTAACAGGAGTTGCACTTGGATGTGGGTTTCAAACGGATCCTCATGACAGGGGCAAGAGTGTCCAGAGTGTTAGTGATAGAGAGATGAAGGTTAGAGAGGGGGCTGTGTCAGAGTGTGAGTCCGCCAAAGGTGCAGGAGAAGGAGAGAAAGTGGCCACTCCATGATGCCTTCATCTTCTAGAAGATTCAAATTAAGAACGACACGTGTGGGTAATAATTGGTAATTTGAACAGCTGTGCATCCCCAGTGCTCTTTACCACTTCGGGTGACTCGCAAGTTGGGAAATGATGCGCCCCCCTCCCTGCACCCTTCAAAATGTAAAAAAAAAAGTAGTGGAACCGTGTACCCCTCTAGCTAAACCCAGTCCCCAGTGACCCCATAGCCACTCTATGGACCTCATTAAGAGGCTGGCGGTAGCCGTGCCTGTAGTACAGGCATGGCTGCCGCCAGTATTGACTTTTATCCAGCGCCCAGAAAAGGGCAATTACCGGGTCATTACGACCTTGCCGCACCCGGTAATGGCCCTTTTCTGGCGCTGGTAAAAATGATTCCCCTTTCCCATTTGAGCCCCTTAGTGCTCAATGGGAATGGGGAAGGTGGTAGCAACAGTACCGTTGTTAATGGTACCGTTGCTACCATCAAGTTCTGCTCACGGGTGCCGGTACGGCCACCCGGTAAAACCTGGTGGCTGCAAGGGCACCCGCGAGCAGAACTCGTAGTATGGCGGTACGGTAGCAACGGCGCTGGTAGCAATACCGGCGCCGTTGTTGCCTTACCGCCATACTCGTACTGAGGCCCAATGTCTCTTGCCTTTCTTCCCCACAACACATTTACAACCGTACTATTAACACTCAAAGAAACACAGTGAAAGAAAATGATCACTATTCATTTCATTCATTCTCCTCCATTCCAATCAGCCCCCATTGGCCCTCTTATGGCGCATACCCGGTAATATAGCCACACCCTATTACCTGCAAGCCCAGCTGTGCCTGCAGCATTTCACGTTAATCGTACTTACTTGCAGAAGAGAAATGGTGATCAGTGTGGGGCAAGCTACGTCTGGGACTTACTCTAGTTTGTGTAAGTATTTCTAAGTAAATATTTGATTCATTTCTAAATACATTTTTAAATAAAGGGCATGCGACAATCTGCCCGTGCAAACCCTCATCAGGGGTAGCAATGCCTTCACTGATTCAATCGTGCAAAAAGCATCTGCAGTTCCCCTGAAATTTCTACAGCATTTTTAATTCGCTGATATATTATTTTCCATTCTTTTTTCAATTTTCAAAAATACACGTACACAAGTGCATAAAAGTGCAAAGTGATTACATAAACTAAATTCTCAATTAGACATGTGTGCAAACAATACAAAATGTCTTGTTCATCTCCGTCATTCTAATGTACAGACGGTGTATAGATCAGAGTCACGTTTTCGAAAGACAGCTCCGAATACAATTACAGAGCTAATCACAATATTCAATGTGCTAGATATGTATCCTGATCTTGACCTAATGAAGGTCAAATGCCGGGCAAACAACTGACCAATCCGTGGGTCTTTCCGTTTGTCTCGTGCGTTCTCCAGGCTGGCGTTTTCCTCCTCGCTCTCAAGTTGCTCTTTAATTTTTAGTATGTATCCGCTGAGCGGTGGTGATGGTCAGGAACATTAGGTCCCTGCTGCATTTCGTTGCTCTTTGGCTAAAGCCCATCATATACTCGTTATCCTCTAGGAACCAGGCTGGTTCTCTACGTACTGTCAATCCCATAGGTACAATACAGACGGGGCATATCAAAACTTAAGCATCTACAGCCTCGGGGGACGAATTATTGAAACTGAAGAAGAAATGTTTAAGGACCGAGGTGCACAGTCATTTCTTGTGCGAATACTTGAAAGTCAACCTTGTACCTATGGGATTATATATTTATGTATGTACGGATGTATGCAGGTTGTGCGACCTACAAGATTCAACCAAACCACTACTTATGTGCCCGCCTTACATGCATGAGCTTGGCCCTGATCACACAAGGAAAACTTGAAGGAACAATTTTGCTACTTTTTAAATGTTTGCGTTTCAAAGGATCCTGCCCTTAAACCCGGTTGGGCTATTTTTACACTGCTTGTCATTGTCTTCTCTTTCATTACATCAAGGCCCTTCTGTGTATTCTAGTTATACATCATTCTTTTTTTATTGTATCTTAAGTTACCTTGTCTGGACAACATGTTACTACCTATTTAGGTGTTTTCCTCAGTGCAACATGTCACCCTGTTGTCACTTGAGAGCAGAGCATGCATCCCCTTTGTCTATGTAGAGATGGAAATTGATTGTCTGGCATAGGTCTCCAACCACGCTCATTTAGTGGGTGTTGTCCTCATTGAATTTATTTCCCCATACCAAGCAAACCAAATGAGTACCATATACTTCAATGGTATAATGATTCCTGCTGACCTTTATTACTGTTCAAAAGGTTTTTCATCATCATTGAGTTGAATGGTATAACCATCCACAAATATCAGACATCTCCCTATATAGATTCTCAGCAGGTTGAATGGTATGTCTCTGGTTGATTAGCTGTGGTGTCTGTCTTATTTGCTGATGGCTATTCAAACTGGTGTTGCAAAAAGAATGTGTGTTGACTTTCAGCCTGAGGTGTTGGTGGGAGCCTGGCTTTAAAAGTCATGCAAATGGCCCACACCCACCCAACCTCCTACATTTTTTGCAGGAGTACATTTTGGTTTTGAGTTGACAATGTCTTATAGGTACGTGAGAATGGGGTTTAAGGGTTTACAGTGGGATTTCAACACCCAAGAAAGAAATTGAAACCCTTTATCGAATAAAATGTGAAGCAGTGGTGGGGAAGAGTGTGAAGTATACCAGAGGAATTGGGGATTTGCAATAACCATGTGCTAAATTAGTAGAGTATTTTAGGCCCATCAAAACACCCCAATTCAAAAATGGAAGACTAAGTCTACTGTCTTTATTTTTCCATAAGATAGGGATCATACAGGAAAAAAAATAATTCTCCAACAATCTCAGCCCCCGAACCTGTGTCACTTGTATCATTTCACTCTGCCTCGCTGGGAACAGCTTCTCTTCCCACCACGAGTAAATGGGCATTGTCTTGCTCTGCTGAGTCAAGTGAGGAGGGACCACAAAATGAAGCCCTTCTGTCTACAATGATGAAGATTGTATTCTGAGGTCTTGCAGGTGGCTGGCTGCCTCGGGAACCAGGAATGTTCCACCCGCCCTAGTGCTTGGCTGTGAACACCAGCTCTACGCCTCATACTGCGTGGGGATCATCTCTCCCATCCCATGTACTTGAGGCCTGGCTTTTCCTCCCTGATGCCCTTCAGTCACCCTATAGGTTCCCTGTGTGTTTTCATAGCTTCTTATGGTTAGTTGCAATAAAGCATATGCAAGCTTGCTCCGCATATATTCTGCGTCTTGCGGTTTCGCTTTGGCGAAAGAAGAGAAAGGTTCATAGCATTGTGTAAATGTATCCATCCACTACCTACAAAGTTTTAAGCATATGTTTCATGTCAACAAGCAATAGAACTAGTGTATGTCTGCGTAACTTCATGCATGAGTGCCGATTTGCTTCATGACTGACGCTATTATGTCGTAATGTCACTAATGACGTCATCAATGCTTGACTTTTCTGTCAGTCGACCTGGTCCATTGATGAGGCCTCTGCCCCCTCAAACCATCCACTGGATATGGTTTAAATGGCTGTCTGAAAGAATATCTCTTGCCATATCTGTGATATATTGGTGCATTTGGTGACTGGCCAAACAAGTTACACCTTTCATTCTTCATCCTGGGGTTTGACAGTCGCATAGGGGACATGAGGGCCATTCCCGGAACCCTATCTTCAAGGGTCTTAATCTGAGAACTGTGCACCTAGCACAGGAATATAAAAGAACGCTTTAATATCTGACTTGGAGCTCCCAGGGGTGCAGAGCATGTTTGGCACTAGTTGTGGTGCTTTTCGCTTAGCCGTAATGTGTGGCATATCATGCTGTGCCCTTAAGTGTGGGTGCTCTCCATGTAGTGTCTGTAAGTGCTCATGAGTAAGCGGTTTGTTTCACTAGTGTATGTGCCCTTAAGGGGCACCATTATGAGGCATCCATTTTTATGTAGGTCTTTTGCTGAGCACAACATGTCTTGCAGCAGACACAGCAATACAGTTCTTTTATCTTACACTGTTTTAATGGTACATTGTGTTTCTCAGCTTTTCCACCATTCTTCCAAAATGAAGCCTCAAGTTCCGCCATGCTACTCGAAGGTGAGCCAAGGGTGCACCACTAGCTGATAACCATTGAGTCATGGATTCTGTGGGAGCTCCAGAAGGGTGGTCCATTCAAACAGGTGGCAGGCGTGTTGATTACACTCTGGTCTATGGTTGACACTCCGATCAATTGATCATACGCTGGCCTACTGGTTAGAACCCAATCTGTTGATCACACGCTGGCCTAATATTCAGAGCTTAGTATATTCATCACACTCTGACCTATTCATCACACTTCGGTCAGTTGTGCACATGCTGGCCTGTTGATCCCATTCCAGCCTGTTGATCCCATTCTGGCCTGTTGATCCCATTCCAGCCTGTTGATCCCATTCGAGCCTGTTGATCCTATTCTGGCCTATTGATCCCATTCTGGCCTGTTGATCCCATTCTAGCCGGTTGATCCCATTCGGGCCTGTTGATCCTATTCTGGCCTATTGATCCCATTCTGGCCTGTTGATCCCATTCTGCCCTATTTATTGCTCACACTCTAGCCTATTGGTGACAATGTATTCAATTGAACACGCTTTGGTCCACTGGCTGCAATTTAGACTTTTGGTCACACTGATCTTTTGCTTACTCTCTGGCCTGTTGATGACACTGTTGATCACCGACTAGTTTATTGACCCCTCTATGGTCTTTTGTTCATATTCTGGCCTATTTGTTCCACTCTGGTCTATGAGCTCTCCGCCCCCTTGGAGGCCCAGCTTACACCAGTGGAGGCTGCAGCCGTGAATCTCTGTCCAGTGTGTCCCTGTTCACATGCAGGCCACACTTCGGAGGTGATGAGTGCTATCAAACAGACACAAGGAGTTAAAAGCGGAAAGAGGCGATTGTAGGTGGCGACTTGCGGTGGGGGCGACCTGGCTGCTCACTGTCGGCCTGATAAGGACTGTCCTTGGCTCATCCTCTGATGGAAAATTTTTGTCTGACTGATTTGCAGCTCTCAGGAATGGAATGAGAAATGATATCCCCAGCCCCATCTATGAAGCACCCAGCAGCGATCCTTCGAGGAAAGCACCTGCATGCACGGAACTCCTACAGGCCGGAAATACAGCTCATCAGGGGAGAGGGTGAAGGGGCAAAAAAGCAGCCGACTGAGGGAAAGGCAGAACGTGTAACGGAGGGGAGTGTCAAAGGGAGGAAAGAGGGAAAGGAGGGAACAGGATGTGGATCTAGTGGGACTGGAGGGCGTGATAGAGGGCAGAAGGAAAGGGATGAGAAAAAGGTGAGTATTGTGGGTAAGGCAGTGAGGAAGGATGGGCAGGTGACAAGAGGAGAGGGCTGGCGAGGGGGGAATTTAGGAGTAAAGACAGAAAGGGGCAGGCAAGAAAGGGGAGTGAGTAAAGGAAGGAGCAAGGGGGAGGAAAGGTGAAACGGAATGACGAGGGCGAGAGAGGAAAGGTCAGCAGCAGGTATTTTCTTTCCTTTCTTTTGACGCAGTTTATAAACTGGTATGCCCGCCATTCGCCTCTCCGTGATATAAGGTTCCGCGTCCCAATGCATCTCCAGTCGTGTTCCACCCTGTGGCCTAAGCTGCGGGCTGCGGCGCTTCATACGTGGTGATGTGCTGATCCTGACGGATGTTCTCTGCAATGGAATTCTTATCTGCAGCAGCTGTGGCAAGACTTGTTGGGCCTTTCCATGGAAGCTACTTCCAAGTACTCATTGGACAGGTTCCACCTGGAGCGATGCCAAAACAAAAGGTCACGGTAAACCTTCCAAAAACTGGCCAAAGTGTTAGGGGTTTTGGCTGTTCTTTCTGAACCCCTTTTTTGAGCACGCAGTCTGCGGGACCATGCCCTTGTATGTTCAGTGGCATTGCCAAGCTCCCTGCGGCCCCAGCAGGGTGTAAAGTTAGAAGACGGGTTCTACCCAGCCATTTATAGGACATCAGAGACAAACATTTACCATGAATATTGTTTTCCAATGTCTACCTATGTTTCCATTGTGACAACTGGTGATACAATTTAACAAATACAACAATTTTTTTAATTAAATTAAATAACATTTTTTAAATTAAAATCTCCAGCTTGAACTGAATAGAGGATTGTTGAACTCGGAAATATTGTGAAAGGCATCTAGTCCGTCTCAAACTCGTGCACTCTCAGACTGTTATCGTTACACCTGTCAGGATAAGCAAGCGTCAGCTCGTATGGATGTTATGGAGTTCTGTTCCGTAGAATTACAGGCATCTGCCAACATGGAGACATATTTTCCATTCTCTGCTTCAGCTCATAACTACATGGTATCAGGCCGTCCTAGTAATATTCAGTTCAATCTTTCTGCTTGGGCATCCAAATGAGGATGATATGCAGTAGTGCGGACATTTCTGCATTGCCACAAACTGTAACATTTGCATCACTAGTTTTAATTCAACCTCTGTCCCTTGATCAGAATTGAAAAAGAGCAGTTATCACAATAGACTAAATGTAAGACTTTGGCTACAGTTGAAGCTTTCAGATTTTTTGATGCATATGGGATTATCTTGAGCAATGGTCATTCAAGATTGCTCATATACCCAAAGGTCTCTTGGTGCTGAGACGGAGCAGCAGTACAATAAAATGGGGGCGAAGGGTGGAGATAGCATGGGAAGAGATGCATCTTCAGAGAGGTCCTAAAAAGGTGGGGATCACCAAGATACCAAATATACAGGGGAATAGATTTTCACATCTGAGCAGGATCTACCGCCCATTCTGTTTCGGTGAAATGTAGGGCTGCGCAGTAGCAGGCTGGATCTCAATCTAAGAGATCTAAGATTGGGAGTATGGATAAAGGCTGGGTGATGCAAACAGCCTTATAGTGAACAGGAAATATGTCAGCGGAAACAAAATTCAAGTTAAGGAGGTGACCGGCAATATATCAGGGAGAGGGGGCCCCCTGGATTCGGAATCACAGATCAAACCATATAAACCAAACAATAATTGGAACACCTGAATATTTTATTTAAATTTCATTTGTTTAAAACATGCATATTACATTTTGTTGCGAGCTCATCTCTAAATAGCAGCATTTTGTTAATGAATAAAGTGCATAATAAAACAAGGTGCTAGTATAAAACAAGACTGAAAGTTCAGTCAAACCTAACTTCATGTTGCCGAGCTGTCTGGACATCAGACCGGTTGAAGGGGATCATCCGGCTGATGGCCAGAGGCTATGGCCACCTCTAACAATGTAGAGAAAACCACAAATATATAAACAAGGCACTAATAGTTCCTTCTAACACAAAAGCTAAAGAGGGGTGCCGTACGTCGACTACTATACTGTCATGACCTACTACGTGCACTAAGTCTGGCATATAAACAGGAAGTAGTTTCGATGGTGCGGAGCAGCTAAGCTGTTTCATGGTTGATGACCTTCTTCTTCAGGATGGCCCACTCCCGTTAGAATGTTTGCCACTTAAAGATTTTAGTATATATAATATATCATTAGGGCAATAATGCATACAGATGTAAAGAGTTATGCAAACAGCCTGACACAGATGACATGAATGAAACTGTAGGCTCAAAGAGCAGATGAGTTTAGCTAACGACTGGATTTCCGTATTGAAACAGCAAAGGGGGTACGAATGAGCTGCGAGGCATTGACTGGGAATAGTATGCGGCTGTGAAGAAAAGGAGCTGACAGAGACTGTCTGCCACTAGTCAGAGAAGAGGGAGGAAGACCAGTGAAGAAGAATTCCAATGATCCAGACTTCCCATGTTCTGTGCAACAACAGCGGATGGTCTACGGTGCCTAAGGCCACAGCACTGCCGCTGCCCACAATTCACAACAGGTTGCCCGATGCCGACAGCAGGATAGACTCCATGCCTCTGCTCGGTGTAAAGCCTGCCTTCGAGGGGTCGAGGGTGTCCGAGGAGGGGTACGTAACCTGCAGCTAAAGAAGGGTTAACAACAAGAGAGACTGTAGGTAGAAGGACCTGTAATGGGTCATGCACAATGCAACTGGGACAAAGATCCGAGGGCGAAACACAATTGCCAGCATGAGCTCAGATACAGGCTCAAGGATAGAATATTTGGGACCATTGAAGTAACCCAGATTAGAGTCAAGTTGCTAGTCTGTACGATAAGAACCAAGGGTTCTAGCCCGAATGAGCGCTTGTATTTTAGTTACTGTATCGGAACACGATTCAGCATTTCTCGTATGTAAGGCCAGGATTGCAAGAATGGTGTTTTCAAGAGCAAAAAAAAATGAAGTTCCCTGGACATTACGAAAAATGTGGGTTGAATGTTACCACAGTTATTAATGCGGTGTGCACGAATCCAATATTGTTGCTTAATACGAGCTCTAATAGCTTAGCTTTCTTGTAGAGGGCAAGCTCAGCTGCATAGGCTAATTTGGTGGAGACACCATAAATAGAACACCACAGGCATTCCAGTTTCCGAGTTTGTTGTTATATTATTTTGGGTCTTTCCAAAACCCTTTTGGAAAGCTGAGGGGCAATATTTTGTTTTACTGTAGAGAGGAGGAGCTCTGGTTGCTAAAACACTAGCAATCCAATCAAATAGTGCCATAGATAGGGCCTTATTAGGAGTCAGTCAGTATTCCGGAAGTAAATCCACCGAAATACCCCCACACGGAATTAACGTTACCGCCACTTGGTCCCACAGATTTACCTAGGATTGCAAGTTGTAGTAGAGCGGTGTGAGCCCCCATTGTTGTAGGCCGTAGGACTGCATGGGGATTTCTGCGGCATTACGGCTGCATGACCACCATTGTTTCCTGAGCCGCGGACCTCATTATGAAGTCCCCAGTATCTAAATGAGTGCCATAGCTGCAGGGGTTGAGGTTTGGCAGATTTAAGGCAAAGGGCCCTGCGGTAAGATTGACAAAGGGTCTTAGCTGGGTTAATGATGGAGGCAGAGCTTAGCGTGGGAGGAGTTAATGGCTGTCACTCGCGTGACACTGATTAACCTAAAGGAAAGTTTTTTTAAGATTACTTTTTTATTACTTGGAGTTCTGTGTTTAGGTTTCTAACTGTCTGGAAACAAACTGGTAATTTCACAAGGTTTTGCTGACAAAATGATTTGCCCAGGATCACTCAATTTGTTCTAGTGGGAAATCTGCTCTCATCTTCCATACCTTTACCCTTCCAAAATCACATGCTCTCCCGTACCCCTTCCAAACTTTCCTGCTCTACGTTTCCATCTGCTCCCTCTTCACATTCCACAAGCCCCCAACTCATTTCACCTTCCGTCCACTACTCACACATTCTCCCAAAAGCCCCCACTCCCCTCATCATCCACCAGTGACTCTCCTCTTGCCCCCTCGCTGGCTCATCTTCCATTCACTACTCTCTTCATCTTTCATCTAGTCTCTTCATCTTTCATCTAGTCTCTTCATCTTTCATCTAGTCGCCTTTGCCACAGCATGAGAATGGAAGATGTACACCACAGACTGAACGATGGCCTGAGAGGCGAATCCCAATTAAAAATGTCCCAAGAATAAAAAGGTATTTATTTTTATTTAACTTCGACTAAGGTCCCTGCTGGTCCTGGGGTCCACAAGAAGGTGACTCGGGGGCCAACCAGAGAAAGTGGATGTTGGGCCCAGAAGTGGTATGACGAGGATCCCAGAGTCAACTTGTCCTGGGCCCAGTACACACCAAGGGAGGGTCACATTGTTACATAGTCAGCAATATTTAGGAATTAAATCCCCCCTCAGCTCACTGGCCTATCAGGAAGAACCACTGCTAGAGTCTTAATCCTTAACTCTAAGTTACAACCCTCAGCCGGTTTCATGAAAGCATCCCCCTCCCCAATGGAAATAATCCAAGGTCCCCCTCAGCAGACTCAAATCTCCAGTTCCAAAGCTGGAAGCTCCCCTTTTGGAAACCACGCCTGCAGTTCTGACAAATGCAGTGCATTTATCGTTTCAGGTACCTATCCATGAGAGATGTGTTTTTTCAGAGCCGCCGAAGCTGAGAGACTCGGGACGAGAGTTCCGGGACGAGAGTTCCATGTGTTGATATCTTTGCAAAAATATTGCGATACAAAAATATCGACATATTTTTGCGGCGATATTGAGGCATGGACCCTGCGGGGAAACCTCCTCGACCCCGGCATTATTTTTAAATGTGTGGGGGGACACCCCTGTAACCCCCGCTCCCACCAATTATCCCCCCAAAAATTATCGCCTATGGCGTTCTAGACGACCATATATACAGCGATATTTTGGTGGGGATAATATGTAGGGATACCGTGAAGCGTGCCACCGCTGTGTGAACATCAAACTTCAAACGTGCGACTTCCCGTGGAACAGCTGACACAGAGAGCAGAGTTACCATCTTGCGGTTCACGATTCTTCCAGGTGGGAAACATTGGCAATTTTCTTACTCTCCCACACACTTTAGAGAGTTTAAAAAAGATACCCACAAGATACCCACAATCTGTAAGCCACACGCTGAACACACCTCAGTAGAGAGAGCCTCCTGAGGGTCACAAGCATCCAATCCAAGATGGTGATCAGGCCTCATTTAAGCTCGGCCAAAGCCCTCAGCACCAAGCAGCCCAAGAGGGGCTAGCGAAGGAAATCCCAAGACTCCCTGGATTGCTTCTCACAGGTGCAAACCCTTGCTGAAAAACCCACCCAGGGAGAATGGAGCAGCCAGTGTGAAGCTGGTAAACCCCAATTACTGTGTCTGGGTGGCTTTCAGAAGAGAGTGGAGCATGAAACAAAGACTGGGTGGAAAGGAGACTGTTCGAGACTAGAGGGGAGAAGGAGCTTGAGCAGGTCGTGAGCGTTTGGTGGAGGTGCTAATATCAGGAGGAGGCGGTGGGAGTTTGGAGGGGGTGGTAATACCAGGAGGAGGTAGTAACGTCAGGAGGAGGTGGCAGACAACTGAAGGAGGGGTTGGAGATTTAGAAGTGCTGTTGACAGCAGAAGACGGTGACAGGGACAGTAAGAGAGGGAAGGCAGTTCAGAGCAGTCAGGAATTTAGAAGGAAAGAGTTCCTGGGGAACAGCCCTGAAGGTGGAAGGGGTCTGGGAAACAAAGAGTGGTAGAGGCAGCTTGTTGCTCCAACTCCAACCCCTAGAGAGACTTAAGGTGTACCTAGAGCTGGAAGTGCACACCTGGCAGACTCCCAGGTACTGATGAAAAGACTGTAATTCGTTTCCCACTAGGATCCGCTAACGGGAGACCTGAATGGTCTTGTTTTTAGATATCCATGGGTACCTATTCAGGGAAAAGGGGGGAAAGCCTTCATCTATCTGGTCAGTGGTAAATAGCAGTGCTACCATCCTGGAAGGAGAGGCGTGGTCAATCCCAGGATGAGAGACTTGGGTTGGATTTACCTCTGAGACTATTCCATTCACTATATTGACTTTTGATTTTAACCTTTCATTGCTAGAATTTAAAAAAGCACTGCAAATCATACTCAGTTCAGTTGTTTATGCTTCCCACTTAAATTACTGCGACATCAATGTATATTCATTGAGCTATTAAAATCCCAGTACAAACCCAGAGTGAAAGAGAAGCAAGAAAGTAGTGTGGAAACATCAATCTACTGACCTTCCCTTCACATCTGTTTTCCCATTTCTCTCCCATCCCTGCCCTGTTCCCCTTCCAGCCCCTGCCACCTACCACCCGGTTCCCCTTACCACTTTTCCCACTTACCGCACCTCTTTTACTGTACACAGACACACCCTCAGCTTGTCTTCTTGGCATGGCTGGGAAGAAGTAAAGATGATGCCTTCCCTTCCCTCGGTGCGGGAATGGTCTCAGGTGGATCGCTCAGAGCCAATGCCCTCGCCTTGGAAGCAAGAAGGTGCGGCACAACACGGGTTCGATCCCCGGGTCCCCGCATAGAAACCTCTGGGTATTAGGCACGTCATAAATAACCAGTTACAATCAGCAACAATGCCCCCAGCTCCTGCTACATCTCAGCTTCACCACCCTCAACAATGCCTTCATGAGCACTGTGGTCACCCACAGCAGGCTTTTAAGCAGGAACTTGGGGTCCCAGCATCTGGTTGTAAAAGGCAGACCTCCCATAATACTGTAGCAAAGAATGTTATAGTTTGCGGCTTAAAAAATACATATTGCAGTATTCATAAGTGGAAACGTAACCAAGATCCCCAGGGATTGGAAACAACAACTCCTTCTTTATATATTCAATATGAAAAGTCACTTATTATATATGAAACAACACTAGTCTAGAGCAAACACTGTGAACTGAATTACTTCTAGAGGCTCCTAAATTAGGTGCATAAGGCACAGTGATATTAAATGATTGGTCCATTATATATATGTTTTTATATTTTATTTAAATGTTTGTATCGCGCCTCATGACTTAGGCCTCAGGGCGCACACAAAACAGACAAGACGCACAAACAAGCAAAGAAATCAGAACAGGGAGGAACAAGAAAGAATAGGTAACATCTTAATCAGGGCTGAGATGGAAAAGGTGAGTCTTAATGGCCTTTGATACTCTGAGACCAAGCTGACACGTGGGTGTTGGGGGAGGGGATTTTAATGAGGCCATGGACCTGGGTATGGAGGGTGCATATTGGCAGCAGAAATCCAGCTCTACCCACCTAGTTACACTCCTTTGCAGCTGCAATGGGTCTGATTGATGTATGGAGGACGCTGCATGCGTCTGAGTCGGGTTCTCATTCTTCTCTAACGCGCATTCCTCTATGTCCCGGATCGACCATTTCTTTATTCCCGACAGTATAGCGCAAAGGCTGCTCTTAGCGAAGTTCCCGGCCAGAGGGATGTCGGATCACTCCTCACTCCTCATGGATCTTAAAAGCAGGCAGGTAAAGCCAACAGCAATGTGGCACCCCAATGCATTCTACCAGAGCATCCCAGAAGTGCTGGAAGGCTTATCCCATAAAATAACAGAGTACTTTACCTTAAAAGAGGGGTCAGTCGGAGGTCCGGCCACATTATGGGGAGGCTGTAGGGTGGTGCTTAGGAGGGAGGCACTCTCTCAGGTGGTGGCCAGGTGCCAGCAGCATGCAATGGAGGTGGTGGAGGCAAAGTTGCTAGCTGTTCGGGCGGAGGAGGAATTTCTTGCCTTGGGATATCAGGCTTTGCAAGAGGCTCTTGTCACGGCACAAGAGTCTGTACGCAACGTGGTCTAGATACTGATAGGTCGGCCCACTGGGCAGTGCAGAGCCAGATTCATGACTCAGGGATAAAGTGGGGAAAAAACTTGCCTGGCTGGAAAGGCTGGACAGAGGGAGTGGAAATATAAGGTCCATACAGGACACTCAGGGAGGGACGATAACGGAAGACGCGGACATCGCCAGCACATTTTCAGCATTCTATGAGGTGCTGTACCATCCCCTGCAGGGGGTGCCTCTAGTGGACGCACTGAGCATCCTGGAT
The DNA here is from genome assembly GCF_040938575.1 of Ambystoma mexicanum. Classification (NCBI taxonomy): domain Eukaryota; kingdom Metazoa; phylum Chordata; class Amphibia; order Caudata; family Ambystomatidae; genus Ambystoma; species Ambystoma mexicanum. Next base: position 687,897,785 of record NC_090938.1, read on the forward strand.
TCCGCGGCGATTCCCCATCTCATGGTACAGCAGGCACTGGGGCCAGATTCGGACATCACTGAGGAGGAGGTTGTGGCTGCGCTTTCACAGCTACAGTCAGGCAAGACCCCAAGGCCAAACAGCTTCCTGGTGGATACCTGGAAGCGGCTTGGGGACCTTGTTATCAGGCGCATGCACCGCCTCTTCAGGCAGTGCCAGCTGGATGTATATCTCCCTTCGGACCTCAGGAAGGCCTGCAGTGTGGTCCTGCCAAAACCTACAAAACCAAGCAAGCTTTGTGCCGCCTATAGGCCGATATCATTGATTAATATGGAGGCTAAAGTCTTGGCTCGGGTCCTGGACAATCGCCTACTGGCGGTAATAGATTCTTAAATACACTCAGACCAGTGCAGGTTTATGCCCACTGGATCTATGTGCATGTATCTCCAGAGAGTACCATTTGCTATAAGTCAAGCTTCTCTGATACCGGATTCATTGGCACCCCTGGCTGTAGACTTTGAGAAGGCCTTTGATTAAGTTTGTTGGGCTTCTCTCTGGGAGGTCATGGACTGTTTGGGGAGGGTTTCCTGACGTGGATTCGGCTGCTCTATGAATCCCCTGAATCAGTAGTTCAGGTCAATGGAGGATCTTCCAGGGCCTTTGCCCTAGGACGGGGGACTAGACAGGGTTGTCCCCTGTTCTCCCTGCTGTTCACTCTGGCCTGCAAGGAACTCATGGTGGCAACAGTAAAGACAGACACAAGTGATCACAGTTCTAGGGTGTTTAGTAAACTGTATGCAGGTTGGAAAAACACCCATTCTAAACCTACATCCAAGATGGGAGCAAGCTTCGACCATCAAATGAAAAATAATGCAGTCCTTGTGGCGTCTTGTCAAAATAAAGGGCCTATGTTAAAAAAACTATTGTCAAATCTTTACAACTAAATATAGAAAGAGTGTGGGATAGGTTTTTCAATAAAGAAAGAAGTGTTCTCAAATAATATGTCAGAATGTGTTAGCCAGGGGCCTCCCTTCCCCATGTTTTGAGCACAGGAAAAGGTAATACTTCTGAGCACAGCACATACTCAAACTTTCCCAGCACGAACCGACAGTTCCGTATCAGCTATCAGGGCCGTCGATGGTCAAGTCTCTTTTCCCTGGAAAGTCTCTTGCCTTCGAGGGCCTGATATCTCAACAATAACAAATAAAAAAGTTCTGTTCCACAGATACGTTGGGTAGTGGCTTCGCCCCTGGGTTCCCATCTTCCAGGCTCAGATTGCTCACAAATCATATTCAACAAAACAAATAAACAGTTCCTTTCTCGTGAACTTCGGGTGATGGCTTTCCATCCCTGGATCCCCCTCTTTTGGGCTCAAACCCTTTTCAGACATCAACCTCCCTCCTGCGGGTTCATTATGGCTTGTCCTGCATTTACAAATCTTAATGTCTTGTTAAACAATTCTTCAGGCTTCGCCCTTTTCTGTCGGCGACCCTCTGCCAGGTTTACTTTTGCCAACTTTTGCTAAACAGTTCACTGTAGACATCCCTCTGCTGGGTTCACGCATGTCAACACACTGTATGTTGGGTCTTTAGACTTCGCCTCCTATTATCGGCATCCCTCCTTCGGATTTACTCATGCCAATCTTGTCAATTGTATCTTTCTTATTCAGCACTTATGATATGTGACTCATTTCCCTTAGCTTTATAATTCAAACAGTGCATTGTGGACATTCCTTGGTCGGGTTAACTTCTGTCTGCACACTGTTCATAGGCAGAGACGTAGACGACAGGGTAGGGCCTGAGCGGGCAAAGCCCACCTAAAATCTGTGAATGCCCACTCAGACGCACTGTGTGTGCATTTACAGATGTTAATGTCACTGTGGTGGGCCCAACTACATTAGCTTCAGGACCCATTTTCTAGACAATCCTGGCTACGCCTCTGTTCATAAGGACCTCAAGCTTCGCCCCTTTTCGTCTGCATCCCTCCGCCGGGTTCACTGTTGCCAACTTTATCAATCATGCCTTTCTCAATCACTAGTCGGTCAAAGACTTTCGACTGTACAGAGGATTTTACAAGACCCCTGTATGACCACTTTGAGCCCCTTTTCGCCTTTTTTCCAAGGCCTTCTGGTTATGGCAGTTTTAACAATTGGGAAATCACCAGAGTGTCTTGAGTGAGCACCCACGTGGTGCCAGACCCTCTGTTGCTGGTTTTCCCCCTTCTTTCATCAATTTCACTTTATGCTTTCACAGTACAAATAGCATCTTTCTACTTTTCATTCAACACAGTTCGGTTTCTTATCCACTCTCCTCTCGACTCACTGGCTGTGATGAACCGCTTAGCTTTCCTTCTCTTTGGAGTCAAGGTTTGTACCACAGAGACGAGTGTCTCTCCCCGACTTGGTTATCAGTGGCGGAAGGTCTTGTGTACCATTGGCATCTTCTGCAATACACACTGGCTATTGTTTGCGGTCTTATGATTCCTTCTGCGGAGAGTTTACGGGCCTTGGTTGGAAAGGGCAAGATTGCTTCTCTCCTTGTCACCCTCTCGGTATTCATCGTCTGTCTCCTCCTCTAACTGCTGTGCTGAATTAGCTCTCACGTCCTGCGGTCTGCCTTGCTCATCCTGTGCTCTTCTGCTCCCCCTTTTATCCCTGTGGGGAAAGGAAAGGGCTGTCAGGTGTGTGTGATTTAGGTAAATTGCCTGACTTTGCCTGACCCCTGGGTTGGGACATGTCAGGTAAACAGTTTTGTTTTTAGTCCGTTGTTCTCCACAGTAGGGGAAAGTGTTTGTGTTAGAAAAAGGGGGGCATTGGTAAGTGTTCTATGGGATAGGATGGGGAACAAGTATCACAAGAAATAATATCCTTCATCCTAGGGTTGGTGATGATCTCGAAAGGGTGGGTTTGGTGACAATTATAGTTATTGGTCACATTAGTCTGAGAGTTCATGTTCCATTCGACTGGAACATGATAATCAGAGGGACGGGATTGGTAGGGTTTGTGAAACAAACAGGAATAGCCGGGATTGTGAAATGAACAGGGGGGATTGTAGGAAAGGTAGTGTTTTGTCAAGGTAGCCTGGGTGTTCGAGAATGAATAATCAGAAGGATGTGCAGGAGAATGATTGGGAGTATTTGGGTGAAAAATAGGAAAACAGGGATTCTGCCAGTTGTGGTTTTGGGGTGCAATGGGTTTGGTCTCCTAGGGTATTTACTAGATATGGAGGGGTCATTGGTTTTGGTCTAGAGAGATCTAATGGGAGGAAGGGCGGCAGATGTGGTACAGCCTACGAAGGTCTCAGGGATCTCTCCCTCCTCTCCTTCTTCTCCGGTATAATACTGCACCCCTCCTAGGGTATTCCCCTGAGCATAACCCTGGGTTGCCGTACCCATGAGATCCTACTTTGTTCGTCTACCCCTCGGGTTGGGATCTGAGAGGGCTAGTTCTTCTCTGGCCACCTGAATAAGGGATTCCTGGGGTCTACTTGGGAGAATACCCTCAGGTTTCTCACAGACCATAGAGCCACTCACAATTAAACTTAGGACAGCCCTGTACTGTGTGGGATTTAAATGGCCGTGGGCTGGGGGGGTCTGATTTCACTCTACAGTGATGACCTCCTTATTTCCATGCGTAACCCTGCAATCTCTTGTCGCGCCGTGACCTGCATATTGACACGGTATTGACACGGATTGACACGGTATGGCTTAGCGCTGCCGGTTGCTTCTTTACTTTATTGCTGTTGTTATTGCACATTTTAATTTCCTTTTAAGCTAAGGATCATATCCTATGTCACAGCGCTTGGCTGGGCGCCTCATACCTCCATGCACAATATTTTTATTAAATAGAATTTATTTTCTATTTTTTATGTACATGCTTTTATTGCTGGAGACCTCGGATATTATCTCCTTGTAACAGTGCTTTGCTGTTGGAGTGTGCCTAGCCTCCAGGCAGACAGAGGCTCGGCTCGGGAGTTGTCATTACCTTTTGGTTTCTTACCTGCATACATTATACTTCTGCAGTCTTTCTTCGCTCCTCATTGCTGCTGAATATGGATTGTCTCCAGTAATTTCATGTGTCGGTATATGCACAGTGTGTGCAGACAGCGCAGCGGTCATGCGCAGTGCATGCATTCTCAGCATGCCGAAGTCGCGCAAAGTCAGAGTATCCTTTAGTTGCAAACCCAGCAACAATTTTGTGCAGCATTCCTGTGGAAGCCACCTGTTCCACAGTCATTGATTTGAAGAATGTGTTCTTCTCAGTGCCACTACACCCAGACTCACAAGATTTGACCAGCTTTATGTATAGAAACCAGAAGTGGAAACACACTAGTTGACCACAAGGGTACTGTGAGTCACCATCCATCTTTGACACTGTGATACAGATGGACTTGAGGAACATACAAATGGAAAGCACAGTTTTGCAATATGTAGATATTTTGATTTGCAGCACGACAGAAGATCAGTGTAGGAAAGACTCAGTATAAATGATGACTGTGTTAGCTGACAAGGGATACAAGGTGGACATGGCTAAGTTACAGTACTGTCAGAAGGAGGTGCTATACATTGGACTGACAATATCCCAAAATGGCCGACAGATCATCGCAGAGAGAGCAGAACCAATACACAAGACACCTGAGAGAAATTCAACAGTTCCTAGGGTTATGCTACTACTACAGAGCATGGGTCTTTGACTACAGCACATACACGAAGCCACTACTGGACGCACTGAAAGAGGCACAGAAGGGAAACAAGACACTGACATGGACCACAGAGATGACTGAGGCCTTCAAGGAACTGAAGAAAGCAATAAGCACAGCACCAGTGCTAGGGATCCCAGTCTATAAAAAGGAATGTTTCCTGTTCTCCCACACTGACAGTGTAGTGATGAAGGAAGTACTGACACAAAAGACAAGCATGGGGCACAAGCCAATAGCTTACTACAGTGGGCAACGTCAACCAGTGATGAGAGGACACACCAGTTGCGAACAAGCTTTGGCAGCTGCCACATTCACAGTGGAGAAGTCAGCAGCAATAACCCTGGGGTGCGCCAGCACTCTTTACGTGGAGCACACCCTCTTTGCAATACTGCAGAAGCCAAAGAGCACTCTGACTACACAGAGAGCATCAGGTTATGAGGTGAAACTGTCCAATGTAGGCCTGAAAATAGTGAAATGCAGGATTGTCAACCCAGCAACATTTCTAGCAGCGTTAATACAGACAGGAGACTATGCACATGACTGCACAGCAAACATAGAGATGTTCAGTGGCACCCGCAAAGTAGAGGAGGATGCCCTTGATGGGGGGAGACGTGCTCTACATTGAGGGGTTGTCAATAATTGACCAGACAGATGGGGTCAGGCATACTGGGACTGCAGTGGTAAGACTGAAGGAAGACGGGACAAGGGAAGTGGTAGCCAGTGCACAACTGACATCCCATCACTCAGCACAAGTAGTAAAACGAGTGGCCCTAATACTAGCACTGGAAACAGCATCGAGAAGGAGGTGATAGCTTATTGTGATTCTGCCTATGTGACATTTACAGTACACTCAGGACTGTCATGGTGGCTCAGGAGAGGGTTCAGAAGGGCACACAGGACTCCAGTACAACATGCAATTTTACTGGGCAGACTGATAGAAGTAATTGCTTATCCAACACATGTAGCAATAGTGAACTGCCAAGCATACACAAAAGGGGAAGATCCTATCTCAAGGGGAAACGAAGCAGCAGATTTTGAGGCCAATTGCAGAGCATATTTTGGAGAGCAGTGGGAACTAGGAGGAGCTTCAAATGCAAGAGAGTGCACCAGAAGTATGGTACTCAAGGAGGGGTACAATGTCCTGCCAGAATCACAGATTGTGGAGTTGCAGGGTGCTGCACCCAGGGAAGAGAAGGAACTGTGGATAAGGAGGGGATGCTCAATGTCTCCGACAGATGCCCTATGGCGGCAGGAGAACACAGGGAAAGTGGTGATACCACTGCATTATTGAACACTGCATTGACACAATTGCAATATCCCACACACATAGGGAAGGAGGTCATTGCTACCCACATTGGAGAAACATGGTCCTGTCCCAATCTAACTGAACATGTGGCTGAATTTGTGAGCAACTGTTTGACCTGCCAGCCGTTTACAGTAGGGCATACCTTGAGAGTGGTGAGAGGAGCCATACCAAGACCAGTGGGTCCATTCCAGCATTTACATGTGGACTATGTAGACATGATCCAAGTCTACCAAGGGTACTGCTATGTGATAGTGGTTGTACACCCATTCTCCAGATGGATTGAGGCTGGGCCCTGTTCACATGCTGATGACCTCAGAGCAGCCAAGTTCCTAGTCAGGGATGTTTTCCCAAGATGGGGCATCTGTGAGGTCCTGCAGTCTGACAATGGGTCTCACTTCGCCAATGAAGTGTTTCAGCACATCATAACATTGTTGGGCATACAACACAAGTTTGCCTGTGCGTACCACCTGCAAGCAAACGGATGTGTGAATGCCTGAACGGCCTCTCGAAGGAGTGCATAGCCAAAACACAGCAGAGTACCAAGAAAAACTGGCTCCACTGTCTATCTCTTGCACTGTTTGCATTGCGCAATAAGCCTGAGTCTGACCACCATTTAACGCCCCATGACGTGGTGACTGGATGACGCATACATCTTCCCCTGACTCCTCCCACAAGGGCACTGAAGGATTGTGAGAATAGTGCTGATGTGCTAGGGCAGGATATGAATGACTTTATTACTTCTTTGGTGGCTAGCGCTTCTTTTATTTCTCACCAGATACGACGACACAGGGGAGGCGCAGAAGACAGCGAAGAGAGCAACTGCGACAACGCACCACAAGACTCTGAGTTCAAAAACCCTGTGAGTTTGGGGGCCATTGGGCCTCATTACGAGTCCGGCGGTAACCGAGGCGTTAAAACCGCCTGGTTACCGCTGGACTCGTAATACCATTCCGCCTCTGTGATTCCCGGAATTACTGGGGCATTACAACCCCGGTTTCCCAGGAATCACTGAGGCGAAATGGTGTTAATCCCCATTCCCATTGAGTTCTATGGGACTCAATGGGAATGGGGATCATGGAAACACTGGCAGCATCTCGTAATGCTGCCGGTGTTTCATCGTCCGCCTGCAGGCGGGCGGTGTTAAACCCGCCAGGTCAGACCTGGCGGGAACATCACCTCCCGCCTGCAGGAGTTGTGATCGCCCGGCATGGAAACAACGGTGGCGGCGGGTTTACCACCACCGTTGTTTCCATACTGGGTGATTTGTAATGAGGCCCATTGTCCTCAGGAACTTTGTGCGGCGCTGGAATGCGTCCAGGTTCACCAGCCCACATATAGTGGAAAAACTGTCCTACTGTGCTATCAAACTCGAGGGGAAGACAGTTTGGAACCACCTGGCAGACGTCAAGCTGTGCAAAGCAGTGGCCTCACCTGGCAACAAGGTCACCTTGACCAACAGGGCCCACGTTCAACACTTGGAAGAACTACAAGCGTGTTCTGAACTTGCACAACCAAGAGAAGGACATCCAATGATCACGCGCTCCAAGCAGCAGAAGTAGAGACTGGAATACTTGTTGACATGCATTAGGGTACACTGTCTGTTTGTTATTTTTCCTTTTTCCACACACAATCTATGAGAAAGCCGATATAACTGTTACTGTTGTTTATATTCATGTTGCCCTCTACCCAGATACTTTCTTCAACCAATTTGTCCATTAGATCAAGCAGATTCCAAGCCTGATCCCCTGGAGTATACTATCTTGCCTCCAGAACGTTCATAGCAACTGAAATACCAACAGCCTTAGCACAATGCCTAATGTATATCTCGATGGTGCAAACTCGAGTAAGATTTCAAGGGAAGACAGCCACATTGAGATGGATGTCCAAAGCAACATTCCCGTATGAAGATAATTACATAAAGACATTAGATATGATGAACAATTATTGGCAGCTAGATGAAGCTATACAGTACATAACTGATGGACCTGATAAGGGAGAAATAAAGACTATCACCCTGAAGGAGCTACCATGACCCTGAACAAGAGTGAGGGAGACAGGAGGAGAGCCTGGTTGTTGGGAAAGACCACAAATACTAGTGTATGGCCAAGTGTACACTAAGGATGGATGGCAGGACAGAGTGGTGGGAAGCAAAGCACTGACAATTGCGCAATCATCAGTGTATAAGGTACAGGAAGAACATAACAAGTGCCTGAAGGAATGGGACATGAGTGCAAAACTACTGACATGGGTGGAAAATTAAGCTGGCTCAATGCCGACAATACCTCTCAAGATACCAGCACTGTGCTATCAGAACAATGGCAAAGTAGAAGCTGGCGAAAATGTTGGGTACAGAAGCATTGAACAACACGCTGCTATGAAGGCAGGAACAGCAGTACGGATGGATCATTATTGGGCTTGCGGATCGAAAGCATATGAGAAGCTGTCACCAGACTGGGGAGGAGTTTGCTGGTTGGTACACATCAACATGCCTTTGTTGGTCGTACCAAGGAAGGATGCGGAGCTTGACAAGTTTACGAAAACGGACAATAAAAGAAGAAAGAAGAGATCAAAGTGGCACCAACAGCCAGGGGAGAGAAGCCAGCAGGATTGAGCTGAGTAAAGCAGCACTAGACGAAGTTCCATTAGGACACAGGCTGTTCAGCAGGACGCCAATGTTTTTTGCATCAACAATACCCTCTGTACAGACATACACAAACGCAAAGTAGTTACGAATCACTCGCTGGGAGCTGATGGTGATGATTAATTCCATTGTGAATTGGTTTAACTTAATAAAGGAAGAGCTCAGAGCAATAAGGTTGGTGGCGCTCCAGAAAAGGTACGTCCAGGATTTACTCACAGCTATGGAAGGAGGAGCTTGCGCAAAGATAGGGAGTTCATGTTGCACATTCATACCTGCCAATAACAAAGATAACGGAACTCTATCAGATGCAGTGGCACAACTGGCACGGATGCATGCCAAGATGGAAGACGAAGCAAGGGGGACAGGACAGGACCAGAGCTGGATAGCATGCATATGGTCATGGATGCCATCATGGCTGTCAGATGGACTTAAAGTGATAATGGGAGTACTTGTGTTGGCAGCAACATCAATGTGTGAGATCAAAATCTGCATGGCCAGGTGCAAAAGATGGCGGCAGTAGCTATTGGGATGCAGATCCTGTTTGATGTGAACATAGGAGGAGCCAAAGATGAGATTGTTGCAGAAAGGGACAAGATAAGAGAACAAATTGCACAATACGACCTGTTCCCAACTAGCTCCATGAAGTTGGACAACCCATTTGATGTGAAGTACTATGAAGGGAAGTGGGTTTGGTGGAACCCGGAAGGAGTGTGCTGTTACATGAATTGGTTGTTCGATGACCACACACACTACTATGGGCACCTTGGAGAAAAAACGAAGATATGGTAGCCAAGAGGAAAAGGACTATCATATAAGGATGTGGTGGACAGGTTGACCAGAGGGGGGACTGAAGAGGGATGGGGAAGCCTACCGCCCCCTTTCCCTCCTACTAAATTCATGACAAGGAAGAAGGCCAGAAAACACTGCAATCACCCATTCTATTTTGGACAAATTCCCAATGGACACATGATTGACAAATATGTCGAGAGGTACCCCCACAGCCAGCCATACCACCAGAGGAACATACAGACCTATACATGTGTGGATGAAGAATTACAGGTCATGATTAAGGATACCTGTACGGACAGCTTGGACTAAAACACCAAGAGGCCATGTTGCAGACATCGTTAGAGACACCATGACATAGCAGCGTTAGACATGACGCACACGTGCCATCCGCACTTTGGGACACAAACACGCACTTGAATACATGAAGAACACGAGAGTACAGGTCTATAATTAGAGGACAGATGCATATACATACTGCCATTGCTTTTATTATTTAGCCATTAGTCGAACGCAAAAATGCAGAAACTACAAGAGACAAGAGATCCTGAGCAAAGCTTGCAGATGCTTACATGCGAATAACCGTATGGAACTGCAGGAGCACCTATGGGACCTGACAGAGCCAAGTGTGACTAACCCATGGAAGTGTAGCATAGTATGGACACTGTAGAAACTGCATTATAAGGTTTAGGAGAATTACAGCAGGACTCGAGCCTCAGAGCAAGAGACAAGCTGAGCTGATTCAGGCTGCACAGAGAGCAAGACGTGTGAGACATGACCCGGGGCCAAGAGATACGGATTCCAATCCCCAGACGACAAAGGGACCAGCTGCAGAAAAGACTAATAGATCCTCATAATTCAGAGCTGCACAGCTCAAATTCGTGGTCTCTGAACATGTGACGCGGCTGAAGCAGACAATGGACAGAGAGCAGCGGTGGGAAAGGAGCAGTGGTCCCAGGCAGCCAGACATCGACAAGTATGCAACAATCTGCAACAAGTGTTGTGCCGATCAGGAGAGCACTCTCATGAGCTAAGGTGCTACACAAAAGTTACAATGCAGACACATAGTCATTTTTGTTACCTTGAAGAGGTACACAGTGAGCTGAGAACCTTTGCAGATCCCATGCCTGGGAACGTCAGCTATAGCCAATCACAATTTAATACCCTGGGGGTGGGGAGCAATGGGCAAGACCCAATGCTAAGTCCACAACACTGCTACAATGTTAGAGTTAGTGACTTGGGGATGGACCAGGCCAGCCACCTGCCATGCGAGGGCCAGTAAAGTAACATCTATAATGTCCACCATAGGTGGTAGATCGCTCAATACCCAATCCCATGGTCCGATAGGTTTTCTGGAAAAGGGCCAAAGTTGTGACGTCATGCTGACAAAATTGGGTCCCAAAACCAGCCTGCGAGCCGAGGAAGAGCGAGGTGTGCATGGGTTTTTCCTGTTCCTGTGCTGATCCCTGTTGGTTTGGCCTGTTATAAACCACAGTGTGAACTTTTAGTTAACTGAGTCCTCTGTGTATCCTGGGGTGAGGGAGTTGGGCTCTTCAAGTCTGCAGACTTCCGGTGTCCCTCTGGCATACCTGGGGGTCCTCCCCAACAGCCTTTAAGTCCCTCTTTAGTTTCTATCACTGTCACTTGATTTCAATGCAAATCAGCTCAATATGGTGCGCTCGAAGTTCCAGGGAGGAATATCCTTGTCAGGCAAAAACACGAACCAAATCCAGCCTGGCATTGTTCTATCTTTACTGAAGTGAATCTTTTAGCGCATAGAATGACAACATTCCACTTTAGTTTGTAATTTAATATACCGGTGACAAGTAACAACATTGCGAGCTACATAGCGTGACCAGACATCCTGGTTTTCCTGGGACATTCATCACCCTCTGTCCTGGGGTCCCAGGAGTTTTTTCATTTTAGAAACCCCGTCCGAGGTTTGAATGGTTCTGTCCTGGGGTCCCGGGAGTTTTTTCATTTTAGAAACCCCGTCCCGGGTTTGAATGGTTGGGTGGCTACGGTAATTAAAATTGTAATTATTCTTCACAACACTTTCAGAATTTGAAGTTGGAGGATTGGCACGAACACCCAACCTTTTCAGGTATAAGTCACAACACTTATTGACTGTGCCACAGAGACTGGCTTGGAAATGTGTGAACAGCAAGCCGTGTTATATTAATTAGAGCAAACGCCTGTCTTCAATTAACATGCCAAGAGTCAGTCAAAACTGCACAAATGAAAACATAGACACTTTATAGAAAGGAGAAGTGCTGGAAATATGATTAGGTGGTGGTTGTGGGGACTTGTTGGGAGAGGGGCAGTAATTGGTGGGCTGCAATGGGGTAGTCCCTCTTTTATTTTGTTGATTGTCCCGGGTGAAAGGCCATTTTGTTTTGGGTGGGTGAGAGCCCATTGAATTATAAGGGCAGGTAGGAGGCTTGGTGGGTGACTTAACTATTTTCAATGCTGGTGACACCTACCCAAAGTTTGTGAGTTGAGAACTATGTGGGTGGTGGGCACTGGTGTGTCATTGTACATAGTTTTAGTTTTTTTTTTTAACCTAATTACCTATGAATCCTGTGACTTCCTGAACATGTGGGCACTCCAATTGGGCGATGAGTTTTGTCCTTCGGGGCCTGGAGACGAACCAGGAGTGCTGCGTGGAGACTAACCAAGAGCTGCAGTGGGGGAGGGAGCCCTCCTTTTCCTGCCTCCCCAGCAGGAAAGGGCAGTCCTTTGATGTGCACTTGCACTAAGGGGAAAAAGCGCGCCAGAAGTAATGGACGCAGAGGCAGAGGGAAAAAACGTCTTATCTTTATTGTATATCTTAACATACTGCTTTGTAACGCGGTAGTTCCTTCTGGGCATCCACAAGCTCTTGCGACCCCATTTGTCAATTTTCCTGTGACGAGACTTCTCGTCACGTTAGGTTAACTGTGTCCTCTCCGGACACGACATTTTCCCCTTGTGGGAAAACAAAACATACTTTACTCACAGTTTGTCTCTACATCTCTTCTATATGTCTTATTGGCCTTGTGATGCACTGCTTTGGCCTTTCACGCGTCTCCACCATCGGTCCAGAGCCCATAGTTCTTGAGTCCTCACCTCTTGACTCTTCCTGTCTGTCTTCTTCAGCACTCTCCTCTATTTCCTTCTCTTCTTCTCCCTCACAATATAGTTTGAACTGTGACACATTTCGTGTGGTTACTCTTCCTGGAGACTGAGTGGTCACCATCAATCCCTTTATTTGAGATATGACTAAGTGAGCGGTATCGAATTTGGATTCCGACTTCCTTTCTTGTCTGTCCTTTCTTGTCTGCGACGCACCAAAACTTTATCTCCTGTCTGTAGTGTCGAAGTCTTTGCCTATCGCCCCTGATTTGCAAATCTTTTCATCTCTTGTTTCTTATATGCATCTATGCTCTGCAGAGTTATGAGGTCACTTTCTCGAGACTCCTCTCTGCGAGGTAGCCTCATTTTCACTTTCATAGTCCCTGAGCATGTTAAATACTGCAAGCATGTTGCATACTACTTGGTCCTGGGACATCAGACTCAGTTCATTTTGCTGGAGTACTTTCTTGAGCTTCTCATGAACCTCTCCACCATCCCATTCGCTTGAGGCCACATCTGTGTGATGTGCCTGTGCTGTATACCCATTTTGCTCATGAATCATGCAAATTCTAGACTGCTGATTGGTGGCCCATTTCAGTATCTCAGGGATGCCCCCCGCTGGGAAGATATTGTCTAATTCAGGGATGTCAGTGCTGGCTGCTGTGGAGGGAATCATTTGCACAAGAGGGAAACGGGAGAATTCATCCATCACCACCATGCAGTATTTTCCACCACCGAATGGTCAAAAGAGATCAATGGCCACAGGCGGCCACAGGCGTCCACAGGGCCTCTCTGGCATGTCTGATGTCCTCAATGGCTCTGGGATGTTGGGTTTGGATGTGCACTGACACAGGTGACACCTTTGCACTGTGTCTTCTACCATTATGTCAATTACTGGAAACCACATTGTGTCCCTTTTTTTTGTTGCTTAGTGGCGACCATGCCCTGATGGCCTTCATGCGCCAGGTCCACCACTTGCTGCCATAAATCTGTAGGTATGACCATGCGTCTCCCTCTCATTATGAGACCTTCTGCACGGACCTTGACAGCTCATTCTTCACTTGCCTGAATGCCTGCATTTCTTGCCTGAACACCGCTTAAGTTCCATGTGTATTCTCCAGATGAATGTCTCTCCACCTTCGGGAGGCTATGCGCACTCTTATTTTCTGTAGTATACTGTCGTTTATGGTGTGATCTCTCACTGTGCTCGTCATGAGTGGCTTTGAGGGTCCTTGTTGGGTGAGGAAATTAATGTACTCTTCAGCCATGGACGGATAATTTCTGTGTTTCGGGAGTGGGTGACGAGACATGAAATCTGCTGGGTTGCATTCTTTTCCAGGCTTGTGAATAATTGTGAAATTGAAGTCTTGCAATCTTAGCCCCCACTTCTTGATCCTGGGAGGCAATCTGCACTGAGCTATCAGGGACTGATGGTCAGTGATAACTGTGAACAGTTTCCCTAACATGAACATCTGAAAATGCTTGCGAGCCAGACTACCACTAGTCCCTCTTTCTCCAGCCAGTATCTTCTTTCTAGATCTGATAGACTCTTTAAAGCATACGTGAAAACTGCTCTCGGGCTCTCTCTCCCCTGGCTATGCTGGGCCAGGATAGCACACAGGCCAACTGGACAAGCGTTTACTGTTAGTTCAGATGAAAATATGCCATGCACTCTGCAGATCCAGTGCCATTCTTCATGTGTGTGAATGCCGCTTCGCAGTAGCAGTCCCACTGAAATTCCTTGTCTTGCTTGGTGAGCTCTCTCAACGGCGCGCTGATGGAGGCAAAGTCCTTCATATACCGACTGCAATAGCTGACCATGCCCAGGAATGACCTTATCTCACTTACATCTTTTGGGAGCAAGATGTCACTGATGGTGATCACCTTTCCCGGATCGGGGTTCATCCCTTCTTGTGAGAATATGTGTCCAAACAATTTGAGGTGTTTCTTGTGAAACGCACACTTTTCTATGTTCAGTGTCAGCCCTGCCTAGTGAAGGGTTTGGTGGTGTTGTTCAAGATTCTCTCCAAAGACTAAGATGTCATTAGTATAATTGAAACAACCCTTTATATGACAAATCACTCTCCTGATGCTTTCCTGAGAGCCTTCAGCCGCATATGATATTCCAATCATATATCAAAATAAACCCTCATGAGTCGCAAACGTCGTTATGTACCGCGACTGTTGGTCGAGTTTGATCTGGTGGTACCCTTTGTATAGATCAAGCTTGGTGAATACTTTGGCTCTGTTTGGCAAGCTGATCATGTCGTCCAGGTGCATGCCAAGATATTTTTCCCCATCCAATTGCTTTGTTTGCCTATCGCATGTTCACACAGAGACAGATTTTGTCAAAAGACCCTTGCATGGGTACTGCCACCACATGTGAAACCCATGAGGTAGGACCCTTGGCCAGATCAATTATGTCTTCATTCACTAAGCACCAAATTTCCTTCTACACCTGTGGTTACAGGTGAATTGGTATCATTCTGGGATGTTGGGCAACTGGGGTGACTGATTCATCTATGTGAAGAGTGACTGGGTCCCCCTTCAGGCATCCAATTCCTTTGAATAGCTCTGGAAATTGCTGTATGACTGGCACCTTAATTGTCTTGGTGTTTTTTTAAGGCTGGTTAATGGTGGTATATTCAGCCAGGCCTTATAAACAAGTCGGCGGCCCGTTAGCGGCGGCACATTTCTATGGCTAGTTAATGCCGGTATATTTAGGGAACAATCTTACACGTGGCTTTACTGTATGTCTGTCTGCTTCGAGTACCGTGTGTTTGCAATTGTGTGCTGTCACTCTTGCCTTTTTGTTACCCTGACTTTGGGCATCATTACACGGATGGCGGTAAGGGTTTATCGGTACCGGTAATTTACCGGTACCGGTAAATCCTTACCGCCTTACTACGAGGTCCCTTTGCGGGTTGGGGAATTTAACGCCTGCTTTTTGCAGGAACATTTCCCCCCACAGATCAAGAAGAACTCCTTTAATTTCACCCAATGTTCCGAATCAGAAATCCACAACATTATTACTGGCATGAGACCAACATCATGTCTTGGAGACAGCTGTCCGGCTGACATCCTCATTGGCTCTCTTGAGCTCCTTGTACCATAAATAACTAAATGTATTAACCTGTCCTTCAGTGAAGGCATTGTTCATCCTCTCTGAAGCAGGCTTGGATCACACCATTACTTAAACAAAGCACCTTAGATCCAGCAATGGCCAATAACTATCACCCATTATGAACGTGCCATTCCTTCTCATAATTCTGGACAAGGTAGTCCATTCCTACCTCCAGGGCCACATTGAAGAACAGGATATTCTGGGGGCGCACCAGTCAGGTTTTCGAGCTCTGCATGGGACGGAAACCGCCATGCTGGTTCTCAAATCCACTTTGGTCAGCATAGTGGACCACGGTCGCCCAGCCCTACTGATGTTATTGGACTACTCAGCGGCATTTGACTTGGTCAACCACTCTTTGTTGGTCACTAGATTAAGGGACCAGGCATTTTGCTCAGACCTGACTGCTCAATGGATCACCTCCTTTCTCGGGCCATGCACTGTCAGGGTGGCATTGGCCGAAGCTAGTTCATTACCCACAATTCAAACGTGTGGGGTCCCACAGGGCTCTTGCATGGTTACATAAGAAAATAAAGTCTGCAATTAGTTTTCCCACACCCTTCTCGTCTTGTCCAGGCGTTGAGCACTTGAGTGTGCGCTGGTCTTATACGCACTTGATGGCGATTCCTGCTATTCAGCACACACAACATGGACTTCAATAAGTCGCACAGAAAGGGGCAGGTTCAGTGGGAGCACTAGGACATAGGTTTGCAGTGCCTTTCTGACCTTACTGGGATCTTTCACTTGCTAGTATTTCTTGTCTGGAATGTACAGCTTGGAAGGACAGCACTTTCTTTCTTTCCACCAGTTGGCCCAGAGCCTTGAGACTACTCTTAGACCACTTCTCCCATCATTGATGAGAAACTGGGAGCTTGATCCGTGAATCGCCATATTTTCGCGAGGTTAGAGCAGATATATTTGGTTCAACTGTGCTATGGTTTTCACCGACGCTTGATTAGTATGGGTTCCCGCATCCTACCAGTTGTGCACTAGGTTCTGCAGAGAGTTTTCCCCCACAAGCGTCTTTCGACTGAAAGCCATTCTGTTTAATCAAGAACCTCTTGTTTGAGCCATTCCTTCAGCTGGGCCCTTGTGAACACCTGCTGGTATTCGTACAAGTGCAGGAATCCAAATCTTCCTTTCTTCAACCACCGTTTCATCTTTTCTAGCGATATTAAATCTCTGCGTTTGCGTGACCACACAAATTCCCTGAGCGTATTCACAGTTTATAGTATAGGTCTGCTTTCCCCGGCATGCATATGGTGCTGAAGAAGAAGAGGACACATGCCAGATAATTCTTTTTTATGGTGTTTATCTTAGCCAAACACTCAGGTTCAGGGTGCACCATCTGGCAATGTCTACCGCCAGGTCTTTTTTCAGTTTGTCCACTTTGGGCTGGCGTATGTTTCGTCCTGTCCTCTGGCATAAAATCTCAAGGTATTTCAGTTCCTTATTACAATTTCAATGGAGCTCTGCATATTCTTCCATCATCAGTTTTGATACCTGCGTCATGCTTGATTTTGACCAATTAACCCTGAACCCGACATAGTTCCAAATATCTCTATCACAGTGAGCAGCTCTTTCAAGCTCTTCCATACACCTATTCTGAGACCTCAGTTAAGGGAAGTCTGTAACAGTTCTATGTCATGTCATCAAGAGATTATTTTTCAGTTAGTTTTTAATGAATAATTGTCAATTAAAAAACTCATCAAATGAATGTATTTTTTTTTTGGAGGGTTCCCCTCATCCCCCCATCCCTTATTGTTTTTTCTCTATTCCCAGCCCGCCCACCCCTTATATGCACTTTCCCACCCCCATATTTTTCAATTCATTTTTTCATTGAAATATGTTCATAAAAAAAGCCCATCGAAAAAAGACTGTCGATGAAAGGATGTTGTACCTCTGTAACATTCTCAACATCTGTGCCACTACGAAGCAGCTTGCATTTGTTATGGCTGTTCTTTACTTTATTCTACAATACCATAATATTTCTCTTTTCTGTTATCAAGTTGGCTTCAGCAAATGTACCAAATATGTCTCCACATAATTAAAATTGTCTATCCATACATTACAGTCAATTAATCATTTCACTTAATCATTATGATGCATTACTTTCCACAATATTCACACTAAATTAATATTCAAATGCTAAAGAAACAGAATCTCCTCAAGCTTTTCCTAAAACATGATTTAAAAATTTGCAGAGGGCGAGCACCAACGATGCGTGTTCCCCTCTCCTGCAGCATTACCAAATGTTACCTGAACATAAAAATTCTAAATTATACACAAAACATCTTAAATACACAATTATTTTTTCTGCCAGAGCTGTGCACTCTTAACACCCAATGTTTGGTGGTCGCAATGGTTCCTACTTTTTCTCATTGTCTTCATTTGTACTCTTTTGAACCATACTTTTCCCTAGGATTTGTTACCTCTCTTGTATCCATTAGGTTAAACCTAAAGTATATATAAATGTTGTGCAGAGGTTTATCTGGGAATGTCCTTATACAGGGCATTACTGTTCAGACTTTCATAGGAAGTATAACTAATTCTTTGGATAAACCTTTGTTTGTCAAAAAATTCATAGTTTTCCATTCAGTCAGATTACACTAGCCTCTTTGCTTATCCCAATTTCATTGAAACGATGAGTATGCATCTTTCATAACGTAGAATGCCCTTCATTGTTTCACCCATATAAAACAGGGGGTCATATTTTCTTGTGGCCTTCATTTTTAAGAAGAATGTTTCTCTTTTCTGTTCATTAATAGTTCCTAATGAAGTCGCTCCAAGTTCTAATCTAATTTTAGGTACCGGTCAAAATTGAGCCAACTCAAAAACCAACTTTCAATAAATAGATTCAATGGTTTTAATCCATCCGGGTCATTTTATCTCAGTTGCTAAATCATAGCTCACGAAATGTGCATTTTCTATTTGTAAAATGTTATTAAGGGAAACAGCTAAAAAACCTGTTTCATATTGAACCCCTTTACACCGCTATTGTTCACTTGATTTTATTTAGTGCTCTACTCTTTATTTCTCACATTTGTATGTTGGAATAAAAGTGGGCTACTAAATATTTACCAATTCCATGTTCTCCATCGAATTAATAGATAGATTTTCTTTTCCTACCAAATGTCATCATGGTCTTGTGTGTTGACTTCCAATTTGTTCTCACACTAAACGTTAAGTAATAAACCAGCCACAAAGACTAATCAGCAAACGGGTTGGCTACTCAATTCAGGTGGAAATGCATGCACCTCTTCCAGATATTTGTCAAGATCCGATAGATGTTAACTAACGCAGGTGCTAACATGCATCCTTGGTTAATGTCACCCAAGCTCTCAAAGGGGCCTATACAGGTTCCTGCTAGGTCTAAACGAACCCTGCTTTTATGACATGCTTTAACGCTTATATTAGGAATAGTACATTATCATTTATTCCACTCCCCCTTTATCTTTGCCCACAGTCGTGTTGTGTCCACCTTGTCAAACGTGGCTTTAAAGTATATAAGTGCTATAAATAATGTGTTTTCTTCATGGCTACTAGTTTTATGTGTCATAAATCTCAATATTTTAATATGTGGCTCAACTCTTACAAAACCCGGTCTGACAAGGTGGCAATACTTAGTTTTTTTCTACCCACAGGTTTAATCCTGACAGTAGGATTGTTGCAAAACTCTTGCTACAGTAGTGCAATAAAGTGATAATTTGCTGGATTAAGCCAGGCACCCTTTTTGCATATTGGTAGGAGTGTAGACTCTTTCCAAGATGTCGGGAAATAACTTGTTCTAATTCTGCCTTCAAACAAAATATGTAAAATCTTTGACCAAAAATATGGTTGCTGTTTCGTTGCCACACTAGCTAAACCCTCCAAGCCAGGGGCTCAGGATAACTTCATTCTTATCATCTAGCCACTTCCTTTCACTCTTTACTATATAATTAATAGTCAATCAGAAATTTGATTCTGCGTTTGTACTCAAGAATTCCGACAACATCCGTGCATCAATAGGATCATTCTGCTTCACTAAGGATTGATTTGTTTGCTCATTACTTATGCTCCAGAAGCTTTTCCTAAATTAATAATCCTTAGCATGTATTGCTGTCTAGTTGTAGAATTCCTCAATTTATATTGTTTTAACCCATTTTGTATATCTTTGATTTGCTTTTTTCTTATTTTGGGTTGAGCCTACGTGTCCCCGATACATTTTCCTCACTGCTTTTTATTCTGTACACAATTCTC
Source organism: Ambystoma mexicanum (assembly GCF_040938575.1). NCBI lineage: Eukaryota > Metazoa > Chordata > Amphibia > Caudata > Ambystomatidae > Ambystoma > Ambystoma mexicanum. The sequence continues at coordinate 687,917,668 of NC_090938.1, forward strand.
TTTTTTCTGGACAATGTTGATGTCTCCTTTCCCCTTTTGCCGAACCCACGTATACCTTATTTGGTACTAGTTTCACATTTTCCTTAAACCAAGTTGAAAAAAGTGAATTTTGTTTTCTTCTGCATATCTTCTTGTAGTCATTTGTTTATCATAATTGTGTTTTTACAAATACATGTAACGTTATTCCCTGGTACGTTAACAATGAGTTCTTCTAAATATTCACAATTGTTTGTCATCTTTTTTTGCATTTCACTTGGAGATAAAGTGGTGAATGAAAACTGCACAAATTGAAAGTGATCTGCAGCTTCACCACTTTTGCAAAATGCTTACTGTTCACAAAGACATAGTATAAATATTGAGTTATGCTGTTTGATGGTCCATGTATACTCCCCAATTATATCCCTCCCTACTCTACTGTTTTCCATTACTTTGTGCCAATCTAGCAACCAGTTCACCCGATTACATCCCGTGGCATCAATGGATTTTGATTTGAGAGTACCAGTCTCTGGAAATGAACAACCCACACCAAAATCAATTTCTTCCAAAGCAGACTATGCCAGGCGTTTAGCATTAATATCCAATATGATCATTTTCTTAAGGAAATTGCTTAAGAGGGCCATTAAGTCAGGTTGTAAATACTTCTCAATTTCTACATTGATATCACCTCCTGGAGGATCATATATATTTATTAAGATAAATTTCTTTCTGGACCCAATGTGCTTTACTAATACTATCAACGCATTGCAAAAGTCCTGGTCACCTATTCATTCTTTCTTATTAAACTATTTTTTTAGCTCCTATTAGTAAACCATCAACTAGACTCCCTTCCTCCCCCATGCCTGTAGCTTTAATTATAGCAATAAAAACCTCAAATAAAAACCTCAAGCATTGGGTCTTGATCTAACTATGTGTGTTGTAGAAGAAGAATATCGAGTGCCCTTAATAACTCTAAAGAGGGACCATTATGAATGAAAACATTGAAACCCCTAGAATTCCAATATATGAGTTTAGGAGATTTAAGTGAATACAAACGTTTTCATTGTCATTAGAATCAAAGAATTCCACACAATCAATGTCCTGATTGATGTATTGAATTTACAATATTAGAACCATTGAAGGGTGGCTCAGAGTCATTATTCAAGAAAAGATCAGTCATCAAAAGACTTATACAAGAAGAGTTATCAATCAGGGTTTTGTGAAGGACAGTTCCACAGATTCCTCTTTCTGAGACCTCGTCGGTTACATTTTCTTTTCCCTCACGATCTTCAACAGGGGACTTATCAAACTGTTGAATTTTCCCCTTTGATGTTACATCTTTTCTTGTTGGTTCTGATGTCCACATTTTCCACAGATCTTGACTTTTGGTTACAGTGCAATTCTTTGTCATCTTCTTAGTCTTTCGACTTAGCTCTTCATTTATGTCTTCCCGGTTGTTGCCCTTTCTTTCTGTTGCTGCTTTTCTCCCAAAGTTTTAATTTACTACATCTTGACATGTCAGAGGACTTAGGTATTATGGGGCAACTGTAGCTTTGATGCGTTGGCTACACTTTCTTAAATTATCGGCCTCCTTTCAATTATTCAGCTTATTCTTATTTTTTTGTGATTTATATTTCTTTGTCACAATCCTTTTTTTGAACTGAATGCACTTCTCGCACGCCTTGTGCTCTCCCCTTGTCTCTCAAAGCAGCAAACAATGAGTCTTCTGCATTTTCACTGATTGTTGTTCTTCTACCTCATTACTAATAATAATCTCTCCTTCTTGCAGGCTTGATTGAACCACATGACAAGTGTCTCTTCCTTTCCCCATATTAGCAAACCGTAATGGAGACTGGGCTTTTTAAATATTCTTTTGCTTGTGCTGTTTGTTTAGGTCATTTTGCTTATCCCTTTCTTAATTATGTCTAACTTTATAGATTGTTGCATAACATCATCAGCAATCTTGTAATGCAGTTTGACAATTGAATTCAAGACATGGTCAAGTGCGTTTATGGGCCAGAGGTGAATGTCAACTCAGATTGTATGAAGGTTTCGCCAATATCACAACATTCTAATTCCTTTATTCGGTTATTCCTTATTTGATGGTTTCCCACATTAAGTAGTCGATCTGGACTTTCTAATTCTAGTTCAACCTTTCTTCTACAGCTTCTAAACAATGTTTTAAAAATGACCCATCAGAGTCTTCACTTACCAAGGACTTCTGATCTTCTGCAACGTTATGTTATGTTATTGAGATTTACACGGTGCACCGCTGTCATCAAGGCACTCATGGGAATGTGAAAATGAAGGTGGTATGGAGAGGGATAGTGCAAGAGAGCTTTTTGCTCTGCTGTTGGTAGCTTCAGTTCAGAAAAAACGGTCACGGTGTGTTGGATTTGCTTCTAGATGGTATGGGTTAGGTATTGCTTTGGTGTGTGTGTCTATATTGGATTTTTGTGTGTGGCTGTGGCGTATTGATGTAGATTTAGTGCGTTAAGTTGAGTGATAATACAGAGGGGGTGTGCCGTTTGCTGTGTGGTTTCCAGTTTGTGCTATGCGAGAGGTATGTGTGTGTTGTACTTCACAGTTGAGCGGTGAGTTTGTAGGAAAGTTGAAGGTTTTAAGAAGGGTAAGTGGTGAGAGAGGTCTGTGCGTTCTTGTAAATTGCATTGTTTCAATTAGGCTGAATTCCTTATTGTTTGTGGTTTATCGATATTATGCTTTTCATTTGGTTTTACAATGGGTTATAGTGTCTTTGCCATATTCACAGTCAGGATTCTTCTCAATTTTAGGTGTTCTCCTGTTGCCCATAGTTCTTTGGGGAGTGAGTTCCAAAGTGTTGCTGAGATGTAAAAGAACGGGGATCCGCCATATTTCAGTTTCAAGTATTGCTTTGGTCCAAGGCGCATGTCAATGCTGGATCTGAGTGTTCGTTTTGGTCTGTAGATGGAGATTATTTCTTGGATGAATTCCACTGCTTGGCCATGTTATGCTCTGTGTGCTATGCAAAGGGTTTTGAAGTAAATATTTCTGCTGGTGTGATGTGCTCTCTCGTGTTGAGTCTAAGGATTAGTGTTTTGCTTGCATGCTATATTCACTGTAGTTTTTCGGTGAACTAATCCACCATTCCAAGGTAGATGTTGCTGGCATAGTCTATTCTTGACATGACTAGGGAGATTACAGTGATTGCTTTGTGTGGGAAGGTGAGCAAAGGTAGAATTTGTTTTATTGTGCATAGGTAAAGAAGCATTTCTTCACACCTACCTTTACTTGTGGTATCAATGTTAGGTTTTGTCCATTAATATTCTGTGATGTTTGACTCCTATTGAAGGTTCCAGTTGGTTTCCCATTTAGCTAGGCCATGGAATGCGATTTTGGACCGAAGGATTGTTGGGTGTGAACGTGAGGTAGATGGTGAGGGTTTGGTCTTGTTTTCCAGTAGTGTTGATTTTATAGATGATCTGTATGTCATCTACGCATGTTGTAGCAGGTGAGTCATGTCTTTTGATGAGGTTGATGAGTGGAGCCATAAAGACGTTTAAGAGTAGCAGCGAGAGGGATGAGCCTTGTGGGACCCCACAGGTTGCTATGCGTGGTGTTGACTTGAAGGGGCTTAGCCAGGTTGTTTCCGTTTTTTCTGTTACGAAGAAGTTTACCCATAGCAAGGTAGTGTCATTAATCCCCACTGGACTGTGTCGAAGGCTGCTTAAAGAGTTACTGGTATTAGCGTTGAGGTAATATTGGAGTCGACGTTCGTTTTTATATCTTCCCAGATGGATACTAGTGCTGTTACTATTGCTCTCATTGGAAGGAAACCTACTTGTGCCTGGTTAAGTAACTGATTGCTTTCTACTTGTTCCAGGATATGCTCATATATGTAGGTTTCTATGAATTTTACAGGGTAAAGGAAGTTTGAGATAGATTAGTAGTTGGAGAGGTCTTCTGTGTTTACCGAGAGATCTTTCAGGAGTGGTTTAATGTATGCCGCTTTGAAGCTGCGTGGTACAACTCCGGTTGCCAGAGAATGGTTCATGGGGTTCCGAAGGAAATCTGCAGACCTCTCTTGGGTCAGAACCTATTCCCCTACTGGCTTTAGGGCAGCACTTTTTAAGGGTTCTGTGCCTAAAGTTACCAAGTATTCTCCGAATAGGGCTTCATGATCCCCACTCAGAGATGTCAATGGAAGTGCACCAACCACTTGGAAGAAAGATGTGATTTTGTTCTGCTTCTGGAGGCAATTTGGGTTATCTTGTGTGCTCCAACTGGAGCACTGGGTTGTGCAACCCCGCACTTCTGATTTGACAGAACTCACTGCTGGCACATAATGTCTAGATCCATTCAACATCTGCCCATTTCCATGTGATGCGTGCACCTCCCCTTTAGCTTTCTCGTTCTTGCTCTTTCTCCGATTTGTGACATTTTAAATCTTGTTTCGCAGTTTGTGTGGCGCTTATTGTCCCCCTTTTTGGAGCAACTATTCTCTAATTGAACATTATCCTTGTCCAAAGCATTGCCCTCTAAGCCAACTTCATACCATTGTATGTTGTATGCCATCATCATTTTTACCCATATGCAAACATGGTGTAAATAGTTAGGTTGTCAAGAAAAACACTAGATAACTAAGGTTAACCGTGATGAAGCGTATTTATGTTGTTTTAAAAACAAATAGTCATTAGGAATGAAGGTGGGCTGCAGTAAAGGTTCCAAGGTTATAAACTAACTGTGCTATCTAGCACTACAGTAAGCCAACTACCCTTGGCCTGACTTGCTCTTCTCAGTGTAGTCTTGATAATTTATCACACTGTTCAGACTGCACTCCCAAGATTTTGCCAAGAAGCCTTCTGAGAATGTACTGCAGACACTCAGCCAGCAGAGCAGGGTTAGACATTGCTAGGAGCTGGGAGCTATTTAGCTCCTGGTTTTAGCCAAGGGGAGCCTGGTTAACTTGAAACCAACAGCTACCAGGAGCTACGTTTGACTACTGTGGAAAGTGGTGCCATACATATCTAGCTATGTGATATTAACTGTGTATGTTTGGGAATGTTTATAAAGGATACTTAAGAGCACACCTAATGGACATTTAGAGCATATTGGATAATGTAAAATGGACAAAAAGGTAGACTTTACATCTGGCGCAAAGTTAGATTTCCTGCATACTGGGTACTAGCTCCTGGTTACCCAAAGGCAGCTCCTGCCCAACTGGTTAGGCCTGATACCCAGGAGCTGCTTTTTGGTTCTGGTTAACAAATCCCAATTTCGTTCCCTGGCATAGACATGTTCAACTGTCACAGACAAACAAAGTACTTTCGCCATCCCTTTCACTTAGTCATTGAGACAGTTACTGTACAAGTTTACGCACTTACTCTTGTGGCAGCATCGGGATTGCCATACTCCTCAGTCTCTCCAACTGGGATGGTGTTGCTGAACCCAGTAAATCGAGGGAGAAAGCTGCCTTAATCTCATCGTCCGAACAATCTCTGCACCCTTGCACGCAGTTCCAAATCTTGAACTGGTTGTGTCCTCTGTATCTTCCGGCTCCTCTGCATGCGGGTCTCTGCTAGTATGCGTCTCTCACTTACACAGACAGTGGCCCTCATTACGACCCTGGCGGAGTGGGATACCGCCAGCGGTAATCGAGGCGGACCCGTCCGCCGTACTACGAGTTCCCTTAGCGCCATGGAGGTTTTCTCCGCCTGGTTTTACCGGGCGGAGAAAACCATGGCGCTAAGGGACCTCGTTGTTAATTACGCCGCCGTACTTTACGGCGGCGTAATTAACTCCTTCCCCACTCCCATTATACCCTATGGGGCAAGAATGGGAATGGGAAAGGGTAAAATGGGGATTGGGGATTTACCGCTCCGCCAAGGTCGGCATGGGGTGGTAAATCCGCCAACCCCCATGGCGCTATCGGCGGCTTTCCGCCATGCTCCGCGGTGCATTTTGCACCGCGAATTCCGCCAGGGTCGTAATGAGGGCCAGTGACATTCACCCCAAAACAGCCTTGGTCTTTTTGAGATTTGCTCCCAGGTCCCTTGTCTTGCAATATTCTTTGAGAGGGTTAGAGTCTGTTCCAAGCCCCGCATAGCAGAGCTCACTCTCCTTATGTTGGGATGGAGATATTGCCAGCTGAAGTAAGGGGAGATTGATCTCCAATCCAGATGTTCTTTTCTTGCAAGGAACTCACCTTACATTCAACGACAACCGCAGGTGGAGCTTCAGACTACCTTCAACAGTTACAGGCTTCAAAATGAAGACTAAGTAACCACTGCAGACCACATTCCATTTTTACTATTCTCCTGGCCACATAACTATACGAACAGCATTCAAACACACATTTTTAACTCATTTAATGTTTGCATCCAGACATGTCTTTTTTACCTGTCTTGTTAAAATCCACAGTATAACGAGAGGGGTAAGGAACAATTGAGAACTCTTTGAAGATATGGGTAGGACTTGCCAAGTGCTTAAAAGCCGAATGCCCTCTTGCAAGAAACGAAATAAGAAGTGCACAAGATTCCCTTTACTAGTGAACCTCTGGTAGCAAAGAGAAGAGGTACCTAGGCTCATGCATGGGGGGTGCATGGAGTTCTGTCCTTAATTCCTCAATTATCAGATTCGTTAGGATTGGCAGGTGATACCCAATTATTGTACAACTCTGCAGTACCCAGTAGATCTCCTGTTTCAGGAATTGCCTCATCCCCATCCAAGCCTGGGTGACAAACACGTACCTGAATCTCGATCCCATCAAAAGTCACTTGTCCTTCTCTGTCAGCCCATCTAAGCAGGCTACCATCCTCGGGTGGCTAAATGACAAGCACGTTGACGGCTTCACACTTCCTCTGCGCCGGACTGCGAAATTACTATTGAGAGCACTTGCTCCTTCCAAGAACATATGTTATGCCATTAAAAAGGCCAAAACCGCCTGACACCGGCTATCCTACCTCTAGAAGATAAACCCCTTTTTTCCACCAGAGGAATTCATATCCACAGCCCAGACATGGTCATCTACAACAACAATTGGGGAACACCCTCTTCCCTAGCATTTTGGCAAAGAAACGGGCCACACATAGGGGTCCTTCACAAGTTATGACAGTAATCATAACGGAAACAATAATTTAACTACATCACTCCAATCCTAAGTGAATTGCACTGGCTTCCCATCCCAGCCACAATATTCCATCAGACTGTCTGGATTAGCTGTAAAGCAACCATCGCTCGCACTTCTGCCTACCCAGCTGCAAAACGTTTCAGCTCAGGTGGGTTGCACTCCTCCAAGAGCTAGGCCATAGGTATACTAGAAGTTAAAAAACAGGAAACAGGCCTTCCCTTGCTAGGCACATGCCTATTGTAACATCAACCAGGAGGCAATCCTGACCGTGCCAACGCTCTTACAGTTCAGGGAGGAACTTAAAACCTTGCTCTTCAGTCAATGCCTTGGTGCGACCGAGGCTCCTTGCACTCCCTCATATCCCACCTCCACGGTTGGAACATCCTGTGCCTCATATTGTAACCGCCCTTCTTACCGCATATGTTGCACTCAACAACATGCACAGCACTCGTTGCTTCCTAGCTGGGCTTGTGCTGTATAAAACCCAAATACAAAACATGTGCGCAGCTAACACAAAATTGGCTGGCGGTGCCCACCTCCAGGCACTGGAACTTGCACTGGATGATTGGGGGAAGGGTGTTTATAACTACCTGCTCGCTGATAGGTCAGATCTGAGGAGAGAGTGGAGAAGTAAAGGCAGGCTGCTACTATCTCTCGTTCTACGAAGTGACACAGTAAAAGCAAAAAACAGCATACCACAAAGAAACCACCTTTTCTCATTAAAAAAGGGACACACCTGAACCAATGCAACGTCTGTGCAACTTTCTATTAAATGTACTTATCTGAACAATAACACACATTATGCACATACCAAGAAGGTGGTTCTAGTTACAGAACACAAATTACTTGCAAATTAAAAAGAAAAGTGTAGTATCCACATATTCAGGAAGTCATAGGATTCATAGGAAAGTTGCTACTAGATTCCTTTATTCAGTTTAGCAGTTTACGTTACAGTAACTATGCACTGACCCACCAGTGCCCACCACCCAGGTAACTGATCCCCAACGGCTCTGGGTGGAACACCTCACCCTTCAGTCAGGCACACATACACAGGGACAGGCTATTAGGATGCCACACATCGTCCCTCTTTAGCAAAGCAAACTAGTATGCCACACATTTGCCACACATCGCCATCCTTCATCAAGACACACCCACAACAACTCCTGACGCAACCATGTGGCCTAAGGGTATATAGACTACTAACACTGAGGCATGCATCCTTGTGCAACCTCACCCGGTTTGCCATGCAGGCACCACTCCATAACACAACTACCCACAGGTCACCACAAACACGGACCCAAAACAACATGCTACAGGAATCCTAATACCACCATCTGATAATGAACTACCAACAATACATGTTCATATCATGTTAAAATCACTCACCCTAACCCACAAATGTCTTCACCGGTTGCCCATCTATTACCTGTCTGACAAAATCACCATGACACAGCGTGCAAGAACAACCAGAGCAGCCGACCAGCACCGCCTTGCTATTCCTAGGTTCAAGCTCCAAAATGCAGGTTGTAGCAGCTTTCCTACTATTGCTAGCAAACTATGGAACTCATTGCCGCTCCGACTCAGGGCACAAGAATCCTTCTGGATTTTCAGCAAACAGCTCAACACGCACCTCTTCACTCGAAGCCTGGGTAACTAATGTACACACTCTACTTCCACAGACCACACAGCAAACAACTGCAACTGTAACATATGTATTCTGTCAGACAGCGCCCAGATGCCTTTGGGCTCAGCATGCTATATAAGCTTCAAAATAAATAAATAAATACCTAGACTACAACCACAGGTGCGTGCATGCATCCTTGTGCAACCTCACCCAAATTGTCATGCAATTATATAACAAAACCTTTGAAAGGTCCACACACACAAACACCCACACAAGCACACCCACACTCACACACACATAAATGGCATACCACAGAAATCCTGATCTAGCCATCTGATAAGGAGCAACCATTAGCACCATGCATACTTCTGCAACTTCTTCTTCTAAGAGCAGACTCCATAGCTAACCACGAACTGGTCATCACACACATCACAAATAAACAAATACATATGATACTTAACCCAACCACGTGACTTACTACTAATAGCACCCACGTTCCCACCACCAAGGCATACATTCTTGTGCAACCTCGCCTGGTTTGCAATGCAGACATTCACTCCATGAGTAAACTACCACCAACTGGTCAAAACACACACTCATTAACAAACACATACATACAACAATGTAATTTACACTGTGTGAGAAACCAGAGGGTGCGTCACTGTCTAGTCCCCAGGGATCTCTTGCTCAGGTGGCCAGGGCACGGCCATTGTCTTTGTATCCAGACCCTGGGGGTGGACGAGTGTGGGAGGATAACCTGGGTCAGGGGTCCTCGGGGAGTTGGGGGTGAGATACCCAATTGTGAGACGCGGTATTCCTCCCTTTTCAACACCTTTACCACATCCTTTTTTTTAGGATATTCTGATTGTTCAACTCCCCTCTGCCCCCTTTCCTGCACAAGCACTGAGCCGAGGAGGAGGAGCAGAAACACTCAAACATTACACCGGACATGTCCCATTAGTATGGTCAGGAAAAGTCAAGCAATTGACCACAATTGCATACACCTGATACCTATTGACTTTCCCCACATGGATAAAAGGTGGAGCACTGGGACACACTCTTAGCAAAGCAAGGCACGAGAAGGAGCAGTTCTTCCGGTGCAGCAGCGAAGCAGGTGGAACAGGACAGCAGACCAAGAAGCAGAATCAAGGAGTGGCAAGACCTTTGGCCGTCACAGCAATTGATTGTTACCTTCAAAGAATCTTGAAAAGTGACCCCGGCGAAAGAGAACCATGAATCCAGCATTGTGTGCAACAAATCCCAGCAGCCCTCCCAGGTGAGCGACCAAGTTGGGGAGGTGAAGCAGCAGCTGTGGTATCAACCTTGGCTCCTAGATCAAAGACGCGAGCACAGAAACCCGCACAGCCGGAGGGTTAAAAAAAGCTGTGAAAGTCCAGTCTGTGTTGAAGAGAAAATTTACAAGCGGAAACAGTGCATCACGAGAATGAAGGTTGCACATATACTAAAAAAACGCAGGTGAAAGTAAAATATGATTACGAGGCCAAGGTATTGCTGAATTGTGAATTGAACAAGTAAGACATGCAGAGATAGTAGAGCAAAAGTGCCCAATCGAAGGTCTCTGTTTAAATGTGCAGAGTGGTGCAAGAGGAAAAGTGAAAAGATGAGAAACCCATGAATGACAAATGTATCTGACATCAGTGAGAAAATGAATATGAAAAGTGAACTGTAATCAAAGTGGTCATGCTGAGGTATTTGTAAAACCCCTCGCACATTTGAAAGTCTTCGATGAGAAAAGCAAACTGTGAGCAATTGTAATTTGGAAGGTCCAAGCCTGACCGAGGGAGACCTGTAGCGAACGGTGAGCAATTGTGATTTGGGAGGTCCAAGCCCAACAGAGAAAGACCTGTAACGAACTGTTAGAAAGTGTGATTGGAAGGTCCCAGCCCGGTAGAGGGAGACCTATGTGAACTACAAAGCCTGAAGTTTGTGAACTGTGAATCCTGAAGGAAAGGAATCTTTGTTTTGTTGAATGAACTCAAGGCATCCTGCGAATAAGAAACCTTGTACGAACAAAAGACTTTGTGCAACCAAGAGACTTTTTTCCATGGAAGGCCCTGGTCTGCGATCTCAGCTGTATCCCTGTGTCTAAAGCCAGAGTGTGTTCTAAGACCCGAGTGTGCCACCTTATCCTGTGCTAAAAATGTGGGAAAGGGAGTTTTGCTCAGTTACCTTGACATATTGTTTTGAACACTACTTTTTCCTTTACATATACATATTTCCCTAAACACATTTATTGTAGTAGAGTAAGGGCAGGCAATTGTTTTCTTTTTTTAGTAAAGGCCATTTTGTTTTGACTGACAAATGATTAGGACTCTGTTTTTTTTACTTTGATGGTGGAGAGTGCTCCCATCTTTACTTATAGGGCAAGCTGTCGTTTTCGTTTTTCATTCCCCCCCCCCCTTTAAAGTTACAGTAAAGGTTTCTGAACTTGCCAATCTTGTGTCTGTGTCTACTTGTGATATCATGCCTCCCTTTTAACTGCCAACAGCCCCCATATTCCAACCACCAGGGCATGCACCCTTGTGCAACCTTGCCCAGTTTGCCATGCAGGGGTTCACCCCATGATAGCACCTTCACCCACACACCCATATCCACAACCACACTCAACAACACAGCACACCCATTCTTGCCTCAGACTGCTAGAAAGACTAAAACCCTCTTTCATGTCCTGAAACCCTATTTCATGTCCTGAAACCCTATTTCATGTCAATATCCCACCCAGATATAAGCAACATTTAACCATAATCACTGTGCAGCCACCGGGACATGTATCTCCCGTGCCACTTCCACCAGGGCATACTTCTCGCGTGCAACCGCACCAGAACATGCACCACTACTGCAACTTCTCTTGGTCCTGCTGAGAATACCCTGAACTTCTCCTATAATAAATCATGACTAGCGCACAACAATGCAACATTCCCTGTTGCTGAAACTTCACTTCCTTCATACAAGTACCTATGTTAATGATAATGATGTGATATTTATATAGCGCCTTAATCCAAAGCGCTTTACAGAGCACATATTTACATACAATATCACCCAACCAAAATTGGTACTCATTTATCGACTTTGGAAGGATGAAAGGCTGAGTTGGCCTTGCTGGGATTCGAACCTGCGACCTGCAGATCACACTCAGATTGCAGCAGCGAGCGCTCAACCCACTGAGCTATTCTTGTATTCGTTTCCTAACAATAAACGAAACAGTTCAGAAAACATCAACATACTCAGTCACAATGCAACACCACAATACCCTAAAATCCTCACTTTATCTAACTACTGAGAAATTCTCACAGTTCTTACATCCTAATGTCAGTAACCGGAACACTTTCATTTCTAAATCCCCATGTTACTTGGTATTCCTACTAATACCGGTGTTACACTTGATATCTGAATGACAGCAAAACACGATTATTATCAAGGTATAGGAAAAACATCTATGCATCAATATAACTAAAAATATTCTAACATCTCTTGTAATCATTACCCATATATCTAAGAGAATGTCTAATTATAAATGTTTACTAGTATCACTAATGTAGTGTAGTACTTTAATTCCTTTTTGGTGCCACCCTGAGATTTAATTTCAAATAACAAATCCATCAGGTCAGAGCATGGCTCCAATAGTGTACTGTTCAGGACACAGCAACATAGACCCTTGTAATATCTGGTACAACGCTTCCGTTAATTTAGCTGTGGGGGCCTTTCTAGGGTCATTGTCTTCATAGAGTTGTTTGCAAAAACGACCTTTTCCACATCCTTGCCTGAAAGCCCAAAGCGTGATCACCTCGTGTTACGATCTGGTTCATAATGCATCCCTCTCCTGTTTAGTTTTACTCCAAACCATCTTTTTTATCCTGAGGACTAACATAAACGTGTGCATAGCGGCACACTTCTTCTGGCGTTTCCTCCTGTTTTGTAGAACCCTTCTCTTCGTCTCCTTAGGTCCCTTTCTCTATCAGACAGGGGTGTTGCTAGGTCTGGAAAAGATCCAGGGCTCTGCTAATGTCGGGCTTGTCGGGACTCGGGGCTAGGTAGCCTTTTGCTTGTAGCCCCTGAGATTCTATCCGGGGCTACAACCAAAAGACCCAGGGCTATAGCCCCCTATGCCACCCTCTTAGCAACGCCTCTGCTATCAAACATAGCGTCTGACAACCCTTTCCGTTTATCAGAAGTTCCTTGCGCCACTGCTACTACATAGAACGTAACACGTCTCAGGATATTGAATACATGACAGGGATCTCTGGTTGATGTCATCTCTTCTCCTTCCCGTCACAGAGATGATTGAACCATCTTGAACTTCCCCTTCGGGAGAACAGGACATCTGCTTTCCATTCCTGTGGCTCCTCCAAAGCTTGAACGCTCACTTTCCTGTCGTAGTCAGCACAGAGTTCAGCACTGGCACACAAACACAGGGATGCAAGGTGCTTGTTAGACAGATATGTCCAGGAGACAACTCTCTTTTAAGCTCCCCATTCCATGTTAGCCCTTTTTCTCCTGAGATGTCTGGCATTAAACTCACGGTGCCTCGCTATAATCACGGCACTGTACCTCATCATTCCCCTGAGGGGCAGTGGGTCCTACGGATTGTCATGTCCGGAGAGGTCCCGGTTAACGTAATGTGATGAGAAGTCTCGTCATGGGAAAATTGACAAATGTGGTCGCGCGAGCTCGCGCATGCCCAAATGGACCTGCCGCGTTATGAGTAGTATGTTAAGATATACAATAAAGATAAGACGTGTATTCCCTGTGCCTCCGCGTCCGTTACTTCTGGCGCGCTTTTTCCCTCAGTGCAGGTGCACATCAAACGGCTGGCCGTTGATGCTGGGGAGACAGGAAACTGGGATAAGCAGCACACGTTTCCCACAACAGCTTTACCGGATATCCTCGCACTCAGCTGAGCTGTCAATCGAGAAGGCAACTTGCTGACAAAATGAGTGAAAGTGAAATGCAGAGAAATGAATCATCTGATGAGGAAGGGCCCAGTGCAGCTGCGTTTCTCCGACCAGGCCCCTTCCACATGGGGTTTCAACAGGCACTGGGGCAGAGATGGGAAAGATGGCTTTGGTGATTTTTGAACTACAGGGCTGCTTATGATGGAAGTGTGCCAGACAAGTTTGCGAGGGGATTGCTCATAAATCTGGTTGGAGACGAAGTGGAGGATCCCATCCCTACCTTCCTGCTTGAAGAGGTAAAGAAATATAAGGGCCTCAAAGAAGCACTGAGTACTTAATTCGACCCTCAGCGCAACGAGGACCATGAGAGGCAAACCTTTAGCACAACATGTCAAATGACTGGTGAGTCCATGGATGCTTTTGCGACTCGACTGCGCAAGCTGGTAGCCCATTGTGAGTTTCACAAATTCACAAATGAAGAAGCCATTAGGCTAAGAATCATAGGAGGGTGACTTTTGTCCACGTTCAGGAAAAAGTTGAGTTTGAGCCTCTCCCTCTCGCCACCATTCTACAGATGGTGGGAATGGAAGCTAGAGCAGATTCTCAGGCGAAGCAGATTGAAACAAGCAAAGGGCCTGTGAGGGAGCAAGCCTACCAGATCAGACAAGGTGGAAGAGGTACTAATACCGTCAACACACCCTCAAGAAGGTATGGAGTAACTGAAAGAGGCTACAGGTTTGGCCTACCTTTTCCACATGAGGAAGGTGTAAGTTGCCCTTCATTTGGGCACAGATGCACTAACTGCGGCAGGGAGAATCACGTGGCATGGGTGTAATGCACTACCGAATCGAACACAGGGAAATGGCAGCACAGGTGCAAGACCAGAGCACACCATGCGCACCACAGGGCCAAGAAGATATGTCGATGCCAGGAAGGACTTGGTGAGCCATGTCAAACAGATCACAGGATGATCTCCATCACCCACACCTGTACAGGAAAGAAGCCAACACGATTACGCATATATGATGAACGACGTGGTGACTGCTCCAGAAGGAGATATCGATATTCAAATAGGGCAACACCCAGCTAAGTTTATCATTGACACAGGAGCCACGCTGAACATTATGTGCATATCCATTAGCTATTTTCACAAAGCCCCTTTTCGACGATCTAGTTGGCCTGGGTATCACCTACACTAACTATGCTGATGATACCCAGATCCTCATCCCGTTGACGGGGGATTATGACAAGGATTTGGCCTTTGTGAATAGAGTGTACCTCATCATCCAGGCATGGATGGCCTCTCATGGTCTATGCCTGAATGATGACAAAACAGAACTCCTTATCCTAGGCATCGCACCTAACCTTAATAAACTAAGCCAAAACTACTCTTCTTTTGTAATTGACAATAATAACATCACTGTAGCCAAGGAGGTTAAAACCCTTGGATTCTATTTAGACTCAACACTCACCTTCAAAAAACAAGGGAATGCTATTGCTTCCGCCACATCTTATACATGTAAACTTATTAGAGCAGCCAAACCGTTCCTTTCACCGAATAATTGCATCACTTAAGCTAGAGCGTTGATCCTGTTCAAACTGGATTATTGCAACGCTCTCTATGTAGGCAGTAACAAATACATCACAAATAAAATTCAAACTTTACAAAATAATGCCTTAAGAGCAGCCTCAAACCTCCCGAAGAAAGCCCATATCTCAGAGACTAGAAGATCGGTCAATTGGCTCTCTACAAAAGACAAAATCTTCCTTAAATCTGTCTCTCTGACTCACAAATGCCTCCACCAAGCTGCCCCTCAATACCTGACAACAAGATTCACCAGACCGGTTTCCTGCCGCCCCTCTAGAAAGGCCAACTAAAACCTTCTTCTTGTGCCAAGATTCAAACGTACTATGTCTGGAGGGGACAGCTTTCCTGTCGAAGCAGCACAATTTTGGAACTCCCTACCACCATCCCTCAGGGAAGACCTTCCCTACCCACAATTCAGATCCAATACCATCCTATGGATCAAGGAACATGACATCTAATGCATTTCCATTGCTGCGTTATACTATAAATTCTGTAAATTGTGTATACATTGTATATACTCTCATCTTCTATGCGTAGATATATTTTCAACCTGTAAAGTATGTATATCTCCCTGTAATTATATTTTGATGTATCGTTTCTAATGTTTTGATGTTTCCAACAATGTAGCTCAGTTGGATTCATCTACTGTGTCCTCTGTAACCTAAGCTATACAATCCTCTTGTCGCTTTCGCGCCCTGCTACCCACGGGTTAGCTGCGCTTTATAAATAATAAACATAAACATATCCGAGTTTCACAAAATGGTGCATCCTCCTAGGTTGACAACGTCAGAGCTGAAAGTATTCCAGTGGGCTGCCAAAGGACCTGTTCGGAATCACGGAAATTCTCAATGGATCGAAGCTACAAAGGACGACACACCATGGCCAAACTGCATGTCCTTCAGGGAGAGGTGCCGGGAAGCAATTTACTAGGTCAACCCACGGTTCTATTATTATTCAATTTGTATTAAGCGCCACATGCCCATGGGCCTCCGAGTGCACATAAAACATAAACCGAGAGACAGGACAGCACATTGCAGGGTAGGCTCCGGAGGGAGAAGCAGACTAAGGGCTGACAGTTCAAATTGGTTTAAGGTTGAAAAGGTGACACTTGACCTGCTTTTTAAAGACAGCAAGACTGTCTGCTGATCTTATAGATCCTGGGATTCCTGCCAGCGGTGCCTGGATGTCAAAGGTTGTACCACCAAACCTGACGAGCTTGTATCTTGGTTGGAACTGTCTGGAGGCATTCTGACAGTGCAGTTGGCGTCCAGGTTTATTTACCTTAATCCGTTCTTTAAGACCTTTCGGACTTGTGTTGTTCCAACATTTATAGGACGGGGTCAGCATTTTGTAAGTGATGCAATGCCCTATCGGAAGCCAGTGAAGTTCCCTTCAGGCATCAGAGACATGATTCCGCCTAGACAGGGCAAAAATGGCGTGAACTGTGCTGTTTTGTGCGACCAGGAGTGAGTGTACATTGGCTAGCGAGGTCTGTTGCAATAATCAAGCCTTGAATTGACTAGTGCAGTCGGTACAGCATGCAGTTGCTGGCTGAGATGAAAGGTCGGATGTGACTCAGCAACTTTGTAATGAAGCCTCATGAGGAGCGGATATGTGAGACATGACGTTTCATAGTAGGTTCGGCATCTAGAAAGACGCTGAGTGTCTTCACGCCCTTGGAGACGGTAGTGACATTGCCGACTATGCTGAAGCTACTGTAGGATGGATCGTGTTTCTTCAGACACTGACCTGAGTCTATAATCAGAAGCTCGGTCTTGTCTCCGTTTAGGGTTATGGAATTATCAGCCATCCAGGTCTGTACTGCATCATACACCAAATTAAGGGACTTGGAGTCCTGAGTGCAGTTGCCAGTGAGCTCGAGGGCGACAAGGGTGTTGTCATCATAATTGGTATACTTCACATCCAGGTGTTCAAGGAGACAGAGCAGGGGCCTGATGTAGATGTTAAAAAGCATTGGGGCGATGCAAGAGGGTTCCTTGTAATAATGTCCCTGCAAAAATGTCACCTGGCAAAAAAGTCACCAGAGAATTGCCATTTTTTGCAGGGACATTATTACATTGAACATGCGGGGGACAGACACCCCGGCTATCCCCAAAACCTTTTTTTTCAGCGGGGGAGTTCCCTGCAACCCCTGCTCGCCTTGACCCCATATATATGGTCACCATGTATAATGTTGCCAGAGCCTTTTCCTTGTCGACATTATGTATATGGGGAGAATATTACCGGATACCACCTGGGAGGAACACCTGAGTGCCATTCCACCATTGCAATGAATGCTTTTGTTAGCTCTATCCTCCCTTTTCTACTTCATGAGACTGAGGGGCGGATCCCAATACTAAAAGAAGAGTTTGCAGAAAGGAACAGAAATCCCACAGAAATTCTGCACCTCCGCATGCTTTGTGAGCCCAGAAACTGGCAGATTCATGGGTGCAGAGCGGAACTAGGGAGACTACCTCTGCTGCCCAAAACACAAGTTTAAGTTCTGGGACCATATAAAAAGCAGTGACCCATGCCCCCTCCTTTATTGGGCACTTCTAAATCAAATGGAAAGAAGCCCTTGAACAATATATTGCAGAACTGCAGTTTTAGAGCAGCAATGCCCACACATTCTCTGCATGAGACACCAAAGGCAGGAGGAGAATGGACTAGGGACTTAGAGCAGGCCCTCGAGAGAAATGGCCATGTACTGGACAGCAGATCCAGGGCCTTCACAGCAAGCTATAATGCTACAAGTCACTAGGGCAACACTTGCAACGTTCAGAAGACTTAGCTTTCCAGGGAAAATAGAAGCAGAGGAACACACCAAGTGCAGCTCGAGCTCATGACAAGAAGCCCATGGATGACAGAGTCTGTCAACAGCGTGATTTAGCAGGGACCAAGAGGCGCTTTCTCCTCCATACAAACCCATTTGCAGTATGATCTGTCCACATTTTTTGAGAATAAGGAAGTCTTTCCTAGGAAAGCTGTCAGGTACAGCTCTGCGCCATCCTCGGGCACCCATCAGAATGAGCAGAGAGGACATCAGAACATGTCCAGAAGAAGACAATGCACAGAAAGTAATAATGACTGAGAAAAAAGAAAAAAAGGCAGATCATGAAAAAGTATCGCTACTGGAGAAAATAACATTGCATGTAGCCCATGTAGATACTTTGGGAATATGTGTCTCCCTTTCCATGCCAAGAAAGGTGCCTTGTATTATATTGTACAGCCCTGCCTGAGAAGCAGCATGAAGGCCACATGTCCTTCTCTATAGCCACCCTTCCCCGACCACAGGGAGACCCTCTGAAGAGAAGCTGTCCAGACTGGCAGGTCATTCCAACAGGTCCATCATAGAAGAATCTTGTCTGGCTAAAATGTCGCGTGTTTAAACTATATTTTAGAATTCCTTTAACTGAAGATGATTTTAAAAAACCTGTTGAGATTATGTAACACATGTCAGAGAAAACAAGGCCCACAATTCAATTTAGGTTGATGGTAAACAGAGGTGATGTTTTCATTGCAAGCCAAGGAGCGCAGCATCCTGCCCATAACGAAACACATCTTACTAACCTGACCCGCCTTCCAGACCTGCTTCCCTTATAGCCCTATGGTCACCTGACCTTGGAAGGTTCCAGAAAACGCCTGACTTGGGCTTCCGACAGGTTTATCCTACTACAGTGTTCTTGAACAGAAGTGACGTTTACAAACATCATTCGGATAACCTGTAACCTGATGGAGGGGCGGGAATTTCCCTCGAGGGCTTCCAGTTCTGCTTCATCGGCCCAGGGGAGTAGGTCCTCCATCCCGCCATGAGGTCCTCTTTCTGACAGCTGTTCATTGTTTATAGCAGATTACGGTGGACGGATCCGTTGGACCCAGGTCCACGGTCCTGCTCCAGTAACCCCAGTGGGCATGTGTCCTTTGAAGCATTGGCTTCAACCAACAGGGAAAAGGGAAGCCTAACAAATGTCCACAAAAATAAAGAAACAGCTACGCGGGGAACCGAGGGCAAGATATCATAGATCTGGGGCGTGCTCCTAGCCCTAGTTCATACGGGACAGCCCTTAATCCCTCGTGCAACCGAAACCCTGCTCCCTCATCATCATTCTTTCTTCTCATGCTTGTGCATATATTTATTTATTTATTTGAAAGGGACGTGATCCCACAGCACAAAACCTCTGTGGCAATGCAGTGTAATTGCTCCCACCGGGACAAAATGAAGATTCTATATCTGTTTCGTCATCTATCGAGCATCATCTTCTAATTGGTTACCGTCCCCCTTCATCGAGTCTATCCATTTTTGAAAAAACCTTCTTTCTATCATCTCTGATATGGTTCTAACTTATAATGGCCTATGTATTTTTGGTGACGTACATTTTTGGATTTTTGGATTGACTCTGTTGATGACACAGTGGCTTCCTCCTTTTTGGCTGGTATGGAAAGTTGACTTTGCACCAGTTTGTTACTGAGCCTACACATATTAAGGGGCACACTTTGCCCCTCCTCAGTCATTACGTGTTTTACCATGGCAGGTCCTCAGCTAGTCTGATCATAGTTTAGTTCCTTTTGAAATGTTTCTTTCCTCCCCTCGTATCCCGCCCCTCGACCGAAATTAATGCAAAGAAACTGGCGACAGGATTTGCAGGATTTGCCCAAGCAGGTCACCTCCAATTATCATCACTTTTGAGAAGGCCCTTTAGCTTTGCCTCTAACTCGGCTTATCTCAGCCCATAAACTTTAGCACCTTTGAAAAGGGTTTGTAAACCCACCCGTCCTTCAGCCCCATGGCTTACAGCTGACCTTTGTGACCTGCGCTCTAAGGTAGGTCAGGTGTAACGCAAATGGTGCGTAGATTAGCATCCCTGCAATTGTAATTGGTTATTTGTAACGCACTTAATACCCAGAGGTTTCTGAGCACGGACCCGGGGATCGAACCTGTGGTGCTCGGTGTCGTCTTGCTTCCAAGGCGAGCACATGTACGCTGAGCTATCCTCCCGAGACCCATTGAAAGCCACTAAGCGCTTCCTTTATGCACACACCATTCAAGCTGCAGTAAATATATCTCGGCAACGGTTCCAGACAGTGAAATATTGACGTTCCCAGAAACTGGCCTCTTCTGTGCCGGCTTCTCAAACTCTGTGTGATCATTTCTCTAACTTCCTTATCCACAAAATGGATACTGTTCGAACTAACATTGCATGCTCTCTGTGCTCCATTGACACCCCTCCTGTTTCCTTTTTGCCGCTACTGAGGAGCTAGGCACAGAACTAGTTGGGATCACCTTTGTTCCGATAGAACCCACCCAATTAGATTGTTCTAAGATTACTGGAACGACCCAGGAATTCGTTTTCACAAACATATTTCTAAAGAATACAAGTTGTTGATTAACATAGATATGTGCTACATTCCTTGCACATTCCAAACACTTTTTTGCTTGTTTCTTGCTCTTTCTTTCTTGTTATATGTTCCATTTTAGAATCTCTTTTTACAACACTATGTTCATGTTGTATTGTTTTTTTGGAAACATTATGATTTGTTTTTGTTTGTAATCAATGAAAAAATGTTTTGTATATATTAATTGTGTGTTTTCAATACAAGTCATTCAATTTCACAGCCCCTGGTGCGTATATGGGTTTCTCCTTCTGGACATTTTCTTTGGGTTAATCTTCCCAAGACATATTCTATTAGTAAATACAGTAAAGGTTCCTTGATATTACAAATTGGTCATGCTTTATTCAATGACAAACAATCAGGATGAACCTTCTTCAGTAGCAGTTCTACTTCCTTTGTATCAGGCTACTGAGGAGCTCTGACAACCTTCTCTTAACTCCTTTCAGTCTATCAATCGCCTGTAAGTAGCTCGGGCCACGACGCATCTCAAATTCGCTTCACCCGCCGATGCTGTCCCCCTTCAATTTTTCAAAGCTATAGCCAGTTCCATTGATGAGATTCTCGCAGAGGCAATACATTCATCGCTTTCTTTTTGGCCAGATTCCTGCTACATCGGAGCATGCCTTGGTGTTGCCTATTTTAAAAAGGTCTACATTGGAGCATCACATTTTTCAAACTATCGGCCCATTTCTCTGCTTCCTTTTTTCATTTAATTATTGGAGGCCATGGTCACCAGCCAGATTAGGTCTTTCCTTGAATCCCATCATATACTCCACCCTTTCCCTCTGGGTTTTCGCAATTTTATGGGCACAGAATGCATCCTGCTGTCAGTGTTGGATGATCTTACTCTTATATAATCAAATGCAATAAATGAATATTCAGGATCAAGGCGGAATAGTGGTCTTCTTTTGTTAGACCTGTCTGCCGCCTGTGATGCCATTGATCATGCCTCTCTTCTAACTCGGCTGCAGGACGTTGGCATTTCAGGTCCAGTACTGGAGTGGTTGTATCCGTTTCTGTTGCCATGTTCTCAATCGGTCTCCCTACCTCCCAAATCTTCTCTGATTGCCATTTCATGTGGGGTCCCTCAGGGCTCTGTCCTTTCCCCGTTGCTGTTTAAGATTTATATTCAACCGTTGGCCCACCTCATCCACTCCCATGGATTCCGGTTTTACTCCTACGCTGATGACAACCAGCTGCTGTTTTGGCTTGACCTTGAACATGAGGGCACTTGAGATCTTGCCTGGTGGCCGTGGGTGATTGGATGAGTTTAGTTTGGCTGAAACTCAGCGGAGAAAGAATTCCTGGTTGTTGGTCCCCCTTCATCTGCTTCTCTGTGAACCTCTGATTTCTGGCCACCGACTTTAGGTCCCCTGCCTGTTCCTATTTAAAAAGTAAAAAATGTGGGCATCAAGATCTGTGCCTCCTTGTTGACCAGACGCCCAGATCAGCTCTATCTGCGGTGCTGGCTTTTTTCATATGAAGCAGCTGAAGGATGTAATTCCATATATTCCGGCATGTTTTCATGCTCCTGTCATCGCTGCCACTATCAATCGCAGCCTTGATCATTGTAATGCTACTTTGCTGGCTGAACCACTTTATCTACTCAATCGACTACAGGTGCTGGCGAATGCTGCAGTCCGTGGGGCTAAGGGCCTTCTCTATGGACAGCCAGTATGCCTGGCTCGACGGGACCTTCATTGTTTCCCGGTCATAGCTGTTTATCTCTAGAAGAGAATATTCATCCTTACTGCTCTAGTCGTTTGCTGCCCTCTGCTTCATCAGCTCTTCTTTCTGTTCCTAGGTATCATTTGGCATGTTCGGCGGCCATGCTTTCTCTGTGGCAGGCCCAAAGCTTTGGAACTCACTTCAAATGGCTCTTCATGGAATCTCAGACTTCAATCAATTTAAGGCTCACTTGAAAACCTGTTTAGCTAAACTTCTGGGGCTGTCTGTCGGTATTCTCCCAATGCAACACTATGCCACTATTGACAGTTTGCTCTATACAAATTCTCGATAGATAGATAGGTAGATAGATAGATAGATAGATAGATAGATAGATAGATAGAGATCCATAGATAGATAGATAGATAGATAGAGATCCATAGATAGATTGATAGATCCATAGATAGATCCATAGATAGATATAGATCCATAGATAGATCCATAGATAGATAGATAGATAGATAGATAGATAAATAGATAGATAGATCCATAGATAGATAGATAGATAGATAGACAGATAGATAGATAGACAGACAGACAGATAGATAGATAGATAGATAGATAGATAGATAGATAGATAGATAGATAGATAGATAGATAGATATCCATAGATAGATAGATAGATCCATAGATAGATCCATAGATAGATCCATAGATAGATAGATAGATCCATAGATAGATCCATAGATAGATCCATAGATAGATAGATAGACAGATAGATAGATAGATAGACAGACAGACAGACAGACAGATAGAGATCCATAGATAGATAGATAGATCCATAGATAGATCCATAGATAGATAGATAGATAGATAGAGATCCATAGATAGACAGACAGACAGATAGATAGATAGATAGATAGATAGATAGATAGATAGATAGATAGATAGATAGATAGATAGATAGATAGATCCATAGATAGATAGATAGATAGATAGATAGATAGATAGATATCCATAGATAGATAAATAGATAGATAGATAGATAGAAAGATAGATAGATAGATAGATATAGATCCATAGATAGATCCATAGATAGACAGACAGACAGGCAGACAGATAGATAGATAGATAGATAGATAGATAGATAGATAGATAGATCCATAGATAGATAGACATATAGACAGATAGACAGATAGATAGATAGATAGATAGATAGATAGATAGATAGATAGATAGATAGATAGATAGATAGATAGATATCCATAGATAGATAGATCCATAGATAGATCCATAGATAGACAGATAGATACATAGATAGATAGATAGATAGATAGATAGATAGATAGATAGATAGATAGATAGATAGATCCATAGATAGATAGACAGACAGACAGATAGATAGATAGATAGATAGATAGATAGATAGATAGATAGATAGATAGATAGATGATAGATGTATAGAATATTCGTCATTGTGTTTCCAAAGAACAGTAGATTCTTGGATCATAAGATCCCTAGTGCACAGCTGGAGTAGTCTCACACGACACAAACAGTGGCTGGGTTAACACCTCTGACCAGTCACTGCACTGGACTGTAATCTGATGGACAGTACTTAGGCTGCACAATTTTATTACAAAAAAGATACATCTGTGTTCACATTGCACTGGCCTCTAAGCTCAGAGATGTCATTATACAGAACACAGAGGATGTTAGGCCAATCATGTCGTGCTTAAACCTCCTAGTAGAGTGCTACCTGCAAGTGAAAAAATTATACCAAGATGGGCAATCCTGGGGGAACTCCAAGGTCATATGGAAATTCTCACCCTTATTTTATTTATTTATTTGCATTTTTAAAGCACTCACACAGCCCGCAAGCATCAATGGGCTGTTACTGGAATTGTTTGTTCTTTATTTGCGTAATTGTTTTTATTTTTTTTGTCTTAGTTGCAGATTTATAATGCGCTTAAACAGCCAGAGGTTTCTAAACGTGGACCCAGGATCGAACCTGTGTTGTTTTGTGTGGTCTTGCTTCCAAGGCACGCACCTTGCCGCTGAGCTATCCTCCTGGGATAGCTCAGCTATCCCGGGCTGGGATATCTCACCCCAGGATGCACCTGGGGTAAGATAGCTTCATAAGAATATGCGGGTCGTGCCTGGGTATATGAGTGCTGCATCTCAGCGTGTGAGGCTGTAGCTAGATCTATGGGGTCTTATATTGGTTTAAGAGGTTAAGGCAGTCTCTGGCTAGGATAGGTATGACAGTACTTTGGTATATGAAACTGCTTGGGACTGCTTGTGCCTGTGTGTGTGAATCTACACCTGCCTCATAATCTCAACACCTGGGCTTCTGGCTAGGCCTCGATTTAGCTGTATACACATGGCATATTTTCACAGTGCCTGTCTATGTGAACTTTTATCTGGGTGCATGAGGATGTACCTAGGCTTGAGTCACTGCACAGAGGCATGTGAGGATGTACTTGAGTATATGAGGGTGTCAGAGACAAAATGTGCACCTTTTTGGCAATATAAGACTGCATTTCCAATATGGCTGCAGTCCCAGAGTCTATACTGTCATTACCTTGGTATGTGAGGTGCACCTGGCAATGTATGTTCATAATTAAGCATATGCCAATGCACTCGGGCATGTAAAGCATACCTTGCCAAGGATGGCATGTGAGGCATGTCCTATGATGGCTGTTGCTGGGGTGTTAATGCTGCCCTGGGGCAAGAGCAAGCCATAGTTATGGTATAGTATGTTATTGAGATTTATAGCGCTCACCGCCGCCATTCTCATGGTCTCTAGGCGCTCTTAGTTGAGGTATGTGAGGGCAGTATCTCGGCATGTAATGCTGCACTTTGGCATTTGAGACGCTGTAGCATTGGCCCTTCCTGGCTTTACCTGGGCATAGGAGGATGTGGCGTTAGTACATGGGCATGTTATGTTGCAGGTGCAATACAAATATGTGCAAATCTTATGATGACAGTACCTTGCCATGTGAGGCTGTACCTGGGCAGGTAATGTCTGAAGTTTGGCATATGATTTTCACAAATCCAGCCCGTTCTCAGCTTTTTCAGAAATCAACCCTTTTACTAAATGTATGCACATTTATTCTCATGAATATTAATGAGGGATATCCTGAAAACCCGTCAGGATTCTGGCCCCCGAGGCCTGGAGGTGGACAACCCTGGTTTAGAGCATGCCTCATACCTATACACTGTCCCAGCCAATGAAATCCTTTGCTCATTTGTTTAACTGTTCCGAATGCCTCCCTATTCCAGGGAGGGCTGTTGGATTGACTGAAACCTGGTCCGTTTTCCTCCCTGTTAGGAAAGTTTAAGTTAGAAGGGGGTTTGGGGGTGCGGGACGTACAAATATACTATTGGGCATCGCATCTTGTAGTGGCGAATGACTGGGTATTTCAGGGTTGTCCAACTCCAGGCCTTGAGGGCCGGGAACATGTCAGATTTTCAGGATACCCCTCATTAATATTCATGAAATAAATTTGCATTCAATGATACTAAATGTATGCACATTCATTCTCATGAATATTAATGAGTGATATCCTGAAAACCCGTCAGGATTCTGGCCCTAGAGGCCTGGAGTTGGACAACCCTGGGGTATTTGGAGGGGTGACCATGGATCGCACAAGCCTGGAAGTAGCAATGGTGAAGGAAAACCTGCATTAAAAATACTATATGGAAGCTGGTATAGATGTGGGGGAGGGGACCTACTGCAGCAGGACGGAGAGTCATGGAAATAAGGAAGATGGTCACTAAAGCCATGGGTTGGAAAGGGAAAACCATGCAATGGTCACCATCACTGTGGGAAAATCCAAGCATTCCGGAAATATGTAAGCTGGGGGCCAAACCCACATGGTATAACAAAGGGATACTAAGGGTTGCAGCCATAATACACCAAATCAAGAGGAGCATTGTGGGCTGGCACAAAAGGAAATGTTTGCATACATTCGACTGAAGCACGCAACACAGAAACAATTCAGGAGGGACGCGGCTATCTCTGAATACACAGCATTAAAGATGAAGCTGGCGAGCGGACAGATAGAGGGGAGGGCAACATCGACACTATATCAGGCGATATCGAGCCACACCGCCCCACCCTTACCTGCACTGAGATCAAAGTGGGAGAAAGATTTGGGAGTACCAGAAGAGGAAGAAAGGATAGGGGCACACAACTCGCTGTAAGGGAATCCATCATCTCGAGCAGGCTTAGACTAGTGCAATACAAAATCCTCAACAGAGTGTACTATTCAAGAGACAGGCTCCATAGGATGGGGAGAATTCTGGACGAGATATGTCTTAAATGCAGGGGTGAAGTAAGATCAGTTTTCCACATCTTCTGGGAATGCCACATGAGGAAAGCATATTGGATCAGGATACTGGCGACCATGAGGAGGATAATAGGTAAACAAATTCCGGCATGCCCTAGAAAGGCCCTGCAGCACATATTTTGACAAGAAAACAATCTAAAGAATTCCAGGGCATGTGGGCCTGACAGCGGCATGATGAATAATCTGTTTAAGATTAATCCTATGCTCTGGTCCGACATCCTGCTACGACTGTAGTCCCAGATCACTAAATGCGGGTGTATTCCCAGCAATTGTAGTACCGATTTATAAAAGAGGGGCTCGGGAGGACCTGCTGTGTTAGCAACCTATTTCCCTAACCGATGTATCTTTGATGATTCTAGACAATTTGTTATTGAAAGAAGTGACTAAATGGACAGATACAGCAGACATTTATAATCCTCTACAAATGGCATAGAGAAAAGGGATGAGCACGATTCGACGTGGTTTTACATTGCTGTCTTGCATTGCTCAGGCGGGGAAAAACACGGGTAGGTCTTTATATCAGGCTGTACTGGATCTCTCCTCAGCATTTGACAATATAGACCATGCTTTACTCTGGAGAAAATTGGACAGTTTAGGTGTACATAATGGAGTGTTAAAAATGCTTCAGCTTCTCTATTCAGACAAAAGTGAAAAAATCAGACTAAATGCTGAGGGTGACATATCGAGAGAAATTCCTTTTAATAAAGGTGTACGTCAAGGCTGCGTTGTAGCTCCGATGCTTTTTAAATTGTATATATGTCCGATCTATGGAAGAGCAGTAAAGAGTGGAATACCTACCCTCCAAAATGCGGCTCATTAAGAATTAACTGTATCGCGTATGCAGATGACCTTCTTTTCTTGGACTTCACGCCCGTAGGTTTTCAACGATCTCTTGATGGAATTGACATTGAGTGTCGTAGCCAAACTTGAAGGAGCAACCCAGCCTTTGTCTTGAAATTCCTAAAGTAAAAAAGACAGCTCATATGAAGGGTTTCTCCTTTATTATTCCATACTAGTGAACAGGCCCGTGTAGACTGGCGAAAGGGCAGGTGTTCATTGACACAGTAGGACCACGGTTTATCCTAAGCCAACAGCTCCCTCTAACGGGGACAACAGGCGAAGCTATGCAAATTGGCATTGCCTCTATGTATCCTAAGGCAACAGCTCCCTCTAGCGGTGACAACAGGCGAAGCTCTGTGAATTGGCATTGCCTCTATGTATCCTAAGGCAACAGCTCAATCTAGCGGTGACAACCGGCGAAGCTCTGTGGATTGGCATTGCCTCTATATATCCTAAGCCAACAGCTCCCTCTAACGGGGACAACAGGCGAAGCTATGCAAATTGGCATTGTCTCTATGTATCCTAAGCCAACAGCTCCCTCTAACGGTGACAACAGGCGAAGCTATGCGAATTGGCATGGCCTCTATGTATTCTAAGGCAATAGCTCCCTCTAGCGGTGACAACAGATAAAGCGATGCAAATTTGGCATTGCCTCTATGTATTCTAAAGCAACAGCTCCCTCTAGTGGTGACAACAGGCGAAGCTATGCGAATTGGCATTGTCTCTATATATCCTAAACCAACAGCTCCCTCTAGCAGTGACAACAGGCGAAACAATGCAAATTTGCCATTGTCTCTATGTATTCTAAAACAACAGCTCCCTCTAGCGGTGACAACAGGCAAAGCTACTCAATCGGACAAACATACATAAGGCCTTTTATTATATTGTTAGATTCTTTAACTAGTGTCTTTTGGGCTGGTCCATGCACTATTATCCTTTCGACAGCGTAAACACGTTGTTGTTTCCTATGCCGAGCACTCACTCATGTTGAGTTGTTGTTATCCCTGTCTTTTTTGTGCTTTAAAATAAATTATAAATAACTGGTTGTTTTGTATCATTGGTTCAGTTGAGGACAAATATCTTTATTTTATATAATTATTACAGTCTGTACAACACTCTGTTAACCCTTCGGTTAAACATTGCACTTTCTAAGTATTTTAAACAATAACAATATTGGGGGTGGGATAGAGGGGGATTCAAGTCGCAAGCTACCAGACAGTCATTAAAAAGTCACTCGCCACCTCACTTCTATACCTACACACAGCACATGATTTCTCACTCACTAAGAGTCCAATATCACTAGCCAATGGCTAGATGAAAGTGTTCGTTTTGCACCCTCACGATATGATGGTGTTGCCTAGGCATGTGAGGAAGCCAAATGTATACATAAAGCCACATTTATATTTTTTTATTTAAGTGTTTTTTAATAACGCACCTAATACCATATCTGAATTCGGTTTCTAAGCGTGAATCCAGGATTCAAACCTCTGTTGCTTTGCGTGGTCTTTCTTCCAAGACCAGCGTGTTGCCCCTGTGCTATCCTCCGTTGATAAAGCCAATGATGCGTTGTGAAGATTTGTTTTTCTTGCATGCCAAGCATCCTGCCTAAGGCTTCGAAGGCTTTTCATACTTAGGGGCACCAGATGATTTGATGTCACCAGGGCACCACTTTTGATGCCACCGGCTGTAATATATTAAAGCAATGCGTTCAGGATGTTGCCGCCTGCATCAATCCCAATGAACATCTTCGACGTAGACATGACAAAGATTTGTAAGAGCAAACCCCAGGATTTGAATGGTAGTGTTCTGCAAACATTGAGTCATCTGCTCACCTTAGACCAGATCCTCCGCTGAAGCCTCAGAGAGATCCAGCGTTTTGGAAGCCAGTAATTATCTTCGATTACAGCGTTAAAATCCTCTACCTAATGGAGAAAACACTGGTTCGTGTTGGGAAAGCCAGTTGGGAGAAATGTGTCCCAAACACAGATACCGTCGGCGTCGCTTGTCGGGTGTAAGACGGAGCTTCCAAATCGTAAGAAAGTGCCACATCCAAGCATCTGATGAAATACCCTTAAAAAGAGCTTGCTCTTGAAAATATAGACGCATGTCCACCTCTCTGTAGAGCTTTAACCCCTTAACTGCCAGGGTATTATGCAAGTCTATGCAAAAGGACGAACGTACTCGTCCTTGGCACTTATAGTAGCTACTCGTCCTTTACGTGGAAAAAACGATCAAAAGGCAGTGAATTCAGTCCAAGATGGGGGTAATATGCTGGAAGCATGGAAAACGCTGCCTTATTCAAGCACCCCCCTGCCCCCTCTGCACCTGCTGCAGTTTCAGTGTTCGGCTCAGAGGCAGCCTTTCATGAGGGCATCTCCGTCACCCAAACGTGTCGACATAAAAAGCATGAGGGCGGGGCGGCGTGGCATTAACCGATGGCACCTCGCATGCTCCCTGACCTCACCTAAAATCAACTTTTCAAAACCAATATCATTATTTCAGTGTGTGGGGCTGCCCTGGTGTAACAGCCAATTTTACTCCCTAAAAATAGGCAAATAATCCGAAGAACAGCAAAAAATAAGGAGTTGAAAGATTTCCAACAAAACATATGAAACTGACGCATGGGCTTCATTCACTAAGCCCCATGGGCATGACTGCATCGGTGGCACACGCATTGCCACTCGAAGACACTCCATTATTACTGCCTGATAGGAAGGGATCAAATATATCTTTTAAAGTGCTTGAATAACTAGGTGCAAAGAAATATTGATTACAACATTATTTAGTTACTGTTACACACATTTTTTACTCGCCTATATAAGGCTCCCATTGGGAATGGGACTTCATTTTTTACTCCCTGAAAAAATATTTGACTCCCAATTTTAAAATATAGTAATTATAATACTGCCAGTTCATCTTAATTTGACTGGTTGGGGGTCCTAAGGACAGTACCGGTGGGAGACCTTGCCACATTAACATATCCTAATTAGAGAGGTGTATTGGTAGATATGTAGAGATCTGTTGCCATAGGGTTTGTTTGTGGTCTGCAGGCTGCCACCTAACGTGCCTGAACTGTATAGGTAAAAGACAGGATGCGAGTCAGATGCTTCCCACGACACATGCATTCAACATATACCACTCATACAATCTACATTCTCCAGCACACCCAAACTACAAGTTTGCCGGTGTTACCTTCGACGGAATTACTGGATGAAAATTCTGCCGATTTTTGTTGGTAAAGTGGAGGAGTTAACTTCAGCTTCAAGCCGCTTCATGCAGCAGGTAACTCCTCCACTTTACCTCCAAACATCAGCAGAATTACCATGCGGTAATCCTGCCGGAGGTAATGCCAGCAAAAATCCCCAATGGTGTCCTATGGGTTTACACTGCCAATTCTCCACTTGTAATTCAGCGGTATTACTGCCGGAGGTAATCCCTGCAGAGGTAACACCACCAGAGCAAGTGATGGTAACGGTAGTGCTGTTTGGTGGTATCTTGTTAGACTTACCACCGAGATACTACCAAACTCGTAAGGGGCCGCATAGAATCAACATACGGAAAAGGAGAGACCATCAATAGGAGTCCAATGTCGCAGTCCAGTGTCGCAAGTCTAATTCCTTAACGTTCATTAACATCCATGAGCGGCTTTTATTATAATAACTGACTCTGTAGTTGCCAAAATCGTAAAAAAACATTTAGAACAACACGAAAATAGGAAAAAGGTGCGCATTATGATGAAATCGATCGATCAAGAAAAATATTGTACACAACAGCATCCTAGTTATAGTAGTGATACATCAAAAGTACACAGCTAGCAATTCATTTACAAAAAGTCCACCATACACGTGAAAATATAAACAACGTTTAGAAAAGCATATACAAATGAAAAAGTGATAATATTCATGAATATTAAAATCCTGGATTCATTTTATTCCACCATATGATAATATATAGGATGAGATGCCCAGGTACACTGCAATGCATGTATTCTGCAATTGGCCCTACATGTTTCTGTCCTCTCTGCTGTAAAGGCTGGACATTCCTCAGGGGCCTAATCCTAGAGGAACACTTGCTGAATACATACATTGAATGTGGTTTATCTGGTGATCTAATCATATATATTGTCATATAGTGGAATAAAATGAGGATTTTATTATTCATGATTATTATCTTTTCATTTGCACATGCTTTCCTAAATGGTATGTCTTTGTTTATTTTCACATGTATGATGCACACCTTTTTCCTATTTGTATATTGTCATAAGTGCTTCTTACGATTTAGAGAACTACAGATTCAGTCATTCAGATAAAGGCGCAGCTTGTGAATGTTAAGGAATTGGACTTGCAACACTTGACTCCTATTTATGGTCTCCCCTGTTCCGTGTATTCTCATATGCTCTCGTGTTAATTTGTGAGTTAGGTTGAGATTGAGTTTAGATAAATTGTGGGCCAGAACGCCTCCATCTGTTAAGACCTGCTAGGTTTTTGCCAATATAGACGTCAGGTTTTAAAGAAAAAGTTAAATGGCCATCAACAATTATTTCCACCTTATCTGGGTTCAACTTGAGTACATTTTCCTTCATCCAAATGGCAAATTCATACAAATGGTTTGTCACGTATTTAACAGCAAATTGAGGACTGCATTGGAAAGAGACAGATCAGTGGTCTTGTTGTTATGCTATGCTTACTGATGATGGTGTGGGCAGAGGACTGAACCCGGAAGGCCTTCCAGTGGGACATGGGGGAACATACTTACACGCTGGCTCCTGCCCTGAAAAAGATACTGATTCAAGACTGCTTCCCCGGCGCCCGCAAGGTCCTCATGGTCGACCAACAACCGGGCATGGTGAATTGAATCAAAGGTCCTTGACAGGTTCAGACAAGGACTGAAAGACAAAGGGCAAAATACAGACAAAGCCAAAATACAGACAAAGCCAAAATACAGAGAAGGTCAAAATACAGACAAGGCCAAAATACAGACAAGGACAAAACACAGACAAGGCCATACAGACAAGGACAAAACACAGACAAGGCCAAAATACAGACAAGGCCAAAATACAGACAAGGCCAAAATACAGACAAGGCCAAACTACAGAGAAGGACAAAACACAGAGCAGCACAAAACACAGACAAGGTCAAAACACAGACAAGGCTAAAATACAGACAAGGACAAAACACAGACAAGGCCATACAGACAAGGACAAAACACAGACAAGGCCAAAATACAGACAAGGCCAAAATACAGAGAAGGACAAAACACAGACGAGGCCAAAATACAGACAAGGACAAAACACAGACAAGGTCAAAACACAGACAAGGCCAAAATACAGATAAGGACAAAACACAGACGAGGTCAAAACACAGACAAGGCCATACAGACAAGGACAAAACACAGATAAGGCCAAAATACATAGAAGGACAAAACACAGACAAGGTCAAAACACAGACCAGGCCAAAATACAGACAAGGACAAAACACAGACAAGGCCAAAATACAGACAAGGACAAAACACATTCAAGGACAAAACACAGACAAGGACAAAATACAGACAGGGCAGAAGTTCAGCCCCACTCCATGGCCATCAACAAACTATCCACCACATAAACAGAGCTGATCCTGTTTTCTGATTCGCTGTAATGCCGAACTCAAGGAGACACTGTTTTCCAACGCAGTGATCCTTCTCCATAACTTTCATGGCAAGAAAAAAGAAACCACGCACTTCACCAAAGGGAAACACACCATCAATCCTCCAATGGTTGATGTGCACTGAAAAATACACGTTTCATTTAGTATTTGGCTAACAGCATTTGGGAGGAATATAGAGTACCGGTCATGAATTTGGATGTAATTAAATATTTATTTGTGTGCAATAAAGTTTCAAACATGATGAAGACACCTAATAAAATCCATACAAGTACACACTTCACATGTCCAGGTTTCTTCTGTC
This sequence comes from Ambystoma mexicanum, assembly GCF_040938575.1. Lineage (NCBI taxonomy): Eukaryota > Metazoa > Chordata > Amphibia > Caudata > Ambystomatidae > Ambystoma > Ambystoma mexicanum. The sequence continues at coordinate 687,951,071 of NC_090938.1, forward strand.
TCTCATTTTCATGAGCCCAACTTCCGCAATTAAAGTTCATGCAGCTACACAATGGAACATGACCAGTAAGGAATAAATACAATGCCTAGCTTTAACCCTTTTGCTCCCAATAGGAAACTTTTCAAGTATTTCACCGGGCATCTAAATTGTGGCTGAACAAATGCGCTATGTGAAACTTCAGTACACTTCTACCAGTTTCTAAGCACTCTCATTGCGGGGTTTGGTCCAGGGATCGGAGCCATCAGACGATAAGTTGACGGGCCCAGGATCACACAGCTTGTCAATGTAGAGAAACTGAGAGCAGAGGTTGAGCCTACTGGTGCCATTGTCGAGGACCTAGAACCAGGCCAAATCCACTACAACCACAGCCCTTACTTTATATATATAATGCATGCGATAAAGTGACCCCACCTGTGTGTGCAGTGGGTGTTGGAAAGCACGGAAGAGTCGTGTGACTGCGCAGAGGCCTCAGGCCTTGTGACTGATTCATGTATGGGAGTCTCAGGTGCTTTGCAGTAGCCTATTAACCTAGAGTTTAGTGTGTTTGCATATCAAGCCAAAGTGAGGTGAGTATTCTGCATTGAAATCACTAACCCTCCCCCCACACAAACCCTGCCTTCTTTGACTTTATTTCACCTTTATACATGACTGTTCCCTTTTTCCACCTTTTGTGCACCCTCTTTATCTTTTTCCTTTATTTCCTCACTCTTCACTGCTTCCCCCTTTTTTGTCTATCGCCACAGTGTTCTACCTCCCTTCGTGCTGCTTTTTGTCTCTTCTTTTCTGCCTCTCTTGCTCTGTCTGCCTTTATTTATTTTAATTTTTTATAAAGCACCAGACACCTGTAGGTCTCAGGTCGCTCTGCACGTTCTCTTTTCATCCCCTCTCTGTTCATTTGATCATATTTGCAAATATATTGCATTCCTTTTTTTATGCTCATTATCATGAATAGCTCTGTTCCTGCATCTCATCTTTTCCTTTCTTTTTTCTCACTTCCTTTAGCTGTCTGCTATCGCTTATGCCCCTGCTCTGTACACAATGTGCCCACGTTCACAATCAATCTGTGCGAGAAGATAGCACCTGAGTCTGTGCTCGGTGCCCTAGAGGCATCATGAAGTCACGTGAAGCTGTAACGACTGATTCTTACAATGCATAGGAGACGCAAAGCTTGCAGTTTTTCGTAGCAAGTAGGGCGTGGCAATACGAAAAACAAACCACTTGTCCTGCTACAGTAAGGTATTCACGATACTGTAGATTTCATTGAATACCATTTCACCTAATGAGATTTCACCAAATTTATTTCACGGAAACTGGTAGGTGAAATGGTATATGTGTAATGCATAATAAGGATATAAGTTACGGTAAGGAGGCGTGAGAGGGGTCTGCAGGGGGGTTCCAGCATTATAAAAAAAGAAAGTAGGAGAAGTAAAAAGTTCATTTCATTTATCGGTGAAATGGATTTCCGTAAATCTCCATTAGGTGAAATATTTTTGAAGAAATCACATACATCCGGGTTTTCATGCTTCCTGGTGGTTTCAGCAGCAGCCACACCTGCTGCTCACTAACTGATGGTCAGAAACAGTGCTTGGCTGAATAAACTGTTTTCACACGTTGTGAGTCTTTTTAAAGCACAGAAGAGGTAAAGAACTGGGCCAAACAAGGGAAAGGCAGAAGGTAAATAAAGGATGGAGAAAAAGTCAATAGAATAAGAAAAGAGCTAGAAAAGAAGGGCAGCAACGCGAAGAGGGGAAAACAAAAGAAAGATGCCGGCAGCAAAAAAACAAAGATGGACAGCCGAAATAAAAAATGGAAACGGGAAAAGAGAGCAAATAAGAAAGGATAAATGGAGAAAGAAAGGCGCACGATGGAACAAAGTGAGGGGAAAGACAAAGGTGGGCCGGATAGATGAAAGGAAAAATAAAATGACAAACGGCAAGGTGCTAGCACGAGAGAGGCAGAACAGGAGAGAGATACAATGCAGAAAATGAGAAAGGGGGCATATGGTATTACAGCTCACCCAGCGCTCTACTCTCCCCAAAGATGTCAGCTCTTTCACTCCCGCCATCCTCTGTGTTTTAGCCTTATCCTGGTATGATGACCTAGAATCCTCCAATAGAGCATTCATCCATAGGCGAACGGATGCCCCCTGACCCCAAAAGCTCTATTGCCTACCTTTCTGCAGAATGTCCGCATTTGCCAGAAATGCCACATGGATGTTACTCCATTTTTATAAGTTTTTGGGGGAATCTAATTGCATGAATCTGGAGTGTATGTGGAAGTGGTCTTTGAGTGGTGAGTCTAGAGCCTTATCAATTGTGACTGTGCGTTTTCAATATTTTTTTAAAGTTAAATTTGTTTGAAAAAAGAAGTTGCAATTTTTTGTATTGACTATGAAATAATGTGTGCTTGTATATTTCTATTTGTAACTTTTGTTTAGCCAAGAAACAATTGCATATTTTAAGTTACCCCTTTTCACCACAATACCTTTAGGTCTAGGCCATTTTTGCCAGGTTGTTATTGAATAGGAATATCGCATACTTAAGTGGTGCTTAATGCCGCATTCTGTCCACCTCTAAGCACTACAATGATTGATTTCACGGTAACCCAATTTACTCAGGATGGTCAGAATTATTGCTGTGGTAGTTGCTCTTGAATAACCCAGGGCCCCTTTTAAGGACAACGAGTGGTGGAAACTTACACCCCTATATTGCTGCGTAAAGCACTGGTGGACTGCTTTGCAACCTCTGTAATGTAAATCAGTTTCTGATAGGGATAGCAGCTGTGCCTTTCATAATTCTCTGTAGTTTAACATTTAGCAGAACAAACGTATCAATGGATATTGTTCAAAAATAGGCCTTACGTTGTGCTGCCATTGGGTCAAAGTAGTGTTCCTCTTGAGTCATTAGGTCAAAGGGAGTGTGGTGTCCATTACTGTAGGCAAAGGGAATGTGATGTCTCTTATTGTAGTCAAAGGGAGTGTGATGTATCTTACTGTAGGCAGAGGGAGTGTGATGTCTCTTACTGTAGTCAAAAGATGTCCCTTACTCTAACCAAAGTGAGTGTGATGTCCCTTACTGTACTCAAAGGGAGTGTGAGGTCCATTATTGTAGGCAAAGGGAATGTGATGTCTCTTATTGTAGTCAAAGGGAGTGTGATGTCTCTTACTGTAGCCAGAGGGAGTGTGATGTCTCTTATTGTAGTCAAAAGGCGTGTGATGTCCCTTACTGTAGCCAAAGTGAGTGTGATGTCCCTTATTGTAGCCGAAGGGAGTGTGATGGCTCTTACTATAGTCAAAGAGAGTGTGGTGTCCCTTACTTTTAACCAAAGTGAGTGTGATGTCCCTTACTGTAGCCAAAGGGAGTGTGATGTCCATTACTGTAGGCAAAGGGAGCGTGATGTCTCTTACTGAAGCCAGAGGAAGTGTGATATCTCTTACTGTTGTCAAAAGGAGTGTGATGTCCCTTAATGTAGCCAAAGTGAGTGTGATGTCCCTTACTGTAGCCAAAGGGAGTGCAATGCCCCTAACTATAGTCAAAGAGAGTGTGATGTCCCTTACTGTAGTCAAAGGCAGTATAATGTCCCTTACTGTAGCCAAAGGGAGTGTGATGTCCCTTACTGTAGCCAAAGCGAGTGTGATGTGCCTTACTGTAGTCAAAGGGAGTCTGATGTTGATAACTGTAGCCAAAGGGAGTGTGACGTCGATTACTGTAGCCAAAGGGAGTTTGATGTCTCTTACTGTAGCCAAAGTGAGTGTGATGTCCCTTACTGTAGTCAAAGGGAGTCTGATGTTGATTACTGTAGCCAAAGGGAGTGTGACATCGATTACTGTAGCCAAAGGGAGTCTGATGTCGATGACTGTAGCCAAAGGGAGTGTGATGTCCCTTACTGTAGCCAAAGGGACTGTGTTTCACTTTCGCTGCCCATTTTATACTAATAAACAGTCTCCAGTGAGTGATGGCTATCTTGTGAGATCATGTGATTTTCCGGTCCTTGGTCAGCCTATTGAGGAGATGCGGCTAAAGGAAGGGAAGGAGAGAAGAGTCTTCCTGTACATGGACTTTCTGGCTCCCTCAGCCCCGCTGAGCCTCTTTTGAGAAGATTCTGGACGGAGTCGGCGGCAGGGATGCATTCCCAAAGCCTATGAGTACTGGTTGTATAACTGGGGGCAAGTCCTTGGTGATATCAGCAATGGGCTTCCTGTCCTTGCACAGGCCAGCACCCACATGGTGGCCCAGGTCCCTTTCTGACGTCATCATCATTCTGCTCATTTCCTGCGGGGTGGGCGCCCTCTCTGTTTGGCCTCCAATGTCTACAGACTTGAAAATGGGCATCGGCAGGGCCCGCTGGTAGGGCAGGTGGTACTCCGTTGGCACCTCACCAAGGCGCCCAAGCTTCATGATGTTCCAGGGGGACCTTTGTACGATAAGCCGGACCTCATGCTGCTTGGCGTAGGTCTCCCTGCGGCTCTCATCGGATTGCGTCACAGAGCATCTGTGGGGAAAGGAAAGGAGGGACATAGTCAGTGCCTGAACATCCCTCTCACTATACATCCCATTGGTACAGCGCCCCCCACTGGGGAGCCTATGCCTGAAAGCAACTCCCGAGTCGTGTTTACCTCAACCCTGAACAAGCGAATCGAACAGACAATAAAAGTACCTCCTATTGGGAAACTGGTGCCTGGGGACAGTGCTGAGTAAGCATCTCAGGAGGATAGTCTTGGGAGGATAGCTCAGGGGCAACGTGCTGCCCTTGGAAGCAAGACCACAAGGAGCAACACAGGTTCGATCCCCGGGTCCGCCCTTAGAAATCTCTGGGTATTAAGTGCGTTATAAATAACCAATTACAACTGGCTCAGAGCAGGGACCCGTGGATCAGCTATTCCTACACAGGTCTGTCTGGGGGTGAGACTGGGGTACACAGCAGGACCCTGCAATTCTGCACCATCCAATTCAATGGACCAATGGCTTCCATCGGCAGACCCACGCAAAATAGGCCTGCTTTGGGACATTGAATGCTCAAATTGCTGTGTCGAACAGAAACATGTTTAAAAGATGCTGTTTTTATTTAAATGTGAGCCTGTTGACAATATTATTTTTAAATATTTTCATAGCGCAAGCCTAGCTCGAGAGCCACGGAGCGCTGTACAGGTCATAGAGCAAAACATTGAAGAGAGAATTTAACAAGTCATCAAAATGTAGCAGCAATTATGACAGAACACTATACAGATGGGGATGTGCACAAGATAGTCAGGACTATTGGAATATTCCTGAAAGCAAAGACCTTGTCACATAGGAGCTAATGGAATACACTTCTAGTGGTGGTTGCCAGCTCAAGAGCACCCAAGCAGCACCCGCTCTCCCATTTGCACCCATCCATATTTGCCCCGCTGGCCAGCAGAGGCCTCTGACCGGAGTGGCCTGCTCAACGTCGAGCACTGAGTGCACTCACAGAGGAAACACTGCTGGGCCTTCTGGGGCACAAGGGCACCATTTACATCAGCCGTTCCCGGAAGTGGGCGTTCTTCCAAGCGCCCAGCAACCCATGGACCTGTTGCTACTTTGGTCGCTAGTGGCCTGAAAAATATCGCTTTGGGCATTGGGTATTGGGTAAATGAATTTAGGTCATTGCTGGCCAGTGCAGCTGCTTGCTGATCGTGATTGGCATGTGCAACTCTCATGTTGGCGTCCAGGAGCCGGGCAGCTTTGTTCGAAATAGACCTGTGCATCTGTATTTTGCTCACTAGTGGCCCTTGGAAACTGTCTTTTGGTCAAGTGGTCCGTGCAAATGAATTTTCCCTCCCACTCCATACCTGCCGCTACCCATACTCAACATAATTTTTCTCATACTAATCACTGTTTCCGTACCCATCACTGGGGCACTCTTAAGCGCCCACCTTAAGCATGGTTCCCCGCCTCGCTTCTGCAATCCCATTATGTCCCTATACCCCTACACTAAATAACTCTTGGATCACTCCACTCTTATTTGTTTATTGTTTAACAGGGTTGTCCGACTCCAGGCTTTGAGTGACAGGAACATGTTGGATTTTCAGGATACCCCTCATTAATATTCATGAAATAAATTTGCATACAATGATACTAAATGTCTTCTATCCTCGTCCTCCTCGGTCGCTCTGCCGCCATAGACAATGTCGACCACACTTCTGTCCTCTTGATGGGTATCCCCTCATTTCCCCACAGGTAAGTCACCACATTTAACTGTGGGATATTTCACTGTGGTACAATGTGGTAAAAGGGATGCTAGGTACAATAAGGGGGGTTCAGGGTTAAGGAGAAGGTAGTGGGTAGTAAGGGTGGTGGTGTGACGGATGCCCTCCATAAAACACTGAGGGAATATGGGGTGAGATGGCCATGCAGGGATCAAAAATCCTCTTGCTGCTCGATTGCATCCGCTTCCAGGGCGCGGCACATGCTCGGATAAACGCCCCTGTGCCGTTCCCCGGAATATGATGTGCGTCCCTTTAAACTCTCCGATCCAACACTTATCCAGCATCCCTGTTCCCGTTGCCTCTGTGCTCGCTCCCACTTCCTCGCGTTCCCCCTCCCTGCCCCCTGCCACTGAAACTCTCCATCCTCCCTGACAGCAAGCCCACCCCCGCTATATCAGAATTCCAAACTGCCCTACGGAAACACCTAGGGCCGGATTCATGGAATTTTGTAGCGCAGTTCAATTCAAAGTGTCTTTGCACTGCCAACAAACACCCTGATTCACAGAGCAGTGCAAAGTGCAATTTTGCAGCGCAAAGTGGCTTTGCAGCAGTGCAAAGCCACTTTTCACTGCGCTAAAAGGGTATCTGCTAGTATCCCCATATATATGGTCACCATACAGTATCTGGTCATTGCATCGATGCCTTATCATCGAAAAAAAAAAATCGAAAAAAAAGCATTGAATGCATTTTTTTAAAAGGTAAAGGGGTTAGTTTAATTATAATGGGTTTTAAAGGTTTAAAAAAGGGGAGTTGGGGAGGACCTCCCATTAATATATATATATATTTTTTTTAATGATTTAGATGGATTTTTTTGGCTTTTTTTTAGATGGAATGGTATGTCGATGGTAGGAATTCTATGCAATGACTAGGAACCTCACCATACATATGTTCGCTGGGAAAAGGCTGTGGCGACTTATATATGGGGTCATGGGAAGCAGGGGTTGCAGAGGTGTGCCCCACTCCCCTTGGGAAATAAAAAGGTTTTGGGGTTTGCAGGGTTGTCCCCTGCATGTTCAATGTGATAATGTCCCTTCAAACCACAGCCATTTTTTGGCGACATTTTTGTCAGACGACATTTTTGCAGGGACATAATCACATGGAACCGCTAACAGTTCCGTTAATCAGCCCTTTTTTCCCTTGAAGGAACACGCAAATCATGTGGTAGTGTCACTCTTCCCCTGGTTATTCCCCGATACAAACTTTGCACCTGTGCACAGGTGTAAATCAGGTATAGTACATAGAGAAAGCCTAGCTACGAACCAGGAGAGCACTGCACATAATCTAAGCAAGTCTTACTGAGAGGAATTACTTGGCGTGGCTATCTGTGAGATAGGTAAATGTAGCTCTACTATAGTAATTGGCTATGATCCGCAAGACATTTCTTAAACAGAAAATTCTTTAAGACTTTCCTGAATTGTAGGAGCTTTTACACTATGCAGCTCTCTGGTCAGATGTGTGGTTCCGTGCTGTCAGTGCATAACAGACAGCCTGTTTCATTGCCTTCTCATTCCAGCATTTGATTATGTTCAGCTGTGCTGTTGCGCCTTCTGGAATTCGGCTGACCTACGGAGATGCCAGATTTATTTGTTTATTTATTTTGACATTTGTTAAGCGCACTTAGCCCAGAGGCATCTAGGTGCTGGTTACAGAAGCGTGGAGCATCTGCTTTTATAGTAGATGCTTGGCTAGGTATGATGGAGCTTGAGTTGAGACTGAAAATAATGCATGGCCATTTTAATAAGATAACCTGTGCTGTTAATGGCAGCCAGGCTAGTTCCAATTCCTTTGCACTCTCCCCTCCCCCTGCCCCTGACACTTCTGCCCCTCGCTCCCTCCGCACTCGCGCAATCTGAATGACACAAGGCTGAGTAAGCGCGTTGTTTTGTCCTCTTTTTGTCTTCCCCTCCTTGTCTTGTGGCGCCCAGAAACACTTGTGTACAGGCGCTTTATAAATGACTTATCATATCATTAGCGTTGGAAAGATACTGGGGATCAGGCTAGGAGCAGCGTATCGCGCTGCTTTGTGCGACTCGGGGGCTGCAACGGAGTCACCTGCAAGGAGTCTGTTACCTCCGTCTAGATGCCATGTTGGCAGTCCTGAAGTCCCAAAGGACTGTGAGCTGAAACCAGGCCGTTGGGATCTTCTTGGTGATGTGGGATTTGAAAGGATGGTGGCTGTTGATTATGAAGCCCAGCGATGTAATACTTGGGCCTAGCTCGGGCATCAACCTTTCGAGATTCATGGCAGGTAGCCAGGATTGGCTGAGTGCATGTTCCATTGGAGGATAGCTCTGCTGCAAGTGTTGCCTTGGAAACAAGAGGACACGAAGCAACACAGGTTCGATCCCCGGCCCGGGTCCGTGCTTAGAAACCTCTGGGTACTAAATGCGTTATAAATACGCAACTAAGACATATCCTGTAACAGCGCCTCGATGCCCCCGGGCTGTGTGAGCGCTTTAAAAATGCAAAAAAATAAATAAACAAATTGTGTTTCCAAGGCAAACACACTGTGGTGGTGCAGTTGAGTTTCACTGCGTGGTGGCCTATAAGTGTGGTCAAGGTGTGATTGAGAGTTGAGAGAGAGTCCATTCCTGGCTGGCTTACAGTGGCTGTCAAGCAGAGGGGGCTATCCTCCAAGGCTTGCGCGGGGAGGTTCTTGGGATGGAGGCTCAACCGTGTAAATTGGAATGTGTTCTTCTATCAGTCTGCTCTCAATGTATGCCAGTGCTATTCCCTCTTGCTGTCCCAGCACCTCCTTACTCAGCACCAAATTCATCCTTCTGTCAATCTAGCTTGCGTACTGGTGTAAGGCACCCACATTTGGTATCGCTCCGACAGCTTTGTCATGCTCACGTGCAGGGCTTCTTGTCGAAGTTCTTTTCTCCTTTCTAATAAATAGAAATTCAAAATACAAAAGTTGCATGTCAGGATTTCAGCAAGTTCTTAGGCAGACCTGGTTCTGTGCATTCCCCACCTATACGTGCTATACACGTTTATATGACCCTACAGCGTGCTCGTAGTTTTCCAAAATGTGTGTACCTTCTCTGCCAACCTAGAGTCTTGTCATCACAGGATCAGACCAGGCCTCGTTTCCATATGTATACACGTACATACGTACGTACCCACGTACGTACAGGCTTTATACCACGTAAGAACATCTCTGTGCGTCAAGGCCCATATGCTCTTTTCCCTGCCAATGGCATGGCAGACTGAAAAGTGCCTGTCTGGAGGGTTGCTCAAGTGTTGTCCAGAGGTTATGATTCCTGCAAACGTTGCACGCCATCAACGTTCTTGTTTTGCTTCATTTGATCACAGCAAACGTTCTAAGGTGGGGCTGAGAAATGAAAGTGGAGCACTTTTGGTTATTTATTTATTTATTTAACTTTTGGATTAATGGTGCTGTGGGAGTCTCTGAAGGATTGAGGGCTGAGAGAGAGTAGGATGCTGTGGGCATTGATAGATGGAGCACAGCTGTGTGTTTGACGGCTGGTGATTGAAAGTGTTAAGCTGGTGAGAGCAGCGCTAAAACACAAGATAAAATGGGGGAAATTCAAGCGTTGGCTAGTTGCCATTTTGTAGTGGTCCCCGTCTCCTTCTAATAAAGAGGCGTGGGAGTAAATATTATTCAGAACTCTTCTTACAGCAGAGCAGGCCAGTTAAGAGGAAACCAGGTACTTGCTGGGAGGTGACTGATGCCCCTGCAGGCAGTTACTGGCAATGCGGGACTATGGATCACATGACTTGACAAGACTGACAGCTTTAAAAATAGACAGTATAAAAGAGTCATAGACATGACATGTGGGAAACATAAATCCCGAATTAATCCCACAGTGACAGAGTTATAAACAACATGTGAGGGAGGTTGTTTGTCGCGAACCGAAAATCCCAAATGACGGATCCACTGACAGTATAAAGGGCTGCTGCCCTTAAAGCGATCCCAGAGTGACATACCTTGTAAAAGTCTGTCGACATGGAATAGTGTTATGTCTCATTATGGAATGTAAACGGGAGAAGTCACCTCTTAGCCAAGAGAAAGGTATGGGGAGTGACATGTTCACAGCTTCCAGTGGAAATCGTAAAAGGAAATCCCCATTACCTTGTTCTTTTCCTTTACAAAGTTCCGCTAATAAGGCAATATGACTGTGAATCTAAAAAAGCAGCGTATCACTCTAGTGTTGGTGTCCTCCCACAGGCTCAACCATTTTAGAGGGACATTGTCATGGACTAGTTGAAACCTCCGACCCGTCAGATAATATTTTGGATGGGTTATACCCCATTTGTTGGCTAGGGCTTCCAATTCCAGAGTAGCGTCATGCTTCTCTCTGGGAAATAGTTTTCTACTAATGTCGAGAATAGGATGTTCTATACCATCATGACCTTGTGATAATACAGCCCCAACACCAGTATGGGAGGCATCGGTCTGTAGGATAAAGGGTCTATTGAAGTCTGCCACCTTCGAGACCTGTTCACTACATAGGATTTGTTTTAGTCTCTCAAAACATACTTGGTCTGCTGGACGCCATTTACGTTTTTGGGTTTCTGCATTTCTGCGTTCGTCAATAGGAATAGTGGCAATTGAAGAGAAATGTGGAATAAACCTTCGATAATAACCATGTAGGCCCAGGAAAGCTTATAATTACTTCTTAGTTTTGGGAGCCTCAATCTCTTTAAGAGCTCTAACCTTTTCAGCCTGTGGTTGAAGTAGTCAATTCCCCACAAAGAGCATAAGTATTTGACGGCAGACCCAGCAAGATGACATTTCTTTGGGTTAGCCGATAGTCCAACTTTCCGCAAGGCACGGGTAACCTGATACAAATGGAACATATGACCAGGCCAGATTTTACTATGGATGATGATATCATCAATGTTGGCACCACAGAACGAAGAATGTGGTTTAAGAACATGATCCAGTAGTCTTTGAGAGGAGGCTGGGGCCCTGTGTATCCCAAAAGGTTGAAACTTAAACTGAAACAATCCTATTGGAGTGGGAAAGGCTGTTTGAGGCTTACCTACAGGGTTGACTGGCACCTGCCAATAACTTTTCATTAGGTCGATGGTAGACAGGTATTACAATTTTGTGACCTTGGTGCACCCGATGGTCCTACATCTCCTCTATACAGTAAGCTGGCTTTCAGGGAAAAAAAACGATCCTTCTTCCTCAGATATCACCTGTATAAAGAGTTCAGCTACCAAGGGATAATTATGCTGTGCAAAAGCCAAGTCTGGAATGATCTCTTCCTCTATATTATGGGGTTTTTAAAATGGGCTGTATATCTGCATTCCCAAACTCTTGAGTTCCTCTGTGTTTGGTCAGTTTTTTTAACTTCTTTTGGTTTTGGGAATAGAGCTTTTTCCCATTCCCTTGAGCTATTTTCTCTCCAGATTTAACTTGGTATGCTTTCTTCCCATTATTTTGCACCAATATTCTGACATCCTCTCTATAGTCAAGGTCAATCACTCCTGCCAGTATGTCCAAGCCATAGCGCCAGGCTGGGCCCAACTTAAAGGCAAGGCTGATATAGGTACCTTTGGGAGGAATAAGGATGAAGTCAGTGAAAATCAAGACCCTGTCTCCAGGCTGGATTAACTCCGCTCTACTCTTATAGATATCGAAGCGTATAGACTGCTCAGTCACTATAGAAGGAGCACAGGCTCTCTTGCTCAGTTTCTCATATTTAAAGGTCCCCCAATTTATAGAGATTGACTCCGATCCCACTGCTGATACCATATGTCAGGGGTGACAAATGTGAGGAGGACAACTTTGTGAAGGTGTTTCATAAAATGCCATGTTATTAACTTAAAAGGGTTTGATAAACGCCTCACTATTCCTACCCTAAAGAGAATTTCCCTACCTCTCAAAATAACTAAAGGAAACACTGTAACAAAAGAAATCTGTCCCTCACACTTATACATAGAATAAACATATGATGGAAATGTATGGTAATACAAAATATAACAAAAATCACAGTTCTATCAAACATATACTTAATAACTGTTTCTCCTTGTGACCTAGGTAATGTTTCCATCCCCAGATTCAAAGCAGGAATTTTGTATCCACAGTTAAAAATAGGAAAGTTCTGTTTTATAACACAGTTCTTGAAAACAATGTTCTTTTTGCCCCAACAAGTCTCTTAATGGGTCTTCCCAATAGTTCCAATAGAAATAGCAAATCTGTGTTTTCCACTTATAACCAAAAAGTTTAACACAACTTCTTCTTCAGAACCAAAATACTTCCACAGTTCATCAGAATAAAAAAAAACGTATGTCAGGATAATTCTGTAAAAGTTCATAAAATACTTGTATCAGCAATATGGTTTTGTCAGGATGATTCCACAACCATTTCCAATGTGCTTTTGTGGTCTTATTTAATACTTTTAATGCTATCCAGTCAATATATCTAAAGCATTGCAGATTGTTAAATCTCAGTGTGGACCATTATACTGAAAAATACTGCAAACATTTGTTAAATAAATAAAGGGTAGTGGGGTAAAGGGCTTAAAACGGGTTCGGTCTGTATTTGGTCCACAATGAAATGTTCCACTCTGAAATTGTGGTCGGTAAAATCACATATAGCCCTTTTAACCAGAACACAGTACTTCAATAACTTCCACCTGGTCCACTCACCTGCCAAGTCTACAACTACAAAGTCCCTTGCACTGGTGGACTTTCAGCAACTTTCGTAACAACAACTTCATAACGTTTTTTGGCTTTCACCAACTTCAGAGATAAACACTTCTTCTATAAACGTGGACCACATTGATTCTGTTTATGCAAAATGAAACGCAGATTCTGCTTTTCTCCTCGTGAATGCTGGCTAACAGGAGGGCAACTCTTCTGCCACACTTGTCTCCTCACTCTTACATCAACCAAATGCTGAAATGGCTTTTTATCAATGGAGGAATTCGACCATCCGCACGATGGGTGTGCACTCGCCTGGGCTTTTTTGTAATTTTAAATTAAATTGAATGATGGTAGATCAACCTCTGGAAAATGTGTGGAGCTAATCTGCACACATTTTTCTATGCTCAATGCACAACATACATATACCTGTGTACTCTGGGTGGACACAGCCTACAGTCGCCGTCCCCTCTGTCATTGGTGGCAAGCAGTGGGATCTAGTTGGAGAATTGCACACAGCTTAGTCACCCATCGATAAAAGTACTGTTGCAGGCAACGTTTAGACACTGCTAGGTATTTGTAATAATCATGGATCTTGAGCTAGAGACTGTGAAAGGAATGAGCAAGGATGTCCTGTGCCTCCTATGTCAAGAGAGGGGACTTCCCGACAGCACTAAGGTTAATAAACCTGAGTTGCTGACCATGGATTGGGCTCTAAATGGGCTGTGTTCTCCAGCGACCTGTTTCCAGCACAATTATCGCCGGGACACTGCCCAACTCTTGATCAGGCCCAAATTTGAGTGTTTGGGGTGAAATCATGCCTTCATGCCTCATATTGATTCACTTGTTGACACACCAGTGTCCCCACATGGCCTTTCCGCAGCATCAGATCTGGGGTCTTGGCGCTGTCTGGCACTTTTCATCTATCTAGAGTGGCATCTGGTCACCGTAGTTCAGGCACGTGTGTGCTTGTAATGAGTGAGCCTGGGCCATGGGGTTCCAATGTATGCTGGGAGAATTGGCAGGTGCTCCCATTCTATTTGCTGCTTCTCCCCAGATTCTGTTAATTTCATTAGTTCTTAACGCTTTCTTGTCTGAAGGGAGCCTCAGTGTCTGATCTGTCTCCACATTTCCTAATAGCATCCTGCCTGCCCCTTTGCGTCATTGCCTGCCTCCTCTTCCCATGTGCCTAAATCTACACTCCCTTTCCTGTCTGCTAAAACTGGGAGCATGCTTCCTCAGTTTATTTCACATGGTCGCCCCAATTTGTTTCTTTATTGTCTATCTCTCCCTTATTTTCTTCTCTTCTTCCTGCCTTCCTGCTTTCCCCCCCTCTCTCCTTACTTTACACCTTCCTTCCCTCCCATGAGAGGGGCCAGCTTTTGAGAGCGAGTTAGAGTGATGTTGTGACACACAGTAGGCGTCATAGCGGGCACCACTATTCATACTACGAAGGCATCTCTGTTTTGTCTCAGCTGTGGAAACCACAATTTGATAACAGCGTTCCATGGAGGTTGTATTATATAGTTCTTAAATTAGACTAGCGGGGACTGTGAACGTGTGCAGACAGCCCCTCCCCCCAATACAATGTTCATCATTTCAATTTTTAAGTGCAACACAGAGGTGGAAAAACAGGCAAAATCGCCTTTACGCCTTTCTTTTACTCTTCCAAATACAAAAGAGCCTGAGGAGCTGAAACGTGAATGGAAGGCGTAAAAGCGTTACACAAGGCTTTTACGCCTTCCATTGACGCAACGGTTCATTTTCATTCATTTGTATGGCAAAGAGGAGGGGTGGAACGCAAATTGCGTTTCCGCCACCTTCCTTCTTCTTCGCCACACAAATGCTCCAGCATTTGCAGTGGCATTATTTTCATGCCGGCGCAAATTCTTGGGATCCCTATGGGGTGCGCAGGCTTTATGCGCCAGCAAAAAGCAAGCAGACTCCATAGGAATCCATTGTAAATGCTGCCTGCCATGCAAACACAGCGGCCGTTGTTTACTTCAGATGCATGCCGCACTACATAAGTGCATTGCATGAGTATGCCACCTTTTGACCTGCACTTATGCACTCTGCCATGCAAATGAACAAAATATGGCGCCGGGGACCCGCCTATTGGTTTGTCAAGACGTAACGGGTCCCCACCCCGGAACAAGACAAGCCACCAATCACCATAAAAAGAAATTGGAAAACCATCAAAAACTCCAACCTAACTGAACTTCTAGAACTTCGCAAACCACAAGCAACAATTGTGGACGAAGCCGACCTGGACATAAAAATATCTCTACTCACAACTGGGTCACAACAACGATCAACGAAATCGCCAAAGAAAAACCTTCACCCTTCACGCAATAGAGTAATGGCTAAATGGTTCACCCCACTACTCAGCGCCATGAAAAAAAAAAAAAGAAAACTAGAACTAGAACGGAGGACCAAAAAAGACAGACAAATAAAAATTGAAGTTTCAACAACATATGCGCTCATACAAAAGGGAAATACTAAAAGCAAAAAGGAAATACTACAACCACCGAATCTTCAAAGCACCAAACAACCAAAAAGAACTCTTTAGAATCATAAATGAAATTAAAAAATCCACCTGGCTGCAACAACATGCCAATACCATTGAACAAACTATGCAATGACCTAGCAGACCACTTCAAAGACAAAATCACTACCATCCAGCAGACCATACAAAACAGAGCATGCGAACAGAATACGGAACCCACCTAGCCCTACGAGGAACGCCCGAGAAAACTCTGAAGCTTCACCGAAATATCAGTGGAGACCTTCGTCAAACTGGTAAATCAAAGCAACAAAACAGGTTCCCCTTCGGATCCCTGCCCCCCGGACATATACAAGTTAATCCTTAAACAAGGAAAACCATAGAAATGTCTTCAACCTTTCAGTCTCAACAGGGAAAGTGCCACAATCCTTCAAATCAGCATACATCCGGCTGCTACTCAAATATACAGCAGGAAATGTAGAGGACCTGTCCAATTACAGACCCATCTCCAACATCCTGTATCCAGCTAAACTGCTTGAAACTTACATATACAGAACAACCCAAGAATGTTGTAGACGAGCACCCCCTACTAGACCAGGCACAAGTAGGTTTCAGACCAATGAGAGGAATGGAATCAGAACTGCTCTCAATATGGGATGACCTAAAAGCAAACACAGACTCAGACAACAGTACTGCTTTGATACTTCTAGACCTCTCTGCAGCATTCGACACAGTTAACCACAACATCCGCATCACAAGATTGGAAGAACTTAGAATCACTGACAACGCCCCTCTATGGATCAAATCCTTCTTCACAAACAGAACAGAGACCATATGGATGAAACCTTTCAAATCCAACCCAAGAGAATCCTCATGCGGAGTACCACAAGGATCATCCTTTTCCCCATTAATACTCACCATCTACCTGTCTCAACTAATCAAAATCATCAAAAATACAATACAAGAAATTCAAGAAGAAAACACAACATTAGAGAACTGCCTTCATGAAATATACAACTGGATGAACTCGAACTACCTCAAACTCTACCCAGGCAAAACAGAAATAAAGATCATCACAAAAAAACAGAGGAGACAACCACTACATCCCTTGGCTATAGGAACTCGGTGCAGCCCCAGCCCCATCATCGATTGTAAAAAACCGGAGAGTCCTGATGGACAACAAACTTACTCTAGAGCCACAAGTTAACGCTCTAATCAAGAAATGCTTCTTTCTCCTGCGAGCGGTAAAAAGGATCAAACCATTCCTGTCATTGGTCAACAAAACATCTACCGTTATCGCTCTCGTCATGACCAGAGTAGACTATGCTGCCTGAACGATTTAAAAAAAAACTACAACGCATACAAAATCTTGCGGCCAGACTGCTCCTAAAATTACCTCGAAGAGAACACATCACACCAGCGCTGAAAACACTACACTGGCTACCAATAAAACAGCGAATCAAGTTCAAATCAATGTGCATCACGCACAGAGCAATACACAATCAAGACGCAGAGTTCCTGAGAGATAAATTAAGCCTATATCACCCAACAAGGATGCTCAGATCAAGCAACGACATCCGATTGGAACCAAAACTCTACAACAAAAGATAATTCAGAGTATCTTCTTTCTCTCACCTCGCACCAAAAACTTGGAACGACTAACCAAAGAACATACGTAACATAAGAAATCATCTACTATTCAGAAAACTCCTCAAATCCTGGCTCTTCACCTCATAACCAAAAGAACGCCTACAAGGGCATATACGCTGCTGAAACGATGACGAGCGAAGAAACCGATCCCAGATCCCATAAGCTATCGTCTCTAAACACAATCTAAGGAAGACAATCTACGGCATACCACCTTACCAACTGAGAGAGACATATGATAGGACAAAACTTTGGATTAAACACAGCTAGACCGGGATGGAAGGACAAGGACAATTTATCAATAGCACCCTGCCTCCAAATTAAACACAAGCACCAAAAGAGCACCAACAGAATAGAGAGCAACGGAGTAGGT
Organism: Ambystoma mexicanum; assembly: GCF_040938575.1. NCBI lineage: Eukaryota > Metazoa > Chordata > Amphibia > Caudata > Ambystomatidae > Ambystoma > Ambystoma mexicanum. Next base: position 687,968,438 of record NC_090938.1, read on the forward strand.
GACTACTAATTACAACACCAATACCAGATGGGGGACTAGACACACCCGTCCCATTACACTAAGTTCAAATACAACACAGCCGGGAATGCGCCATACCACCACTCATAGCAATTAGATAGACATGAAAGAAAAGTGGAAATTAAGCCTACCTACAGGACAACTGTATACATAGAACAAGATCTGTAAGGACGAGGATGTATAACCCACTAATTCTAAGCGCAAATCTCTGCATACCTAATTCACCCAAAAATTCCACACAACCATCTTCTCACTCAGCAAACCGCATGCACTTCACCACAACAACAAAGAAACAACACAGAAACTGCACCAACAGCACACAAGGTCTCCCATCGGTCCGATACACACCAAAGCTCAGCGTGCGGTGAAAACCGAACTGAAACTGCCAACAGCACACCACTTCTCTCACTTTCCTACTCCCTCTTCACCCGACTGACCTTACCCACCTTCTTGTTTACAGATCCGCCTGAGCGCTTGAGGACCAATTCCGCTGGTGACTGTGCGGTAAAAATACCTTTAACATTTAACATTACGCCACTCAATAAAAAGGGCTCCTAAATGTCTGCCGTAAATAACGCTTGTGGCAGGCATTCAAAAACCCGCCAGCTTTACCAGCTAGAAAGAAACAGGTGGATCCTATTGGAATTCATTGCTTTAGCATCAGCATGCTAACTGTCAACCTTGCGGGCGGGAAGTCTGCCCTTTACCTCAGCTCCGTATGACGCATGATGCAATATCTTACTGCTTGCTAGGAGTAGCGCGAGTCATTACTGACGAGAGGCAGTAATAATTTCTTCTACTTTCGCAATTGTACAGCCACATTTTACTAATCGAGGATTTAGATAATGACCCCCCTGATCCCTAGAGGCGGTGGGCGGAATACGTTTGCCTCGTAATAGGCAGGTGCACGCTGCATCCACAGCAGGAGGGGATTAAGCAGTGGAAAAAAAATATAGAGACACAAAGACCGGGTCGTGTGTCCCAGAAGCAAGTGCAGTTTGGGGTCGGAAGAAGCTAAGTAGGTTTGCTGGCCGGGTGTGGGACAGAGGCGTACCCGAAGTGAAGGTACGCATACATATGTAATGTTGTGCTCACACTTGGAGTTTGTACTAATCATCATATGCGTTAAAAGAATGTACTTTTTGCTAAAAGAAGAGGCCTTCTCTTTTATACGGTGGCGTTTAATGGCCATATATGAATAGCAATTGCAAACTAGAAAGAGACCTGCTGACCTGGCAAGAACTTGTTTTTAACAGAAGAATTGTGTTTGGTCACTGTATGTCGAAGCATGTTGAGCCTGCTAAAACTATCTGCAGATTACGGGTGGGGAAGGAATGAGTAAGCACAGCCTCGTGCACAGAGATACACAGAGGGGCACGAGAGAGAGCGAATAACAGATAACAGGAAACCACAATAGCAGATGTTGAACTGTTGACCTTGATGCAAAGTCATGACTGGGAGGAACCGCCTTGTGGTGGACATAATCTATGTGCAGCAATATATGACAATGTAAAACAGATGGGTATAAAAGGACCACGATGTGCAGGGCAAAGCGCGGCACTTTGACGACTTGCTTTGCGAGACGTTTGAACTTGCTGCCCATTCGCGAATGCTTGTGCATTAATAAAGTAATGTTAACTTGGCTCTTTTCTGTCTGAGTTATTGCAGGGTCCCTCTTGTACTGGTTATGGACGGCGAGAAATCGCACCCACAATTTTGGTGTCAGAAGTGGGACGCGAAGGAGCGACAGTCCGTCACTGGGTGAGGAACGCCGCGGCGGAACCGGAGAAGGAATTGATCACGGGGCCCCAACAACTGAATCCGCACCTTTGATTGCAACCAACGCGTCATCCTTGTTTTTCCGGCTCCGTTGGCGGTGGAACAGCAGGCTGTCGCCCTTCGGGTCCGGAACACTCTGGCGGGACCCTTAAGATAAGTGGTATGGACGGATGCATGATGGAATAAGGAAATAATGATTCAGGGTTTGTGAAGAGGACGGTGGTAAGTCCGTCTATGAAGAAGTAATGTTGAAATGATGATATGATATGTTAGATACGCCAGGAGGATGTATTATTATTGTTAACCAATAGGTGCATATTTGGGAAAGGTGAGTGTTTTAGGCAATTGCGGTATACCAACAAAATGGGTCAAGCGGCTTCCAGCAAGAGTGGTATAGGCAAGAGACACTATGCCCCTCTTGAAGGAACCCCTGCATTTGATATGTTGATTAAACATGGATTGAATTCAACATTGTTCTTAAAAGAATGGTCCGAATACACAAAAGATTTGATTGAGCATAAATGGCCAGACACCGGGTCCTTTGATGTGGACCGCATATCCAAAGTAGAAATAGAGTTAGTAAAAAGACGGGTTAGACCCGCACAGTTTGAGGCTATACGACTATGGAGGGTAGAAGCAATGCGCAGGCGCAATGCTCAGAATAAACAAAAAGCAAAGGAGCAGAAGAGAACGGTAAATCAAAAATTACATGATCTAGAGATAAAAGAGAAGGGTGAGAGGCTAGATCAGTTGGATAGACATATGATGATTAAGAACAGTGGGGGTATGTATCCTGCCGTGCCGGTGCCTCGATATGAAGATGTGATAGGGCTAGAAGCAGAACAAACAACGACTGAATTATTGTTTCCAGGAGCTACAGCTCCACCGGCAGACAGTGAGGGTGAAAGGGTGGAATTCCCAATGAAGTATGGAGACCCAGATAGGTTGATAGACCATAGGAGAACGACTACTGTAGAAAAGGATAGAGATGGAGACTTGCAAATCCTTATGACCGGGCTGTATGGCACACCCCTCAATGACAGCCTACGGGACCAATTGGGGCGTTTGACACCTTTGGAATTTAGGACAGTGGCCACTAAACTATATACCTTTCATGAGGGTAACTGTAAATTGAGAGGACAGAGTACTGCGGATCTGCCCTCAGCATATCAGGACGCTGTCGCGTTACTACCAGTGACTGCGTCCAGTGTTCAGTTATGGGGATGTATGTCAGACATAATAGAGGAAGTCATAAGGGGCAGTGTTGAATGGGAGAAGGAAAAGAGGGCATGGGAAAGAGAGGTGAGGGAAAGAGAGGCTAAACTCAAAGATGCAGACCAGGCGGGCCAAAACGTAGCTAATCGTATGATAGCATCCATACACTCGCAGTCCATGTCCACCCTGGTGAGTCTGATGGAGGGCCTTGGCTGGCCTATACAAGTAAACATAATTAAATATCTTCTTATTAGGGTGGATGATATAGAAGAGGAAAAGGAGCCTAGATATGTGTCCCAGTGGAATAGGATTAGGACGGAATTGGATAAGAAACTGCTATCTAATATAAGAGTGGATGATTCAGGGGCGGAAGAATGGAGGATGGCTAAGGTGGAGAAACTATTAAAAGATTATAAAAAAATAAAAGAGAAAACTCTTAGTCACCAGTCCTCTGCTTCATCACCAGTGCAGGCCCTTGTGAGTGAACAAACAAATACAGAAAAGTCACTATTAATGCCAATGAGAGAGTGCCAACCCACCATAGAGGCAGCCACTGGTAACATGATGCGCACCTATGTGTATGTCCCTTTATCCCGAATTGAATTAATGCATATCACCAAGTCCATCCCCGACCCCCGTATAGACCCGGCAGGATTCTACAAAGAAGTGGGAAAGTTATTCAGACCAGGGTTATTTACCGTAGAGGATGTAGATAACATATTGTTAGCCATTGTCCCAGAAGAAATATGGACCCCCTTTCGTGCCAAAGACAATGAAACAATAAAATGGAAAGATGTAATGGATGCGAGCAAAAATAGAAAACTGCATGAGGAATATCCTGAACCCCTAAGGGGGCATGGCATGGCAGTCCTGAGGGCTCTAGAAAAGGTGTTACCCCCATTTGATGTGAATGTGGAGAAACTGTCCGCTGTGATACAGGGTGCAAGTGAGGAGGTAGCACAGTACTTTCTGCGTTATGAAGCAGCATTCAAAGCGCACAGTGGGCTAGAGATAGGGTCTGAAACGGGCCAACGGTACTTTGCCACAAACTTTGTAGAGGGGCTCCACGGGCCAATTCAGGAGAACATTAGGAGGGCAGAAAGTACATGGATGACTAGGAACCCCCGGGATCTCCTCGAAATGGCTAGGTATTACGAAAGAGGGGAAAGAGTGAAGGGACAACAAAAGGCACGACAAGAGAAGGATTTAAAAACCAAAGTGTTGATGCAACAGTTGCATCAAGGGCCCAAGGCAGGTATAACTACAATTATAACGGCCCGTCACAGGGCTATAGTAGCAACATGATAGGGGGCCAAGGGACAGGAAGAGGTACAGTGCAAGGAGGTGCGCTATATGGGAGGAGGGATGGGCTACCCCAAGATGTATGTGCCTTCTGCAAGAGACCCGGACACTGGAAATCCCAGTGTCCCCAGAGTGGTGGGAGAGGAAGGGGCGTACGGCCCCCTTCACAGACAACATTTGCCCCAGGAAATAGGACTGGTGGGTACGGCAACCAAGACAATAGAATGTTTAAACCCCCTCAACCCAATGCCTTTGACGGACAAGCAAGAGGGGATGTTCCCTGGCCGGCCCCGCCTCCCCCCAATCTACTGTATCAGCCACAACAAACACCACAAGTACAAGGTGTATGCCAGGGTGAAGAATGTGGAGAAGGGGTATACTATAACAATGATTTTCAGGATAACACAAGCGATATGTCCTGAGGATGCCGGAATGAGATAGCGGGAGTGGTGCAGGTTCCTATAGACCAAAGGGGGCCTTATGCCTCTATTAGGATCGGCCCCCACCGAAACTTGAGATGTCTGGTAGACACGGGAGCTGGAAACAGGCACACCTGATTATACTAAGAGATTTTGCCTTTTTGTTGATGAACAGGAAGGTTGCGCTGTGTCAGTCTTGACACAGGAACAAGGGGGTAAACAGAGACCATGTGCATATTTTTCTAGCACTCTGGACTCAGTAGCTCGAGGCCTACCCCCATGCATGAGAGCAGTAGTTGCAGCAGCGACAGCCCTAAAACAAAGTGCAGGTTTCATCCTAGGGAGTGAAGTAACAGTAAAAGTTCCACATACGGTAGATGTTCTTCTGAATAGAGTGCATACACAGCATTTGACTACAGCTAGACTCACACAGTATGAGATGATCCTGTTTGCCAGTAATGTAAAAATTGAACGGTGTAACACTTTGAATCCAGCGACACTGCTTCCTTTGCCCACCTCACCTGATGACATTAGGCATGATTGTGTGATTCAAATGGAAGAACACACTAAGGGTAGAGCAGACCTGCAAGACACCCCGCTGGTTGATAATGAGGGTGTATTATTCTGTGATGGTTCCTGTTTCAAACTGCCAAATGGGGAGACAACAGCAGGGTATGCAGTAACTACAGGGGAACGGTTGATTGAGAGTGGGAAAGTGTGTGAAAAATCGGCCCAGGCAGCAGAATTAATTGCGCTAACGAGAGCATTAGTGTTAAGCAGCGGTATGAAAGTGACAATTTATACTGATTCAGCCTACGCTCATGGGGTGGTTTCCAGTTTTGGTAAACTCTGGGGAGAGCGTGGGTTTTTAACCTCCCAAGGTGATACTATTAAACATGCCCGATTGATTGCTGAATTATTGCAAGCCCTTACGCTGCCCAAAATGGTGGCCGTAGTGAAGTGCTCAGCGCATAAAAAAACACTGGATTATGTCACGCAGGGAAATTCTTTGGCTGACCAGATGGCTAAACTAGCTGCCACAAGGGACACTCGGTGGGAAGCCCGACAGCTCATAGTGGGGAGGGATGTGACTATGGAAGGGACGAAGGAGCGCGTAAAGGAAATCCAAGCAGATGCAACCATTGAAGAAAGACTATCTTGGCACAAGGATGATCAATATGAGGAGACGGTAGATGGGCTATGGGCACATACCAAAACGAACACCTGGGTACTACCTGACGCATACTTACCTGTGATAGTGAGCGTGGCTCATGGTCCAACCCACGTTAACGCAAGAACTATGGAAGAAGTTTTAAGTACTGTGTGGTACAACAAAAGATTGGGAATGTATTGTCGCCAATGGGCAAAACAATGTGAAATATGTGTTTTATATAATGTGGGGAAAGGTGTACCGGCCCCGGCGGGCCACAGTAAGTTACCCACCTGCCCTTTTGAGGTGGTGTATATGGACTTTATACAGCTGGAGCCTGTAAATAAACATTCCTACTGTTTGGTGATGAGATATAGAGGGCACAAATAAGGTACTGAAGAACAAACTGGCAAAGGCTTGTGCTGAAACGGGACTGAAATGGCCGGATGCATTGCCTATTGCATTATTGAGTATGCGTACTATGCCTAAGCGTACACATGGTTTATCTCCTTTCGAAATTGTTATGGGGCGTCCACCAAGTATTGGGACCCCCATATCACCTAAGAGATTGTCTGAGCAAGCATGGCCTGCATTACAACAGTACTGTATTGGGTTAACTAATAGACTGATTTCTATTAATGCACAGGTGAACGCAGTAGCTCCATCTCCTCTGATAGGAGAAGGTCACGACGTGCAGCCCGGTGACTGGGTTGTTATAAAAGCCTTCGATCACACCAGCGGACTGCAACCCAGATGGAGGGGCCCGTTTCAGGTTCTCCTCGCAACACAAACTGCGGTAAAAGTTGATGGCAAATCGCACTGGTACCACGTGGATCCAGAAAAGGGAACCAACCAACCCCAGGTTGCAACAGTACTGCCAGATGCCACTAGTAGGTGTGCCCATCGCCTCCGATCCCGTGACGTGTATGTGCCAAGCAACGTGTAAGGACACTGTTTTGAACTTTGATCATTAGGGAGATGAACATTTGGACTCTCTTGTTGGTTTTAGCAGAATTGTGCCTTACTGAAGACGACGGGCTTGTAGCCTGAAGGGCCTTCGGCGTTCCCCTCCTGGGACAGGCACTACGAGACGTGGGACAGATCGGATGAAGGTTTTCAGTGAGACCTACCACTATTAGAGTAATAAGGACACTGGTGCTTTAAATAGGGGATATTGCTATATCGCTAGGTTGCAACTGATATACGCTGTATACTGAGCCATATACTGAACTATGTCTACACCCGTGTATGCTGGTTTAGTCCCTGAACGGATAAGTGTATGCTCCTCAAACACAGAAGGTAAGAGGAAAATACCAGTTTGTACCACAAGAGGCAAAATTTTGTTTTCTGTATGCACGATAGTAGTACTAATAGCATTTGCCATAATATTCTGGTATCTGGAACATCCATCTAGATATGAATTAAAGAACCTGTTGCCCGAGTCAAATGAAACAGGGAGAACAGATTGGGTCAAGAGCAGGAATCGAGATGCCTATGACCAACACGACCCGGAAGACTATGCTAAAAATGAATATGTGAAGATAATAAACACAACATATGGGGTAGTGAATAAAACTGATTGCTGGATCTGCACCCACATGCCCCGACATAGCAGTGAAGGCATCCCAGTGTACGCATCGCCAGTTACTGAGGATGCCGGGTGTACATTAATTTACATGAGAATAGTGTCAGCACAGCAATACATGATACCGAATACCGCTTGTTATGTTAGAGGAGAGAACAAAACCCTTCTAAAGGAAAAGATACGCTATAAAATCAAAACTGAGGGAATCGGGCTTGCACCTGCTATGGTACAGATAGTAAGAGAACCTCCTCCCCCTATCACCATCACAAGGAGATAGCTGGTGGATGAAGCTCCTGAAAGAAATTGGATGGCAACTTCTTACGCCTATACTGGTTCTAGCGGCAATAGTTGTAGGTATTTGTCTCTGCATCCAATGTTTCCCGGTATGTGTGTCGTGCTGTGTTTCCATGTGTTCTTCCAGCATAACGCGCCTAAATCCAATGGATAAAAGCCATGTACAACAGGAATTTTTTGACATGGGAGGCCTGGAGAAGATTATGGTACATACAGTATGTGATGATGTTGCTTTCCTGCCATCTGCTTATGCTAGGAAGGTTTAGATTGATGCTCAAGTGTGAGCAAAGGGTGGATTGAAGGTACGCATACATATGTAATGTTGTGCTCACACTTGGAGTTTGTACTAATCATCATATGCGTTAAAAGAATGTACTTTTTGCTAAAAGAAGAGGCCTTCTCTTTTATACGGTGGCGTTTAATGGCCATATATGAATAGCAATTGCAAACTAGAAAGAGACCTGCTGACCTGGCAAGAACTTGTTTTTAACAGAAGAATTGTGTTTGGTCACTGTATGTCGAAGCATGTTGAGCCTGCTAAAACTATCTGCAGATTACGGGTGGGGAAGGAATGAGTAAGCACAGCCTCGTGCACAGAGATACACAGAGGGGCACGAGAGAGAGCGAATAACAGATAACAGGAAACCACAATAGCAGATGTTGAACTGTTGACCTTGATGCAAAGTCATGACTGGGAGGAACCGCCTTGTGGTGGACATAATCTATGTGCAGCAATATATGACAATGTAAAACAGATGGGTATAAAAGGACCACGATGTGCAGGGCAAAGCGCGGCACTTTGACGACTTGCTTTGCGAGACGTTTGAACTTGCTGCCCATTCGCGAATGCTTGTGCATTAATAAAGTAATGTTAACTTGGCTCTTTTCTGTCTGAGTTATTGCAGGGTCCCTCTTGTACTGGTTATGGACGGCGAGAAATCGCACCCACAGAAGAAAGAAGGTTCGAGGGGCGGCATAGATTCACTTAGAACCGATTGCAAAGGCAGGAGGGAGGTGACTGCATGCCGTAAAGAAATCAGCGCTGACGATTGGGCCGGATCCGAGGTCCGGCACCAGCTGTGTAGCCAGATCTCGGGATCCAGCCATAGTCGGCGGTGGAGGAAAAATAAAACGAAGAAAGCGCTCGCGAGCAAACTGTACCTTCCTCTGGTGACCCCGTGCAATGGGTCACCAGAGGAAGTTGCAGTCCACAGCCACGACCCAGTCCTCAGACACGATCCGGTTTATTTATTTATGCATTGTTTGTCGGATACATGGACCCGGATTATTTATTTATTCAATGTTTGTCGGATACCTGTATCCGACAAACATTGCATAAATAAATATACAGGTTTCCTACAAAAATGGCATGAATAAATACCCCTATTAACATCCCACATGATGCCGCCACCCAACTGCTTTCAGAGAGGAGCTGCAGGAGCAGTGCCGGGTGGGGTTCAAGTAAAAGAAAACGTTGCTTATGGCGAACAGAAATCACCCTGTTTGAATAGAACACGAGGGGGAGTTTTTTTTCAATAAAATGCGATGCAAATTGTGCAGTTTAAAGAATATTTACTCAGCAACACTGGTCAAAACTATTATCCGCATAGGGAAGTAACTCATCACCAGTGCCATGGAAGGGGTTTAAAGTGGAATTGATATATAGAAAAGACGCAGCATGAAAAACATAGCGCCGTTTTAAACTATTATTTTGGACATTTGCTTTGATCGGAGGTCAACTGCCAGCTCCGCCCCCTAAACTCCACCTCCTCAGGCACCGTCCCCCAAACTCCGCCCCCAACCCGGCCCTTGTGGGATCCCCCAGCAATTGTTTTCCATTTCCACTGCTGAAAGAAACCCGTATTAAGCTGGGGACCAGTCCTGGAGGCTTTGTTGCTGTAACCTGGTGGCCTGTTCACACTCACGCCCCTATGGCACACACTCACTTACCCCCATTTACACCACTCTCCATCCCCTGGGCCCATGCACACTCACCCCTTCTCAGCTCTGCAGAACAGAGCGAGGTCCTTCCAGTCCGCGGTGTAGAACTCCCTGCGGGCAGTGTTCTCTTCCTGCACCTGGCAGCTCAGCTCTGCAGCGCTCAGCATCCCTGCACTGCGCAGGACCATCCCCCGGCCCGACATCTCTGGGGCCACTGGCTGGCTGCTGCTTATGTCTGCCCAACCAAGGACCAACCAACCCTAGACTCTGCCGAAATATTATGTCAGTAGAGATCCCGCTGGGTGTCTGACAATCCAGGGCCTGGGCACACTGAAGTCTGTTGATGTCTCTATCTAGAAAGGGATTCCTCCCACTGCTCGTGTCTGACCACCCAGGACCTATCCCCACCTGTCACTGTAGGTCTGTATTTCTATCTTTTTTCCTGTCATCAGGAATTCTTCTGGGTGTCTGATGAGCGACTGGGCTGTCTACACCTCTCTAGTCTCTGTTTGTTTCTCCTTGTCTGTTTTGAGAGATCTCTCCTAGTGGCTGACGAGCTAGGACCTGTTCGTACATGTTTCTGTATACTTCTCTTCCTCTAGTTGCAGTTTTCCCACTTGGTGTCTGACTAGCTAGGGAATGTTCGCACCTATCTGTGTCTTGTTCTTTGTAAGGATCCCTTCTGGTGTCTGACGAGCCAGTGCCTGTTTGTAGCTTACTCTGCCTTTATCTCTATTTGAAAGTAGGGGTCATCCCTCTGGGAGTCTGAAGATCCAGAACCTCTGCACATGTCTGTTTCTGTGTGCCTCTCAGCAGTGTCTGATTAGCTTGAGGTATGCCTGTGTCTCAACAAGGACCCCCTCCTGGTGTTTATTCAACCCCCTCTGCTCCTGCTCTGCCCCTTTCTCTGGTGTCCAACCCTTAGCGTTACTCTGTCTCCCTCTCTCTCTCTTTCTTGATCTCTGTCTGCCCCTCTCCCTCTCTCTGTATCTCTTTCTGCCCGTCTGTCTGCATGGGTCCCTCCTTGGGTGAGTCACTGCTCTGCCCTCTCCTCCAGTTTCTTATAAAGACAGCTAAATTCCAGAGCCCTGCAGCCCTGAGCTATATATGACCGAGGGGCTCATAGGCTGAGCAGCCTGGACACCGTACACCTTGTTGCTGACAGTGGAGGGAGCGTCACTCCCTAAGCCATCAGACTCCCTGCTGACAAGTGACAGCATAAATACTGATACAAATAAACCACCCCCCCAACCCACCAGCACACTACCATCTCTACTACCCCCACGCTGTCCTAACACTGTGACAACATGACTGCTGCTCTGTAGGAGTATACATCACCTACCCCGTCCCATACTACTACTAAACCAGCAGGGGTCCCAATCATTCAGGTAAACCAGGCGCAACCCAATAGTATACCTCCTCAGCTTCCTTTGGTAATGTGGGCCGAGGCCAGGCTATACTCTTACAAGGGGTGTGAGCAGGGACGTCATTTCACCAAAATGCCAAGGGTAGTGGAAGTGACATCACACGACCCTTGACCTCTGATGACATCACAGGAAGTGATGTCATTTGACCCCACCCCTAAGTGACATCACGGGAAGCAATAGAACAGAACATTTCACCCCTTGACACAACAGGAAGTAGCATCACATAGCATTGGTTCTAAATACACTATGAAAAATATGGTTACGTTATGACTGTAAAGTGATATACCTTGCACACAAGAATGGATTACCATATGTATCATTAATATCAGTGTGCATAGGCCCATATTACCAAATTACTATGAATGCAAGCAAACTTCCAAGGCCAAACAATAATGCTGTGTTATTATATAGCACTTATGCTTAAGCGCTTCATACAGAACAATTATACATACAATATCACCCAAGCTGTGATGGTACTCATTTCTCGACCTCAGAGGGTTGAAAGGCTACGTTGACCTTGCCGGGAGTTGAACCTTCATGCTGCAGATCACACACACAGTGCAGCAGCGAGCACTCTACCCACTGAGCTATCTTACCGGATATAGCCACCAGAAAACCAGCCTCTCCAGAAACAAAGAGCCACATGCTGCTGGCCACAGCCCAGGAGACACAATAAAAAAAATGAAAGTTTGGAGAACAGAGGGTTAGCAAGGGAAACTTCAGGGGTCGCAGTTACAACCGCTGTCAACCCTTAAATGACATCCCTGGGTGTGACGTGGTCACAACTGCAAACCAAATAGCATTGGTACAATGAGTCCAAAATAAAAGAATGGCCCCAAAAAGTTTATAAAAAGAGATTCGACCGTTAATCAAACAAAAAATGAACACAACTAATAAAAAACACACAAAAAGACACTGTTGGAAAGAGCATAGAGAGTCCACACTTTCTGATGAAAAGGATATTAAAAAAAGATGTCTTTGGAAAAAAGGTACAGTGGGGTCTTATAAGTCACCAGGGCCCTCCAGGGGAACAGGGAGCTGTTTTGTTCTTGTGGCTTAACAGCATCAGGCCAGGGTTAAGGGGCTTTCTGAGGTGGTAATTTGGTGTCAGGTTGGTGGGCTGCATGACTAGGTCCAACACACGGTACGATTCACAAGCAGTAAAGACACGTGCCACGAAGAAGCTTGGAACAGGCCGGCGGTGGCCGATTTGTTGTAGCTCACAAACAGTTCAATGCAGGAATCAGCTGTTCCTTGACTGAGGGCTGAGGGGAAGTCGAAGAAGAGCCCAGAATGGTTAAGCAGTAGCTTTAGAAGATAAACAGAACACGGATAAATGAGCCTGTGTCCAGCAAACAAGGCCAAGCAGGGCCTTTAGCTACAGCAGCCCATCGTCACAGCTGTCCTCTATTAATTTAGGCAAGAATCAGAAGAATGCACAGTGTCTCCCAACGGCAACGCATTTACCCAAATACCAGTGGCGGCTGGTGAATTTTTTAACTGGAGGGGCGTAAATATTTGTCCCAGATGTGCCAGAGCGCCCAAGTGTAGCGAAGGAGCCCACACCACTCAAGGGGGAGTTTGTGCCCCCCGCCCAAGAATTTGTATTAAATAATGGGTGAAAATGGTGCATTTTAGAGCACACTTTTTAGAAAAACAGTGTAAAAAGCCAAACAGTTTGCAATTGGGTTTTGTAGGGTAACTCATGAAAAAAATCCAATAGATGCAAGTCACTAATAGTGCACAGGAGCATTTCTCCAACATATTTTCATGCCTTTTCCCCATAATATGTGCCACTATAAAACATGTTCACACTGGCTGTGCCCATACATTTCCATGCTGACTGCAACATTATACCCTATTATTACCATATAAAAACACACTCATGTTTGCTCTTTGCATAATGCCAGTAATGATACTGTAAGAAAACATGTCCATGTTTGTTCTACCAATATATGGCAGGGTCCTCACATAAGAACATACTCCAGTTGGCTTTACCATTAAAAATGCATATCAAAGTATGAAAACATGTCCAAAATTCCAGTCGAGCTACATAATAACACGTATCATGCTTGCTTTATCAAAGATGCCCAATACAAAATGTCATACCACAATAAAAATTTACTAAACTGGCTGCATTGGAATGCTGGTCTAGCTACATAATAACACTTATGCTTGTTTTACTAAAGATGCCTGATACAAAATGTCATGCCACAGTAAGAATAATACCACTGTTCCTGCTTGCTTTATCAAAGATGCCCACTACAAAATGTCATGCCTCAGTAAGAAATGGCTAGACTGGTTGCATAAAAAATGCCAGTCTTGCTTCATAATAACACTTATCATGCTTGCTTTACCAAAGATGCCCAATAAGAAATGTCATACCACAATACGAAATGGCTAGACTGGCTGCATTAAAATGCAAGTCTAGCTACATACTACCACTTATCATGCTTGCTTTATCAACCAGGGGGGTGGGTATGGTATTTGTCACAAAAATACCATCCCTGTCCCCTGGTCCCCACAGAACCTCAGATGGAGTGCTGATTTTTGCCGGTGGGGAGGGGTTTGTGCAACAAAGGCATTTTTTAAAATGACTTTGTTGTATAAACCTCCTACCCCCACTCGCCAAAATCATCTCGGACCAGCACAAACACACACATATACACACACACACACACTTACACACAGCAAGCACTCGCTGTCTCATTCACAGTCACGAGCACCCATCATGCACTCACTCATAACACAAGCATACATGGATCCATACACATATTTAAATAATAAATAAACATACAAACACCCACATTTAGACAACATACACACACAACATACACACAGCAAGCACTCTTTCATTCACACAAGCACCCATCATGCACTCACTCATAACACAAGCATACACACATCCATACACATATTCAAATAATAACCATACAAACACACATTTACACAACATACACAGAGCAAGCACTCTGTTTCATTCACACGAACATCCATCACGCACTCACTCAAAACACAGGCACACACGCATCCATACACATATTTAAATAAATAAATGAACATACAAACACACACATTTGGACAACATACGCACTGCAAGCACTCTGTCTCATTCACACGAGAACCCATCATGCACTCACTCCTAACAGAAGCATGCACACATTCATATACATACTTAAATAAATAAATGAACATATAAACACACACATTTGGACAACATACGCACTGCAAGCACTCTGTCTCATTCACACGAGCACCCATCATGCACTCACTCCTAACACAAGCATGCACGCATCCATACACATATTTTAATACTAAGTAAACAAACATATAAACACATTTACACAACATACACACAGAAAGCACTCTCTCAATCACACCAGCATCCATCATCATACATTCACCTAACAACACAAGCATGCACGCATCCATACACATAATTTAAATTTGAAAAATTCACATAAACAAACTTACCTTCTGACGCAGGTCCGGAGGTTGCAGTGCTCCAGCCCCTTTCTAACATGAACAGGAATCAGAAATCTTCCTGGTTCCTGCACATGCGTGCAAGGGGCCTGAGCGTGGGTCCGGAGACAACCCACTCCAGCCTCCTGTGTCTGTATGTGCATGGAGGTACAGGAGCACCCCCTTGCACATACAGACGTGCAGTTCCCCAGACAGCATTTCCAATGAACCATGCGAGACTGGGGAAGCAAACATCCCAGCCTTGCATGGCTCATTGAGCTTGCACGGCTGCAGAACTTTAACCGGGAAAGGGAAACAAAGTATCCCTTTCACAGTTAAGAGCACTCCCTCATCTGAAAAAAAAAGCTAAGGGAGTGCTCGTATTTTACTGGGCTGGCTCCTCCATAATGGGTGAGAGGGGGCCAAGACCGGATGGGTCTACGCCCCCTTGCCCATTATGGATGAGCCGCCTCTGCCAAATACTAGCCTAAGCCACCCTTCCAATCACATATGACGCAGGCTCAGAAAGACCACTCCGGCTGGTCTTAAAATTCATTGAGCACTCTGGTTCTTGTCATAGGTGGCCCAAGAATACTCTGAGTCTCAAAGACAGTTTATCTACATTCAATCTTCTTCTGCTGCAGAGGAAGATTGGATCCAGTATTTTTCAGTTACATTTAACACCTACGAAAATCTGTCTGGGGAGGAAATTCAGCATCAAGACATTGGGGAAATATGGTCACACAAGTAGAGATCGATGAGATCAAGGATCTAACAGTTAAGTTAAAGACATCTCGCTTCTGGGGACCGGAGGGCATAACAAACGGGTTATTGAAAAACAACAGTGGGTTATGGACAGAGATCCTCCTCAGATTGTTTATTCAAAAAGTTAGCAGTAGTGTAAGCCCAACTTCATGGAACGAAAGCATAATTGTTTCAATTTTTGAAAAAAGGTACAAGAATCAATCCCACTAGCTACCGCCCAATTTCTCTGATAGATACATCTTTGAAAATGTGGGCAACTATTTTATTAAAAGATCTAACAAACTGGGCAGAGACCACCAACCAGTTCAGTCCTTTCCACAGAGAGTGGTATGGCCTGGCCTCGTGCATGTCACTAGTTTGTGGCTGCACGAGCATAGTCCTTTACGTGGCCATCCTGGATCTGTCCTCTGTGTTTGACAATGTAAACTTATTCCGCTTGTGGAATAAACTTGAATACTGGGGGATAGATACGGGAATGCTATGCTGTATTCGAACAATGTGACCAGGGTCAGATTAAACACCCTGGAGGCATTATTTAGATCATTGCCTTTGTGTCAAGGAGTCCATAAAGGTTGTGTGATCGTTCCTACTTTGGTTAATCTGTACGTGGCGGACCTCTGGAGTGAGTGCAGTCTATGGGGTGGTTATCCTCCTAAATGTGGGGCTTTGCATATGCCTGGTATTGGATATGCAGATGATCTTATATGAATGGAATTCAATCCTTGAATGGTGTTTACACTCTTTCTAAGACAGAACAAATTGGTAATAAATCCTGTCAAATCCTTCATGATGAGGATCACTTCAAAGTACAAGCTGAAAAAGTACAAGTGGTTTATAAACGACACAAAGGTTTTTGAGGTGATATTACTCAAAAAGATCAAGGGCAAAAAGACAGAATCCCAAAAGACCAAATTTGGGGTGGCCAATTAGACCATATTTAATACAACAAATCACCCTAATTCTCTGAGGTTGAATTCTTTTGCTATGTGTGTTCAGTTAGAAACGCCTTGCCTAAATTTCAGGTGAAATATGAAGAGAAAATGAGGTCTTGTTTATTCCTTATGAAAGTCATCAAGCATAAGCATGGTGCTTTTTCCCTCTTACCCCGTATAGATTTTTATCGTTTAAAGGTCACCCCATGTGTCTTTATGGTTCTGAATTAACACTTTTCTCCAACAGAAAGTATTTTGGACATTTGCTTTGATCGGAGGTCAACTGCCAGCTCCGCCCCCTAAACCCCACCTCCTCAGGCACCGTCCCCCAAACTCCGCCCCCAACCCGGCCCTTGTGGGATCCCCCAGCAATTGTTTTCCATTTCCACTGCTGAAAGAAACCCGTATTAAGCTGGGGACCAGTCCTGGAGGCTTTGTTGCTGTAACCTGGTGGCCTGTTCACACTCACGCCCCTATGGCACACACTCACTTACCCCCATTTACACCACTCTCCATCCCCTGGGCCCATGCACACTCACCCCTTCTCAGCTCTGCAGAACAGAGCGAGGTCCTTCCAGTCCGCGGTGTAGAACTCCCTGCGGGCAGTGTTCTCTTCCTGCACCTGGCAGCTCAGTTCTGCAGCGCTCAGCATCCCTGCACTGCGCAGGACCATCCCCCGGCCCGACATCTCTGGGGCCACTGGCTGGCTGCTGCTTATGTCTGCCCAACCAAGGACCAACCAACCCTAGACTCTGCCGAAATATTATGTCAGTAGAGATCCCGCTGGGTGTCTGACAATCCAGGGCCTGGGCACACTGGAGTCTGTTGATGTCTCTATCTAGAAAGGGATTCCTCCCACTGCTCGTGTCTGACCACCCAGGACCTATCCCCACCTGTCACTGTAGGTCTGTATTTCTATCTTTTTTCCTGTCATCAGGAATTCTTCTGGGTGTCTGATGAGCGACTGGGCTGTCTACACCGCTCTAGTCTCTGTTTGTTTCTCCTTGTCTGTTTTGAGAGATCTCTCCTAGTGGCTGACGAGCTAGGACCTGTTCGTACATGTTTCTGTATACTTCTCTTCCTCTAGTTGCAGTTTTCCCACTTGGTGTCTGACTAGCTAGGGAATGTTCGCACCTATCTGTGTCTTGTTCTTTGTAAGGATCCCTTCTGGTGTCTGACGAGCCAGTGCCTGTTTGTAGCTTACTCTGCCTTTATCTCTATTTGAAAGTAGGGGTCATCCCTCTGGGAGTCTGAAGATCCAGAACCTCTGCACATGTCTGTTTCTGTGTGCCTCTCAGCAGTGTCTGATTAGCTTGAGGTATGCCTGTGTCTCAACAAGGACCCCCTCCTGGTGTTTATTCAACCCCCTCTGCTCCTGCTCTGCCCCTTTCTCTGGTGTCCATCCCTTAGCGTTACTCTGTCTCCCTCTCTCTCTCTTTCTTGATCTCTGTCTGCCCCTCTCCCTCTCTCTGTATCTCTTTCTGCCCGTCTGTCTGCATGGGTCCCTCCTTGGGTGAGTCACTGCTCTGCCCTCTCCTCCAGTTTCTTATAAAGACAGCTAAATTCCAGAGCCCTGCAGCCATGAGCTATATATGACCGAGGGGCTCATAGGCTGAGCAGCCTGGACACCGTACACCTTGTTGCTGACAGTGGAGGGAGCGTCACTCCCTAAGCCATCAGACTCCCTGCTGACAAGTGACAGCATAAATACTGATACAAATAAACCACCCCCCCAACCCACCAGCACACTACCATCTCTACTACCCCCACGCTGTCCTAACACTGTGACAACATGACTGCTGCTCTGTAGGAGTATACATCACCTACCCCGTCCCATACTACTACTAAACCAGCAGGGGTCCCAATCATTCAGGTAAACCAGGCGCAACCCAATAGTATACCTCCTCAGCTTCCTTTGGTAATGTGGGCCGAGGCCAGGCTATACTCTTACAAGGGGTGTGAGCAGGGACGTCATTTCACCAAAATGCCAAGGGTAGTGGAAGTGACATCACACGACCCTTGACCTCTGATGACATCACAGGAAGTGATGTCATTTGACCCCACCCCTAAGTGACATCACGGGAAGCAATAGAACAGAACATTTCACCCCTTGACACAACAGGAAGTAGCATCACATAGCATTGGTTCTAAATACACTATGAAAAATATGGTTACGTTATGACTGTAAAGTGATATACCTTGCACACAAGAATGGATTACCATATGTATCATTAATATCAGTGTGCATAGGCCCATATTACCAAATTACTATGAATGCAAGCAAACTTCCAAGGCCAAACAATAATGCTGTGTTATTATATAGCACTTATGCTTAAGCGCTTCATACAGAACAATTATACATACAATATCACCCAAGCTGTGTTGGTACTCATTTCTCGACCTCAGAGGGTTGAAAGGCTACGTTGACCTTGCCGGGAGTTGAACCTTCATGCTGCAGATCACACACACAGTGCAGCAGCGAGCACTCTACCCACTGAGCTATCTTACCGGATATAGCCACCAGAAAACCAGCCTCTCCAGAAACAAAGAGCCACATGCTGCTGGCCACAGCCCAGGAGACACAATAAAAAAAATGAAAGTTTGGAGAACAGAGGGTTAGCAAGGGAAACTTCAGGGGTCGCAGTTACAACCGCTGTCAACCCTTAAATGACATCCCTGGGTGTGACGTGGTCACAACTGCAAACCAAATAGCATTGGTACAATGAGTCCAAAATAAAAGAATGGCCCCAAAAAGTTTATAAAAAGAGATTCGACCGTTAATCAAACAAAAAATGAACACAACTAATAAAAAACACACAAAAAGACACTGTTGGAAAGAGCATAGAGAGTCCACACTTTCTGATGAAAAGGACATTAAAAAAAGATGTCTTTGGGGACATTAAAAAAAGATGTCTTTGGAAAAAAGGTACAGTGGGGTCTTATAAGTCACCAGGGCCCTCCAGGGGAACAGGGAGCTGTTTTGTTCTTGTGGTTTAACAGCATCAGGCCAGGGTTAAGGGGCTTTCTGAGGTGGTAATTTGGTGTCAGGTTGGTGGGCTGCATGACTAGGTCCAACACACGGTACGATTCACAAGCAGTAAAGACACGTGCCACGAAGAAGCTTGGAACAGGCCGGCGGTGGCCGATTTGTTGTAGCTCACAAACAGTTCAATGCAGGAATCAGCTGTTCCTTGACTGAGGGCTGAGGGGAAGTCGAAGAAGAGCCCAGAATGGTTAAGCAGTAGCTTTAGAAGATAAACAGAACACGGATAAATGAGCCTGTGTCCAGCAAACAAGGCCAAGCAGGGCCTTTAGCTACAGCAGCCCATCGTCACAGCTGTCCTCTATTAATTTAGGCAAGAATCAGAAGAATGCACAGTGTCTCCCAACGGCAACGCATTTACCCAAATACCAGTGGCGGCTGGTGAATTTTTTAACTGGAGGGGCGTAAATATTTGTCCCAGATGTGCCAGAGCGCCCAAGTGTAGCGAAGGAGCCCACACCACTCAAGGGGGAGTTTGTGCCCCCCGCCCAAGAATTTGTATTAAATAATGGGTGAAAATGGTGCATTTTAGAGCACACTTTTTAGAAAAACAGTGTAAAAAGCCAAACAGTTTGCAATTGGGTTTTGTAGGGTAACTCATGAAAAAAATCCAATAGATGCAAGTCACTAATAGTGCACAGGAGCATTTCTCCAACATATTTTCATGCCTTTTCCCCATAATATGTGCCACTATAAAACATGTTCACACTGGCTGTGCCCATACATTTCCATGCTGACTGCAACATTATACCCTATTATTCCCATATAAAAACACACTCATGTTTGCTCTGTGCATAATGCCAGTAATGATACTGTAAGAAAACATGTCCATGTTTGTTCTACCAATATATGGCAGGGTCCTCACATAAGAACATACTCCAGTTGGCTTTACCATTAAAAATGCATATCAAAGTATGAAAACATGTCCAAAATTCCAGTCGAGCTACATAATAACACGTATCATGCTTGCTTTATCAAAGATGCCCAATACAAAATGTCATACCACAATAAAAATTTACTAAACTGGCTGCATTGGAATGCTGGTCTAGCTACATAATAACACTTATGCTTGTTTTACTAAAGATGCCTGATACAAAATGTCATGCCACAGTAAGAATAATACCACTGTTCCTGCTTGCTTTATCAAAGATGCCCACTACAAAATGTCATGCCTCAGTAAGAAATGGCTAGACTGGTTGCATAAAAAATGCCAGTCTTGCTTCATAATAACACTTATCATGCTTGCTTTACCAAAGATGCCCAATAAGAAATGTCATACCACAATACGAAATGGCTAGACTGGCTGCATTAAAATGCAAGTCTAGCTACATAATACCACTTATCATGCTTGCTTTATCAACCAGGGGGGTAGGTATGGTATTTGTCACAAAAATGCCATCCCTGTCCCCTGGTCCCCACAGCACTTCAGATGGAGTGCTGATTTTTGCCGGTGGGGAGGGGTTTGTGCAACAAAGGCATTTTTTAAAATGCCTTTGTTGTATAAACCTCCTACCCCCACTCGCCAAAATCATCTCGGACCAGCACAAACACACACATATACACACACACACACACTTACACACAGCAAGCACTCGCTGTCTCATTCACAGTCACGAGCACCCATCATGCACTCACTCATAACACAAGCATACATGGATCCATACACATATTTAAATAATAAATAAACATACAAACACCCACATTTAGACAACATACACACACAACATACACACAGCAAGCACTCTTTCATTCACACAAGCACCCATCATGCACTCACTCATAACACAAGCATACACACATCCATACACATATTTAAATAATAACCATACAAACACACATTTACACAACATACACAGAGCAAGCACTCTGTTTCATTCACACGAACATCCATCACGCACTCACTCAAAACACAGGCACACACGCATCCATACACATATTTAAATAAATAAATGAACATACAAACACACACATTTGGACAACATACGCACTGCAAGCACTCTGTCTCATTCACACGAGAACCCATCATGCACTCACTCCTAACACAAGCATGCACACATTAATATACATACTTAAATAAATAAATGAACATATAAACACACACATTTGGACAACATACGCACTGCAAGCACTCTGTCTCATTCACACGAGCACCCATCATGCATTCACTCCTAACACAAGCATGCATGCATCCATACACATATTTTAATACTAAGTAAACAAACATATAAACACATTTACACAACATACACACAGAAAGCACTCTCTCAATCACACCAGCATCCATCATCATACATTCACCTAACAACACAAGCATGCACGCATCCATACACGTAATTTAAATTTGAAAAATTCACATAAACAAACTTATCTTCTAACGCAGGTCCGGAGGTTGCAGTGCTCCAGCCCCTTTCTAACATGAACAGGAATCAGAAATCTTCCTGGTTCCTGCACATGCGTGCAAGGGGCCTGAGCGTGGGTCCGGAGACAACCCACTCCAGCCTCCTGTGTCTGTATGTGCATGGAGGTACAGGAGCACCCCCTTGCACATACAGACGTGCAGTTCCCCAGACAGCATTTCCAATGAACCATGCGAGACTGGGGAAGCAAACATCCCAGCCTTGCATGGCTCATTGAGCTTGCACGGCTGCAGAACTTTAACCGGGAAAGGGAAACAAAGTATCCCTTTCACAGTTAAGAGCACTCCCTCATCTGAAAAAAAAGCTAAGGGAGTGCTCGTATTTTACTGGGCTGGCTCCTCCATAATGGGTGAGAGGGGGCCAAGACCGGATGGGTCTACGCCCCCTTGCCCATTATGGACGAGCCGCCTCTGCCAAATACTAGCCTAAGCCACCCTTCCAATCACATATGACGCAGGCTCAGAAAGACCACTCCGGCTGGTCTTAAAATTCATCGAGCACTCTGGTTCTTCTCATAGGTGGCCCAAGAATACTCTGAGTCTCAAAGACAGTTCATCTACATTCAATCTTCTTCTGCTGCAGAGGAAGATTGGATCCAGTATTTTTCAGTTACATTTAACACCTACGAAAATCTGTCTGGGGAGGAAATTCAGCATCAAGACATTGGGGAAATATGGTCACACAAGTAGAGATCGATGAGATCAAGGATCTAACAGTTAAGTTAAAGACATCTCGCTTCTGGGGACCGGAGGGCATAACAAACGGGTTATTGAAAAACAACAGTGGGTTATGGACAGAGATCCTCCTCAGATTGTTTATTCAAAAAGTTAGCAGTAGTGTAAGCCCAACTTCATGGAACGAAAGCATAATTGTTTCAATTTTTGAAAAAAGGTACAAGAATCAATCCCACTAGCTACCGCCCAATTTCTCTGATAGATACATCTTTGAAAATGTGGGCAACTATTTTATTAAAAGATCTAACAAACTGGGCAGAGACCACCAACCAGTTCAGTCCTTTCCACAGAGAGTGGTATGGCCTGGCCTCGTGCATGTCACTAGTTTGTGGCTGCACGAGCATAGTCCTTTACGTGGCCATCCTGGATCTGTCCTCTGTGTTTGACAATGTAAACTTATTCCGCTTGTGGAATAAACTTGAATACTGGGGGATAGATACGGGAATGCTGTGCTGTATTCGAACAATGTGACCAGGGTCAGATTAAACACCCTGGAGGCATTATCTAGATCATTGCCTTTGTGTCAAGGAGTCCATAAAGGTTGTGTGATCGTTCCTACTTTGGTTAATCTGTGCGTGGCGGACCTCTGGTGTGAGTGCAGTCTATGGGGTGGTTATCCTCCTAAATTTGGGGCTTTGCATATGCCTGGTATTGGATATGCAGATGATCTTATATGAATGGAATTCAATCCTTGAATGGTGTTTACACTCTTTCTAAGACAGAACAAATTGGTAATAAATCCTGTCACATCCTTCATGATGAGGATCACTTCAAAGTACAAGCTGAAAAAGTACAAGTGGTTTATAAACGACACAAAGGTTTTTGAGGTGATATTACTCAAAAAGATCAAGGGCAAAAAGACAGAATCCCAAAAGACCAAATTTGGGGTGGCCAATTTGACCATATTTAATACAACAAATCACCCTAATTCTCTGAGGTTGAATTCTTTTGCTATGTGTGTTCAGTTAGAAACGCCTTGCCTAAATTTCAGGTGAAATATGAAGAGAAAATGAGGTCTTGTTTATTCCTTATGAAAGTCATCAAGCATAAGCATGGCGCTTTTTCCCTCTTACCCCGTATAGATTTTTATCGTTTAAAGGTCACCCCATGTGTCTTTATGGTTCTGAATTAACACTTTTCTCCAACAGAAAGTATTTTGACTGCCTTGAGGGCCATATTCTTAAAGAGGTTTTAGGAGTGCTCAGATCAGTACCCATCATTGTCATTCGCCTGGAGACGGGTCTGCTATCATGGTGGGCTCAATTTATTTAAAAAAGTATTTTAATTTATAAGAACATTTTGAATTCTGATAAATATTCTGTAGAGGAGGAGCCAAATGCCTCTACAGGAAGTTCGCATCTCTGCCACCTGTGTGCTGGGAAACAGAGGTTGTGCCAAGTTTCATACCAGTAACTGTGACTATTACGAGGAAGGTCTTTGAAACAATGGGCCTCATTCCGAGTCGGGCGGTAAGGGTTAACGGCCACCGGTAACGAGACCGGTGCTGTAAAACCCTTACCGCCCTATTGCGAGTTCCCTTTGCGTGTTGGAACTTAACACCTGCTTTTTGCAGGCGTTAAAAAACCAACCCGCAAAGGGACCTTGGAGCTAATTACGGCACCGTAATTTACGGTGCCGTAATTAGCACCTTCCCCATTCCCATTGAGCCCTATGGGGCAAAAATGGTAATGGGGAAGGGCCCATGGTGAATGGGGAATTACCGACCCCGCCAACCTTGGAATGGGGCGGTAATTTCCGCCATTCACCATGGCGGAGTCGGAATGATAACGGCGTCAACCAAGGCGCTAATAGCGCCTTGGTTAACGCCAGGGTCGGAATGAGGCCCAATATATCCATTAAGAAGACCCTATATGATGTACCCCCAAAGAGATGATGAACTGTGGGAAGCAGTCCCCGAAGGAATATGAAAACAAGGGAAAAGAGGCTGGTGACGGCACAAGAAATAAGCATGATGAACTGAGAAGAATGGTTGAAGGAGAAGATGCATAGATCATATGGAAACTGATGATGAAATAAAGAATCGAGTAAGCGTTCATATGTGGAGTGAAGATTGCACGCGTGAAGAACACTGCAGAAAACACAAGTCATTGTATAACTGTACAGATGCTTTAACGCAAGTAGACAAAGTAATCATAAGGCTGGCTATAAGTAGTGAATAGACTTCAGGCGGTGCCACCATTGTATATAGAATTCTGGACATTCGAGATCACAATTTTAGTAAGCGAGTCTCCATGAAGAAAGAAGGATTGATAACTGAACGTGTGTCGCAGCAAAGTATAAGATAGAATTTGAAGCAGGATCAAAAAGGCTGTCTGGCTTGGTGTCAAAGGCTGGAAGCAGCCAAGAATTGGTTATCAGCCCGTTAAGAACAGTGAGCGTGAGAAGCTGAGGTGTCTCTTGTTAAATTGCAAAGAAGGAACACCACGGATGCCAAGTTTCTTCATTTAAGACAATTAAATGCTAAAATATGGCTTGATTCATGGTCTCTAGTCACGTGCGCTGAGGATGGAAATAGACGGAGAGCATGGTGCACCAGACTGAAGATAGTGAATGCTCATACTCCCTTATATTCCCAGGAGCAAGAACCAGTTGCAAGGCTGAGTTCAAAGTTCAAAGACAATCTCATGGCAGAAGGCATGAGTGATGAGCGATATGGGCTAATTAAGTGGGGAGACATGGTCAAGTCCACCCACTGGCTCCTGGGGTACCAGCTTACGTGCTGCTAGAGAATCAAATGTTCCAGAAGGGTACAAGCATGCCAACCAATTGTAGAAGGCCATATAATGAAGGGCCTTATAGTTTGAGAGCCAATAAGATGTTGTGTTTCTTATAACTATTGAAGATGACTTGCACTAGGGATGGGCATAAATTGTCCAATTATAACCTTACCCCTTATAGAAAATGTACTTAGATGTTCCCCCTAAGCCTATCACGATCTCACGTAGGTTTTCTTTGAAGAGGGAAAATCGAGATCAAACTCCTGCCCCCTCACCCCAGGCACATCAACAGAAAGAACAGCAGGAAGAATAAGGAGCGCACTCAACATTTGCACCAGGCCCAGTGCGCCCATTGGTGACAAATACGCTGAAAGACACCCACTTCACCAACACTGCAACCTACATGCTACATTAGCCTCAATGCAGCAATACCAGAATCTACAAAACACAAGCATTCCTGGTTAAACGCTTGCAGATGCTCATATGAATTAACCTGATCTAATGGCACAGTGTAAAGCCATGTTTCAGGAAAATTACAGCCAGGTACACTTGTCTCACTGAACCCCAGCTGCAGTGGGGATTCGTGCTGACTTCAGCAATGCACCTCGCAAACTCAGGAGCAGCTCAAGGTCTTACAGTAAGATATGATTCCTTTCTTTGAACGACAGTGAACTCTGGCAGACAAGCATTTTTAATTCTTCACAAATACGAGTAAGTCAGAGCAGAACACCCAGGGTGCAGAGTTTTTCTCTGGGAACGAAAGACATTCTCACAAGATCTACACATCATTTGAAACATAATTGTAACAAGAATGGCTCAGCTGCCGCCAATGAACGCTGAGAACCCAGGAGCGAAAAGCCTGTTCAGCTAAAACTAAAGGGAACAAATTCACAATGCAACAATTTTAGAATTAGGTAATAGGGGAGGAACAGCTAAGCCAGCCCACTGACACCAAGGTCCAAATGTCCAATGATCAGGCGTCCTATATGGGCACTATAGGTTACCTATCACTTAGCAGCCAATCCCAGGATGAGATAGGTTTCTGTGGCTGGTCCAATTTTGTGATGTCAGACTGCAGTGTGTTACAAAGCTGGCTTGCAAGTCAGTCCCAGGGAAGACAGTGCCAGGATTTTCGCTATGCACGAAGCCCTCTGTGTTTTTTTTTTGTTTTTTGCTGCTCAGAAATAAATGCAGTTTGGAACATGTTGCTGCTTGCTTGGAACTCTGCTGCATTTCTTTTGGCAAAACGGGAGGTGTTGGGGCCTCCCATAGCTGGGACCCCCAGAAGCCCTGGTGAGGGTCCAAATTCTCCCCAACAAGTTGGTGCCCTCTGTGAGGCTCATTGCTCATTGTAAGGCCCTTGGTGAATGGGCACTGCCTGCACAAGCCCTGCATTGAACTGCCCTCCCTGCCGCCGACCCAAAGAAGCTGTGGGACCCTCGCCTGCACCTAAAGACAACCAGAAAACACATAACCGGGTAAAGGCATGGGGGCCACTTGAAAATACCCTGCTTAAGGGCAGGTGAGAGCCTTGCAGAAGAAGGAGTCCGGTGAAGCGCCTTGATGGGGGGTCCGGTAGCAGAGCAAGTGCCAGTGCAGCATAGGAAATGTAAGTACAAATTCAAGCAACCAGCAACATGGGCTTTGAGGGGAGGATGTGATTGTGTGGGACAACAATGGCCAAATGTTTTAAGTATTAGGATGTATTGTTGATCAGTATGTTGCAGAAGTTTTAAGTTGTATTGTCTGGATAGGGACTTGGGGAGGCATTGTACATAGGGTGGCGGGTGGTTATACGTTGTCGTGAAATTCGGCATATCAGTGGTGATCGGCACGCGAATTGGAGTCGGGACTGGAGCGGAGGTAGTGGTCCCTTCTTGTGTTTATGAGGATATTGGGTGGGGTAGTCCCTCCCCACGTGTAGGACGGAGTGCCGCGCTGGTTGGTCTGGATGGTGATTACATGTACGGGGTATGGTATTCCTATGAGTCGGCGTTATAGTTCGATGAGTAGATGAGGATTCCTATTGATTGAGTGTTTTAGCTCAGTAATAGATGGCGGATACTCACAGGAGATAGCTAGAGTCTGCCTCACATTGCGGAAGATAATCGGCTGGTTAAGTTCCCCTGGTGAGGGAGCGTATCACACGCGAGGCGACGAAGCGGGTGCAGACTGATTACATTTGAAAATGATTAATGGATAGTCCACCCTGGTGAGTGGGAAGACAGCTGTGGGGATTGTGGGGTTTTATTTTGGGATCTTTGTGGGGTTTTGTGTGGGGTTGGAAGCAATGGGTTGTTGTTATGTGTATGCGCATTTGTCTGTTCATTTGTACTGTGTTTTTAGTTTGGTGACGTCACCTTTAGATTGATGCCGATTTTTGATGGTGAGGCGCTACTGCTGTGGATTTGGAGAGGCAGGAGAGGTGACCCAGAGGCGGTGTGTGGAAGGCACATGCGCAAGATTGTGGGGGTGTGCCGGAGAAGGCAATGGTTTGGTGAAGATGGGCTGCACGTGGAGTGCACTGGCTAAGGTGAGAGCCAAGAAGGCTCATAAAAATGTCATTTAAAAAAAGAGAAATGTTACATTATTTTCTAACTTTTGATCCCTGAACAGCGGATTATTGAAATTCTCAACTTAAGGTGGATAAAGCATAATGCATTTAGGGGTAGCAGAGAAATGACTCGCCTTCAACTGTTATGTAGCACACAGCTTCCATGCCAAGATAATTTAGTAAAACATAGTGTACAATGATTCAAAATGACTTAAGGCAAATAAATAAGACCATGGCTGCCCACAGGAGGCTTCTCCAGAGGCGTGCAGCAATTGCTACTGACACACATACACAGCACCTACACGGGAAAGAGGCTGAAAAGCGCCTGGCTACAGTTGAACTGTGGCGCATGAAGGAAAGGAAAGTGGCAAGGTGTCAGCAGATGCTGAACCAGCACGAGCAGAGGGAAGAGGGGTCTCACCCTTCTGCACCTCCGGGAGTTTAATATTTGATCACACAAATGATAAGCAAGGAATGCATTCCATGAGAGAACTGAAAACAGCAGAAGGACATTTAAACACCACATACAAACCATCACAATACACTAAAGAGAACAAACTGGAAGGTGCAGAACAACCCACTAGCAGCACAGGAGCGAGCAAGGGAGGGCTGCAGTGCATGAAAGCAGATTTGAAGGCACAGGTACAGAGGAATAAATAGCAGCACAAGTATTTTTTCAAAATTAAAGGGAAGACAATGGGGGAGGTGGAAGGAGTGACCACAGCAATAGAGAGTTGGGAGAAGGAGAGCAAAAAGCTTGACTGGGTAGAGCAAATGGAGGGAGACGAGAGAAGGAAGAGGGACCGGGAAATGAAAGTGCAGTGCGAGGAGGGAGACAGGAAGAGAGCGGGGGAACTGGAAAGGGAAGAAATGGAATGGAGGAGGAAGAAAGAGAGGGAGCTTATGGGAAAAGAGCGTGGACAAGGGATAGATGGCAAGGGAATGGGTACAAAAGCAGGAGGATGAACAGGCCATAAAAGTGGTCAGTGAGTGGGTTGCACTGGAATGGGAAAGGAAGAGATGGGAGGTGGAGAGAAAGACTGAACAAGACATCACAGCCAAACATGATAGAGGCACAGTATGCATGGGCTTATGGAAGGGAGGCAGCAAGTATAGCATGCTAGAGATTGACTGTGTATTGAAGATTGTGGCAAGAGAAGACGGTTAAACAAACAGCATAGGCAGAGAAAGGCAGATGAGGCCAAGTTGGTACAAAATAAATTATTAAAGTATGCAATGGAAGGGGCAGTTAAAACCTACCCTAACTCACACGCACAAGCATCTCAATAGCAGTATCAGCAACAACCACAATACGCACTGCCCATGGGGCAGGGTGGGCTCCAGCAAGGGTTCAAAGAAGGGGGGAACTCCAAGGAGGGCGCGGGTTTGGACCATAGATGCACCACAATCAGGGAGGATTTCGGGGCTATGGACAGCAGGGACCACAGAATGCAGGAAATATTCCAGGGGGTGTTTCAGGACAGGGGAGGGGGTCACTACAGTGCTGGATCTATGGGCATTTAGGACATGTTTCAAGAACTTGTCATTTTGGGGGAGCAAAGCAAAATGTGGGGGGGAATCAGGAACAAGAATAGTATGCAGGGGCACAGGGAAATGATTGTGCCGAGTGCCAGCAGCAGCAAGGACAGATACAGGGATCATTTCAGCAGACACCACAAGCACCAACACAGGCACTGTCACCACTGCAGGTACAGGTACAGACACAAACACCACAAATGACAGCACCACTACCCCAGGACTTACAAGCATCACAACCCAGTGCGACTGCAAAGCAGTCAGCACGCATACAGAACACCGACACAATAGCAACAGTACCCGTTAGATGACTGGGAGGGGTCATCTTGGTGGGGAACAACCCTTTCAAAGGAAATGGATTGACATTATACTTTTAATAGGACAGCCCCAGACAAACTTGATTTGTCTGACTCTGCCGCACACACTCAATCCGGTGGAGGACAATTGCATAGGGGTGGTGATAGGTAACAACACATTTTCTTTTCTGGGTGACAGTGGGGCGACTAGGCCATGCATTAGGGAAGGGACATTTGTGACATCATGAGCAGACTGGATATGACCACTTTATTCACAGACAAAGCCATTACTTGTTTAACACCAAGCATACACATGCTGAAAGTACGGAAGATTGTTTAGGCATATTGAGGGTGCAGGGTACAGAGGGGGTGCCTAAGGATAGTGCATTGCAAGAGAGTAAATTCAGCTACATTCTGAGCACACACCTTTCAGCAAGGAGACTGGGCTCATGCATACACAAATAACACAGAGCAATTCAATGAGACACACAAGCTGGGGAAAGGTGCACTTGAGGGGGGAGGCGTGCCTTTCATTGATGGTTCACTAACTATCGATCAGACTGATGGGGTCAAGAGGTTAGGAAATGCTGTAGTGAGACTGAGGGAAGGCAGGACAAATGAGAAGGTTAAGGGCGCACGATTGCTAACTAATTATTAAACACACACAGCAAAATTAGTTGCTCTTACACTGGCACTAGAACACAGCGCAGAAAACTGAAGGAGAGACACATTGACCTGAGAGGAGTGAGGAACATGTGATGTGAGTGGGGTACAACAATACACAAGAGACACACATCATGGAATTGCAGGGAGCGGCACCCCGGGAGGAGAGAACTTTGGGTAAGGGGGTGGATGATCCATGTTCCCAACAGACACACTTTGGCAACAAAATAACACAGTGCAAGTAATAATGCCACTAGCGCTTTTGAACACAGCACTGGCACATATGCATTAGCCAACACACAAAGGGAAAGAGGTCATTGCTGCACAAATTGGAGAATAATGGTGGTATTAAGATTAGGGAGTAGATCATGAGGGGAGAAATATATTGTTTAACTGCAACAGTAATGAAAGTAGTGGAGTAATACAATGCTAGACTTAAATGAGTAATTAAAGGCATGGTCTAGTAAAAAAATGTATTGTCCCTACGGGTCGGCCATGTTTTTTTAAGCCTAAGTGGCTCGATTTTAGAAAACTTTCCTATGGACCTTACCCGAGTTTTCGTCCATTAAACGCACGCGAAAAAAAACAAGCACCAGGGAGCCGCCATTTTCTGAT
This sequence comes from Ambystoma mexicanum, assembly GCF_040938575.1. Lineage (NCBI taxonomy): Eukaryota > Metazoa > Chordata > Amphibia > Caudata > Ambystomatidae > Ambystoma > Ambystoma mexicanum. The sequence goes on from NC_090938.1 coordinate 687,999,323, forward strand.
AATCCTATCTTTTCCCCCAACGCCCTGGCTGATCTGCTTTTGCGGCACTAAATCAATTCCCCCGCCCCTGAGCCTGACATTATCAAAACATTCATATTCCCCGCCTCTCTCCGTGACGTTACTGTGCTGTGTAGGCAAACGCGCCCAGTCGTCTTCTGCGCGACTCCACACAGAACCCGGAAACCAACACAGATCAACTCAAAACACAGCGCGCCACAATTCGGAATATGAAACTTTACTTTAAAATGAAACAGCAACACGGTACATTTGGTAAAGTCTATTTATTTGACATTCAATGTTTAGAGAATATTCAGCAATTGCCATATGAACTCCGAAAGCTATTTATTTTCTTTTATCTGTATCTGCAATAACTGTTCCGTTTCATCTTGAGTCACGCGCTGTTCCTTTATGGTACACAGGGTGTTCATTTTCGTAAAAAGAATCACTTTGGAAGTACGGTGAACCGCAAGGCTGTTCCATCAACTAGGCACTAGTCCAGCCTAAAGTTTGATATGTTGCTTCTAGCCACTAGTACAGCGTAAGGGCATGTGGGCCCTTGGCGATCGTCCCATAATATGGTGATCGTGCTCCAGTTGTTGACACGAAGCTGCAGGTGTCTGCTGAAGAATCCATCCGCCGGTGCCTCAAACAGATGGCAGTGGCAGAATGGGATCAAATACCTGTTATGAAAACAAAAAAATTATAATTAGTCTCGCTAGCCGAACTTCATTAATATTACTCATTTTATTTATTACGGCCGATCAGAAACTATTTGCTTGCAAGGATAGTTCAATGGAGTATGTTGGTCTCTAAAATCAATGCGAAAAGTAACCAGCTAAATCGAGGCAAACACACAATGATAAACGACAGTTAGTCTACATGCGTGAGGAATTATATGATATATGATATGACATTTGTAACGCGCCTATACTCAAGTGTTTCTAGGCGTGACGAGGCAGGTGGGGAACAAGGGCAGACAGACAACGATCCTACTAGGCCAGGTGTCTTTCTGATCGCGCATGGGGAAGGGCTGTACATGGTTAGTTGAATACAAATTAAATAATAGAGCCAGCTGGTGGCAAGTGCAAGGTAAATGCCGGGAGAAGGGGCTGAAGGATACAGAGACAGTCCCGTAGTGCAGGTAGGCAGTGCAGGGAAAAGTAGTTGGGCCAAGGACCGAGATCAGTGAGACCAGTGGACCTGCATGTGCTTTGGCCTGTACTTTAGGCACATATTGTGGAATACCTCCAAATCTCCTGTGTGACAGAATTCTGTCAGTCCTCTCAAATCTCTTGATAGAGTTTTGTCGAAAACAATCTTCTCAATGGCTTTGTGTGTCGGTGAAGATGGAATCAACCACTTCTTCTTCCGTGCCTCGTCTGGGGACAAAGGGCCATGTTCACATTGGTGGAAATGTTGATTTGCTGTCCAGCGGTGAACGTTGGTACAGTGGTGCATCAGTGACCGCCATATTTCAAGTAGTATTTCCACTGACCCCTCACAAGTTTTTGAGCTCCACCAAAGATGGTTGGTGATAGAATGTGACCACTGCAAAATACTTTCAAAACCTTTTTTTTTTCCCTGCAGCCGAGATTTTCTTATTGATTGATTTAGCAAGATGCCATACGTCAAATTGATGTTTAATATGTGGGAACTGCTCTCTCATTGTCTTGGAAATTGAAACTTGTCTATCCGTGGCTATGAGGTCGATGTGCATTCCCCTTGATTGTAGATATTCCACTGATTTTATAAATCCTAGTTTCTCCATGGCCACTGACGATGTACATTGTGTTACCTGCACAACCACCAAACTCACAATTTTCTTACTATCCATGTCCTGAAAGTGGTAGGTGCAGTACTTGGCAGAAAATCCAGGGCTGTCGCACTGTCCATCGCTGGCTAGCCTGAATCGTTTGCCTTCGAATGTACTTGCTAGAGACAATTGTTCAATTTTCCAAGCATCACTAATGGCCGGAAACAGATAATCACGTTGTTATATGTAGTACAGCGCTTTAGAAATGAAATGGAGTCCCACAAACTGAAAGAAAGCCTCTAACTTTCTAAAACTGGAGCCACTAAAAAGTGATGCAGCTGCACACAGTAGATTGCCTGCTGGCAGTTTCCCCAGCATCGGTTGTGCAGACCATGAGAACCTATGATTTAATCTACAGGCGGCATTTATTTTGATGTTACTGCCTTTTATTTAACGAGTCACATTAATAAATGGCTTCCCACATACTTTGCCTCTAATGGAATGCACACATTTCAGCATACTTATAATTTCCATCAAACTGTCGAATACAATGTATTTGCTCTCTTTCATTAGACTGTCACCCTGTGTCAACGTTGTTTCGGCCTGTGACGTTGTGGAGATTTCAACACATTGGAAAGTGATATCGCTGATATCAAGTTCTGATGCGTCTATGGATGCTGCGGCTGGTTCATTCTCTGTCATTTCGACATCTATTACTTCAACATTGATGGGAGAACACAACAATGTCGACAGGTTTTTCGGTGGCAAATTTCTGGCGGGTGTAGATTGTGTAAATTGATCTGCAACTACTTCAGAGCTATCTTCAATACATTCAATAACATCTTCTTGTGGTGGTGCGGTCGCACTGTAGCTATGGTCCAATGCAACTTTGCTGTAGTCTCCAAACACAGTTAATTCATGTTCTGGCCATTGGACATGAGCATCTCGAGCCTGAACACGCCTCGCCTCAATTAATAGTTCCTCCATAGTGTACACGGTCTGGCAAGCCACATCTCTCATTCGCTTCACTGTCTGTCTGTGTATAGTTCTGACATCCACGGGTAACTGGAGGAAAGATTGGAAAAGGGATGTTCAGTTTAAACACAAGATGGAGTGTAGTAGAATTGACTGGAAAAAAACATAAAATAGTCCCCAGCACAAACATTTTTTTTAAAGTTATGAACTGTTTGTAACTAACCTTTTTTGTTTTTTTTTCTTTGCAACTTTTTTGACTCGACCTTCAACATCTGCACGCTGTAGCTCCGATTCTTTTCCGCATGTCCTCCCTTCCTCTTGCGCTGCAACGACTATATTTTCTGTATCCGCATAGACAGCACGGAATGAGGCTCCATCGTCTCCCTGAAACATAGTACTTTCATTACTATGTATCAAAATATTGTTAGCATAAAACACACGTGAGGACGAACACACAGGTACATCTCAATAGCCAAACACGATTTAAACATTGTGTGCAACAATCAAACGACAAGTATTCGACCAGTGATGATCTATTTCGATGGAACTGTCAGTATCCATACGTCTGGCTCTGCATGGACTGCCATGAATGGTTGTATTGGAGAGGAGGCATCTGCATCTCCCTGAAACACAGTACTTGCATTAGTATGCTTTTCAATATTGGAAACACAACACACACTTGGGGTCGACGGCACAGGTACATATAAAGAGATAACCACAAATGATGCATTGTCCAAAAGAATCAAGGAAAATCCAAATATGATCACATTTCATCGACTTATTTCAACAATTCCTTTACATCTGCATCATCTAAATGAGATGTTGTGATTGTGGTGGAAGCTCCGTCGTCTCCCTAAAACACAGTACTTGGATTAGTATGGTTTTCAATATTGGAAACATAACACACACTTGGGGTCGAACGCACAGGTACATATAAAGAGATAACCGCAAATGATGCATTGTCCAAAAGAATCAAGGAAAATCTAAATATGATCACATTTCATCGACTTATTTCTCCGATTTATTTACATCTGCATCATCTAAATTGGATGTTGTGATTGTAGTGGAAGCTTCGTCGTCTCCCTGAAACACAGCACTTGCATTAATAGGGAAGAAAGTATAGCAAATGGAATCACGTTATATGATCATGCATGATGGAGCTGTCATTATCCATACCTCGTGCTGCTGAAGAATATCTATGGATGTTGCAAATGTAGTGCGCACTTCCGAAAGCTGTTGTGCCGATTCGTATACGCATAGTCCCGCTTCCACTTCCCCTCGAATTACTTGAATGTCAGGCTCTGCATCAAGTGCAGGGGGTGACGCTCCATCAACTGCCTGAAACATAGTACTTGCATTAGTGAGGATTACAATAGTGAAAACATAACACACACCTGGGGTCGACAGCACAGGTACATATCAACGGCTAACCACGAATGAAACATTGTGTAGAACAATCAAACGACAAGAATTCCAGCTCTGATGATGACGCTCGATGGAGCTGTCAGTATCCATACCTCCTGCTGTTGAAGAAAATCTAGAAATGTTGTAGATGTGGCGGACACTTCAGCATCTCCCGGAAAGACAGTACTTGCATTAGTATGGATAACACTAATTATAACTGAAAACAAACACCAGTGGACGATAACTAAGGTGTATATCAATTGGAAAGCACTAACCAAACATTCGGTAAAATGATTACACGATAAAATAAAAATATTACTTGACATGCATAAAACAGGTCTGTAGCGGATTAGCCTAGTAAGATTACCTGATACGCGCTAGAAGTGGTTGATAACTGCGACCACGTCAAGGATGTAGAATGTTCTTGCTTTAGATTCAAGGGATAGTCAAGAAGTTGTAAAGGTAAATTAATGATTGATAATGAAATGCCAATATTAAAAATAGCCATGTAAGGCGACAGAATACTTGTAAAATGCTCAATACAGCACAGTTCCCTGTTCCCATATATATACATTGCGTTTGTGGGTTATGAAATCGAAAAAGAATATATTGGTAAATGTCATTATTCAAAAAACTATACACTCATATCAATATCGAAATAATTACAAGGGATAGAACACCTACAATATCAATTAATCCGTTCGGATACCTACACACTACCACAAGGCCTAAAGCTAAATCCGGACACTTGACTCACCGGTAGCGGAATAAGGACGAATAGAGTGGGAATAGCGTTTTCGAGCAATTTCCATGTCGTTCGCCGTTTATTCTTCTTTGTTACCCAAGATGTTGTGTACATGTCCAAGGAAAAGTGCCGGCTGCAGATGCGGTATCGATCACCCCTCTTGTCCTGTAAGACTTGTTGGACTCTACTTTCCAGCTCATCCAGTGGATATCCGCAATGTCTGACCCATTCTCTTATTCGATCAACAGTTTTCGGGAATACATGCATTGTAGTGCCTTCAGATTTCGCATGGGTCTTCGAAGGGCAACCGCTAATCGAACAGGCAGGCATTTTTGATAAATCTGAAAAGGAAATATCGACATTATTATACAATCTTCAAGAATAAAGATTTGATACAAAAGTAAATGAATCATACAATGATCAATGCAAGGTTTGTTTTGGTCGCAGGAACTATACCAGTTCATTATGTGCGGCTTAGTATTTGCATAAGTTGCAGAAATTTACAAATGATGTGTCTAAAACCTGAACATGTGACTCGTCCCTTGGATGTTCTGTCTTGCACGAGAAGGAAACATGCTTACATTATAGACTGGACCCCCGAAGGATGCAATTCGATGACAATAGACACAGATGAAAATAAATAGATCTATTGATAGCATAGCAATGGAAACTCAAGTCAATAGCAATGAGACCAATGAACATAGCACTATTGTGTACTCTACTCGCAAATAGATAGAAATTTAAAAATCTGCGAAATATGACTAGGATACATGGCCTTACCTTGACCAACAAACAGTTGGATTCAGCAAGCAGAGCAGTATGTTGCAGGAGAATAGGTGGGTGGCCACAGGTAGCACACTGATGGGTTTGCTCTAAGCGGTCACAGAGGTTCACGGATAGCACGACGACGAGCAGATTAGCGTAGATCTCAGTGGTTGCCAGGTAACACTTTCAGGAGTTGACTTGCAAAGCACAAAGATGTTCTCATGAGACATATCAAGTGGTTTATAAAGTATTAGAAACAGGGGTGTGTTTGTGAATGAATGACGTATGTATGTCGTGGTTTTAGGGGGGCGGCCTGCTTCAAGGGGAGGCCTGGCTGGAGACACAGGGTCTGAGGAGGCCATGTGACCGATGGCCCCTTGGCGTGGGACACCTTTTGAAGTGTACATGCAGTTTGGCACCTTGGCCGTTTGCGCCCGTCACAGCCCCCCATGCCAGCGCTCATCCCCAGTGCAAACCGCCTTTGATAGAGGGGGGTGGGATGGATGGGCCTGGGGCATGCAGATAAGGCACAGGAAGACTGCTGAATGGAGACACACTTATGTGGATTGCAAGGGGCCGGCCTGCTTCAAGGGGAGGACTGGCTGGAGACACAGGGTCTGAGGAGGCCATGTGACCGATGGCCCCTTGTCGTGGGACACCTTTTGAAGTGTACATGTAGTTTGGCACCTTGGCCTTTCGCGCCCCTGACAGCCCCCCATGCCAGCGCGCATCCACCGGCGCGAACCGCCTTTGATAGAGGGGGGTGGGATGGATGGGCCTGGGGCATGCAGATACGGCACAGGAAGGCTGCTGAATGGAGACACACTTATGTGGATTGCAGGGGGGCGGCCTGCTTCAAGGGGAGGCCTGGCTGGAGACACGGGGTCTGAGGAGGCCATGTGACCGATGGCCCCTTGGCGTGGGACACCTTTTGAAGTGTACATGTAGTTTGGCACCTTGGCCTTTCGCGCCCCTGACAGCCCCCCATACCAGCGCGCATCCACCGGCGCGAACTGCCTTTATATTAATATATAGTATATCATCTTTAAATCAATGATAGTATATCGTTGCTTATCAATAACAATTTCCACATACCGGAGATTCTTGTGAGCACAGACCCACACTTCAACCGGTGTATTATAGTGGTCAAGACCCAAGGCCTGTATAATCCAATGGTAATTGTTAGTATAAATATATGTATGATTTTTATAGAGACATAACCCACTGAAAGACTTTGAACAAGTGTTATTTAGTGCATGCATTATCGAGAATATGTTATGTTAGCTTAGATAGATAGTGACCACCCTGCTTCACAGCGACCAGACCTTCTCCCATTCGGAGCACAGATGTCTGACGTCCATCCTTGAATGGAGACACAGTTGATTGATTTAAAAAATCGAAACAACCGTTGTTAAAATATATGTGGTGTTTTATTTTGTATCTTATTTTGATGACACAAAAATACAAGACTTTAAACATTGTACAGTTCAGGTTGCAGCACAGCGAGAGAAAATCCCCTGTACTGACCGCTGTCACTCGGGAACGTTTCTCTAATGGCACGAACGGCACAGGTGGGTATCACTCTTCGAACGCGGTGCCCAAGCCTCCCGTGGAGCCACCATGTAAAGGAACGATAGGCCAACAGCCTGTACCACCTGTGAAAAGGAATGAAACAAACTGTTTTTAAATGACCAAGATAAGTTTAATAAACGTTTGTTGTCAATGACAATTCTTGTAACTAATAGCATTCTGCACGGACAAATGCTATCTAGACAATGCACACTATTGAACGACTTACATGCGTTACAATGATATGTAGATGTAATTTTTGATATAGTAGAAAAACATGAAATAGGAGTGGCATGACAAGCAGAGTATACTTACTCGTTACTCGGATTACGAGGACGAACAGTTGCGCGAAGTTCGTGCATAAGCACCATCATTATTCTCAACACGGCCCGTGTGAGGCAGGCTGCCCTGAAGTCTGGCAGCTCGGTGATGCATTGCGGTCGTGGCTCGCCTTCCGAAATGTAGGCCAGGCATCCCGAGTTTTCTCGGCAGTAGCAGTTCTCCTCCTCGGTCGGCATTAGCTCGCACCGATTGCATGTGCACCAGGTGGAGACGCCGTCCATTCGCCTAGGCCCAGGCTCTTCATCTGTTGATTCGTCCTGCCAACTGCCATCCGAATCCCCATCGTTTTCGCGTGCTTCCCTTTCCAGTAGTTCCTCCTCGGTATACTCGGGCTCATACATGTAGGGCATTATTGTAGCCATTGTGTGTTAAACAAACTAAAATAATTTATAGCGGTGGTACTGGTATCTGTTCACACGGGGTACAAGCGGCGAAGGTAGCTGACCAGAGCACTGAAACGAGTCACAGAATACTCAAAGTAACACAGAGAGAGGAATGGAATCGAAAATCTGCTGCAGTGTGTTGTGAAACGGTCTGTTTATACTTATTGAGGAAAGAGGCGTCCTGCCATTTCCATGGCCACACGTCATTAGCTGAAGCTCAGCGAATGTTGACACGAGACGTGCTTTGGCATTGGGAAATGGGCGGTACGAGTCTGCTGATGACAGGCTCAGGGGCGGGGGAATTGATTTAGTGCCGCAAAAGCAGGTCAGCCAGGGCGATGGGGGAAAAGATAGGATTATCAGAAAATCCCTGGTGCTTGTTTTCGCGTGCATTTAATGGACGAAAACTCGGGTAAGGTCCATAGTAGAGTTTTCTAAAATTGAGCCACTTGGGCTTAAAAAAACTTGGCCGACCCATAGGGACAATTAAATGTTTTACTAGACCATGCCTTTAACAGAGTAGGGTTTAACAAGTGGACATGGGGTGGGATACAGGGCACGCAAGTAAATTGTGATGGTTGGGGTTGATAGAGAACCAAAACGAAAAGAAAAAAAAGAAATCAAAAAGAGGGGGGACAGGTGGCGAATATTTGGTAGCAAATTTCATTAGTACCAGCTTAAAGTGCCTGCAGTTCACTGCGGGGCACACCCTGAGAAGTTGTGAGAGGAGCCATAGAAGAAAGATCTAAAAACCCTGCGATTCTCTTAATTAAGGAACATGATCCTCTTAATTTAGTGACACAGCCACCCTATATGACAGATTTACCACCCTGATGTTTCCCTGTTTAGCTTGTCAGCGCCTAATGCCACCGGGACAAAGGCGTGCAATATAAATAGATTAAAGTAAAGTGCAGTAAATACAAAGACTCAAAGGCCCATTTGTACACTACCACCTAAATTGCGTGTATGTGATCCAAGTGCGTCATGAGTATCTTCACCTAAATTAAGTGCAGATGATCCAGATGTGTTAAGGATACAGCTACAGGACAGTGGTTGTCTACCCATTTTCCAGGTAAATTTTGAATTGTGCAACAAGTTACGGTCCGACCGCCATTGAACGCCCACCAGGTGGTGACAGGATGGTGCACAAAAGTATCCTTGGCTCCTCCCACTACGACGCTGTAGTGTAAGAGTAGTGCAGAGAGGTCAGGAAATTGAAGAATATGTCAATTCTCAGGTCTCAAGCGCTTCTTTTTCATTTCTCGCCAGATAAAAAGGACCTAGGGCAGGCCTGAAGACAATGGACAACTAAATTACAATGATTAGGGACTAGAGACTGAAAGAACTGTAGTGCAAGTGGGACATTTTGCCCTCCTGACAGAATTTGTTAGATGTGTAAGGCGTCAAGCCCTACAAAGCGGTGGCCACCCTGGCAACGAGGGAGCAACGATCAACAGGGCCAACGCAACAGATTTTCATGAACTACAAGACAATATGAACACTCTCGAGTTAGGGAAACCTGGCCATCCTATGGTCCAACACACACAAGCAGCTAGAATAGAAACCAACACCCCAGTGTGCATAGCATGCTGAAATAGGCTTCAAATTATATTTTGTGCACCCGGCAGCTGTAACACTGTTTTGTTCTTTCTCTTTTCCTCGCACATGCAGGTTGTTGCGTATGTATGCTGTTAGAATTGTGTAGGAAATGTCCTTGATGTTACCTCCCATTCATCACCCTGAGGCTAACCCATTCAACCATTCTGAAGCCTTTCCCACTCAATTTGCCCACTCTATCAGAAAACCCAGACCCCCTAGAGCACGTTTCCCTGAAGTTCCTTGCTCCCATTGAATACATAGCCCAAACTTTTCCCCAACTTGAATACAGTGCATATACTGTCCGACCTACATTGAGAAACTCTCAACAAAAAATGCCCAGAGGGAGGTTTCATTTTTGCCCTCAGTGATTGTTTAGTTTGCGGAGCTTGAGGTTACTAACAAGTATTAACATATTAACGCCTTTCTTGCGATTTTCAGGCAGGCAACATTATCATCTCATCAGCTGCAAGGACCCAGCAGCGTAAGTGGTTATGGGCAAGCCAATAAGGACTCTTATCCTCTTGATGGGACTGTTAATGATGAATGGAATAATGGGGGGTGGTCATTTAAAAATCATATGTAGTAGTGAGCAATGCCGCTGTACCCACTACTAACATTCCCTAACCCAAGCAGGAAGACCTATGGTGTCAGAGGGTGAGGAAAAGACTGCTGCCAAAGTAAGGAGAGGTAAGCGCAGTGTACCTGCAGACACAAAAGGAGTAAAACATACACCTCGCACACATATCAGAAGTAACCAACAACATGCACACATGTACAAAATTGGTAGGGACACAACTGGGGAGAGCTGTACTGACTGCTCTTTAATCACCTATGCCTTAAGTGCCTTGAGAGAATTAATTGCAACAGAAATACCTACAGCAAAGCATGACACCCATATATCTCAAAGTGTTCCAAATGTGGAGAAGATTGCAAGGGAAGACAGCAACATTGAGATTGATGTAAAAAGAGGTAATCCCCAATGAAAGAAGATTACATCAAGACACTACCCATGATGAACAACTACTGGCAGCTCATTCATTGAAGAACAACTGTTTCTTGCAAAGGGGCCAGAGAGAGAAGAAACAACTAGCAAATGCACCAGTGAGCAAGCTACAAGAAAGAAAAAAAGAAAAAAGAGAAGAAAAAAAAAGAAAAATATGATAAGTGCCTAACAGAGTGGGACAGTGAAAAGAAGTGGACGAACATGCTGGATGCAAGAAGGTTGAGACAAGTAGGGAGATGAGAGCAGGAACATCAGTGCTTATGGACTACTGTTGAGCATATGGATCTAAAGCTGAGAAACTGCCACTGAATTGGGGAGGAGACTGTTTGTTGGTGCACATCAACATGCCCTTGTTGGTGATGCCTAAGGAAGATGTGAGGCCTGACGACTTCCCCAAGATGGAAAACAACCAAAGGAAGAAGAGATGACTGAACAAAGCACCAAAAGCACAAACAACGGAAGAAGAGAAACAGACCGAGGAGTGAAAAGAGGGGGGAACTACTTCTCGAGCAAATCAGAAGCAACATTGGATAAAGTACCAGCACACAAAGGACTGTTCAGCAGAAAACACACGTGAACAGAGAAAGACAAGAACTGGCTAGCGTTTCCATGGTCATGGATGCCATCATGACTGGCTGGTGGATTGAAGATGATAACTGAAGCACTAGTACTGAGCACAGCCTCATTGTGCAAGATCAGGATCCATTGCAAGATGCGAGAGAACAGCAGAAGAAGCGATCGGAATGTAAATATTGATGGATGTGAGCATAGGAGGAGCAATAAAAGACATGGTGAAAGGAAGAGCCGGACTAAGGGAGAAGATAGCGGTGCACAACCTGGTTCCAGCAGTAATAAAGGTGGACACTCCCTGTGATCCGAGGAAGTATGAAGGGAAGTGAGTGTGGTGGAAAGCAGAAGGAGAATACTCCTACATGTACTAGTCCTTCACAATCATGTGAACAAATATGGACACCTCAGAGAATTGACAAAGATATGCCTACCGGAAGAAGATGAATGTTGCTTGGTGGTGTGGTTGACAAGTCGACCAGAGGGGGGACTGAAGAGGGAAAATCGAGATCAAACTCCTGGCCCCTCACCCCAGGCACATCAACAGAAAGAACAGCAGGAAGAATAAGGAGCGCACTCAACATTTGCACCAGGCCCAGTGCGCCCATTGGTGACAAATATGCTGAAAGACACCCACTTCACCAACACTGCAACCTACATGCTACATTAGCCTCAATGCAGCAATACCAGAATCTACAAAACACAAGAATTCCTGTTTAAAGGCTTGCAGATGCTCATATGAATTAACCAAATCAAATGGCACATTGTAAAGCCATGTTTCAGGAAAATTACAGCCAAGTACACTTGTCTCACTGAACACCAGCCACAGTGGGGATTCGTGCTGACTTCAGCAATGCGCTTCGCAAACCCAGGAGCAGCTCAAGATCTTACAGTAAGATATGATTCCTTTCTTTGAACGACAGTGAACTCTGGCAGACAAGCATTTTTGATTCTTCACAAATACGAGTAAGTCAGAGCAGAACACCCAGGGTGCAGAGTTTTTCTCTGGGAACGAAAGACATTTTCACAAGATCTACACATCATTTGAAACATAATTGTAACAAGAATGGCTCAGCTCTGGCCAATGAACGCTGAGGACCCAGGGGTGAAAAGCCTGTTCAGCTAAAACTAATGGGAACAAATTCACAATGCAACAATTTTAGAATTAGGTAATGGGGGAGGAACAGCTAAACCAGCCCACTGACACCAAGGTCCAAATGTCCAATGATCAGGCATCCTATATGGGCACTATAGGTTACCTATCACTTAGCAGCCAATCCCAGGATGAGATAGGTTTCTGGGAGCTGGTCCAATTGTGTGATGTCAGCCTGCAGTGTGTTATAAAGCCGGCTTGCAGGCCAGCCCCGGGGAAGACAGTGCCTGGATTTATCGCTGTGCACAAAGCCCCCTTTGTTTTTTTTTTGTGTTTTTTTTTTTGCTGCCCAGAAATAAACGCAGTTTGGCACATGTTGCTGCTTGCTTGGAACTCTGCTGCATTTCTTTGTGCAAAATGGGAGGTGTTGGGGCCTCCCATACCTGGGACCCCCACAAGCCCTGGTGGGGGTCCAACTTCTCCCCAACATCTTAGTTTGCCACGTAGTATGACATCACTTATGATGAGGTTTTGCTATAAATGTGTTGTTTTTTATTAAATGCTTCGAGAACACTGAGACGTCCGTTGATGTCCGTTGTGAACTCCCTGTTTTAGATAATTGATATTAAAACAGTCTGAAGACTTTTTGCCTACTTCCTGAGTCAATCGTATTATTTAGAGCCAGAGCTATTCTACATCCCATCCATCGTATGACGTGTTACCTAATTTAAGGACCATGAGGGTTCCGTGGTAGCATGTCAGATGGTTTCTACAAAATCCGTCGACCTATGAAACTCTAGTGTACAGGAGGAGCCAAGTACCCCCATCAAAAGCTCTGCCCCCATGTTGCCTATATGTTGGGAACCGGAAATCACAAGTGCAGTACCAGTGAGGCTGCGTATACCGCAAAAAGTTCTTGAAACAAGGTACCCATTGAGAAAACCCTATATGCATGCACGAAGAAATAACATTCTCCTGGAAGGAGTCCAGAAGAAGTGTGAAAAGAATGAGGAAAAGAGACTGGTGACGTCATACGAAGCAGACTTGACGCACCCTGACAAGACACGTGATAAGAAAGTATAGAAATTCTATAGAAGCTGAAGATGAATTATCAAGTATTACCAACTTTCAGGATCGAAATGAAGAAGGTCTTGCAAAGAAGCACCAAAGAAATTGCAAAGTCATTTCACACCTGTACAGATGCAGAAACGCAAGTAGACGAAGAATTCATAAGGCTGGCTACCTTGTGAATTAGATTCCAGCAATGCACCAATGTATTACATAGGATTGTATAGAACCTGGATGTTGCACAATGCATTTTTAGCAATCCCATGGTCAGAAAGGATTTCAGTGTGGCGCAGTTGGAAAATAACTGATGATGAAGGAAAATTTTGAGAAAGGCATGGCTGGGCCAGCACCAAGAAGTTGAGGCCACAGTGAGTTGTGCGCTGGTCAAGAAGTTGCATTGAAGGTGAGAAAGAAACAAACTTCTGTTTGAAGCAGAATGAAAAAACACTGAAGGCGTCAAGAGCTCATCATTTAATAGTATTAAATGCAGCAAAAATCTCGAAAGAGTGGTCTTCTGTCACATGGTCAAGATCAAAATAACTTTGGGTCAAGCTACACCAAAACCAGAAGACAAGACGATGCCACACTCCCTTTAATTCTCAGGCACAGAGAGCTTCTGCAAAGCTGAGTTCAAAGCCTTAATTGACTGGCAGACTGGAGGAGTGATGATAGATGTTGGGCTAATTGTGTGGGGAGGCAAGACCATGCCAACCCCCCATGCACCTAGGATGTTAGCCTGCGTGCTGCTAGCGTGTGGAATATTCCAGAAGGGTACAAGCGTGCCACCCAATTGTAGAGGGCCACGTATTAGAGAGCCCTATAGTTTGTGTAACCAATAAATCGTTGTGTATTTTATGACGATGAAGATGACTTGCACTTGGGATGGGCTTATTTGTCCACCTGACCTTTGACACCCAGTCACAACCCCCAGCTATATAAAACGTATACTTAGGTGTTCCTCACAAAGCCAACCACCGTTACTCATAGGTTTTTGTAGTTTGCCACATAGTGTGACGTCAGTGATGACGAATGGTTGCTATAAAAGTTATGTTTTTTCTAAAATGTATTAAGATCGTGCTGTGCGACGACGGATGATGTCCATTGTACTCCCTATTTTAGATAGTTGACATTAAAGCAGAACAAAGTCTTGCCTACTTCCTGAGTCATTTTGATTATTGATGTTTGCGCAACTTCTGCATCCCCATCCACCTCTAAGTATTGCTACCTTCTCTTAAAGGAACCAGGTCTATGGGCTCACTAGAGTTGCAGATAATTGGACATCCTTCGTCATCTAGCCAGAAGATCGCAGGGTTTCTTGTGGAGAGCGGCCGATATAGAATTCTTGCAAGACAAAATCCCTCCGGGTTTCCACAGGCACTTTGCGGACGGAAGGCGAAGTGGTCGACTGGAGAAGGGTCCGATACCGAAGGCCTTGAACGGAGCAAGCAAATGGTGAGTAGACTAAGAAAAATGGCAAAGTGAAAGTGCAAGATTGTGGTAGTTTTAAAAAGTTAAGGGGATAGTAACAGAGAATACTTAAGGTAACAGGCGAATAATGGAAGATTTTTTGGTTGTGTAAAGAAGGAGGGATACGCCCAAGGAGTCCTGAAACCAAGGGTTTTAGAAGAAATCGTTATACACTTCAATTGAAGTAGACATAGGAGACATATAGGACAGGTCGATACAAGATAATGATTTAAATCCTGTAATCAGGGTATTATTAGGGGCAAGGAAAAAGTGAAGGGTGATCACCACAGTTAAAAGTGAAAAGTTGACTTGTTTGTCTGTTTCTTTTTATGTTTGTGATGAGTTAAGGTGTCGAAGAGTGACACAGAAAAGTTGGGTAAAAATTGAAGCAACTGTAAGAAGTCATATTGTCTATTTTTGAATAATCGTTGGTATTGACTCAAAGGTAAATTGAGATTATTGTAAAACAGAGTTTTTGAGTGGCGATTGTTGGGCACGCTCATATTTGTTGTTTTTGAAAAAGTATTTTACAAAGTCTGGTAAGTATTGACAGTCAATTGAGACTTGTCACAATGGGAGATATTACGCCTTTAATGCATGTATGTAAGGCACTGCCAAAACATATGCCCAAGCTCAAACAGTATAGTGTGGAATGGGTGAAAGGCACAGCAGATAACATGTGCATGCCGTGCCGCAAGGGAGATCATTCTCAAAAGTGGTATTGGAACACATGACCACATACTTGCATGCTGCGTACACGGGGAAGAAATTAGAAAAAAGGTTAGCTATTTTAGAGCTTTGGAAGATGTACCAGGAAGAAAAGGAGGATCTGCTGCCAGAGGAGTGAATGTTGAATCAGTTTAAGGAGGGAGGTGTCAAGCCTCCTGCTCCCCTTACCTCACCTGAAGTAAAAGTCATTGAGAAAGGAGATGAAGGGTTGTATCCCTTAAGGGAGTTGAAAGCAGCGACGGGATATAGTATATATATTTATACGAACTGCCCGCTTATAGTAGTGATGATAGCCCACAAGACAGTAAAAGAAGAGAAGAGATCTTTAAAGGAATGGTTCAGTCAAAAAATGTTATTGCCCCTACGGGTCGGCCATGTGTTTTTAAGCCTAAGTCGCTCGATTTTAGAAAAATTTCCTATGGACCTTACCCGAGTTTCGTCCATTAAACGCACGGGAAAACAGGCACCAGGGAGCTGCCATTTTGTGATAATCCTATCATTTCCCCCATCGCCCTGGCTGACCTGTTTTTGCGGCACTAAATCATATCCCCCACCCCTGAGCCTGTCATCAGCAGACGCTTACCGCCCATTTCACAACGCCAAAGCACGTCTCATGTCAACATTCGTTGCGCTTCAGCTAATGACGTGTCGCCATGGAAATGGCAGGACGCCTCTTTCCTCAATAAGTATAAACAGACCGTTTCACAACACACAGCAGCAGATTTCCGATTCCATTCCTCTCTCTGTGCTACTTTGAGTATTCTGTGACTCGTTTCTGTACTCTGGTCAGCTACCTTCGTTGCTTGTAGCCCGTGTGAACAGATACCAGTACCACGCTATCAATTATTTTAGTTTGTACAACACACAATGGATACAATAATGCCCTACATGTACGAGCCCGAGTATACCGAGGAGGAACTACTGGAAAGGGAAACACGCGAAAAGGATGGGTCTTCGGACGGCAGTTGGGAGGACGATTCAACAGCTGAAGAGCCTGGACCTAGTCGATGGATGGTGTTTCCACCTTGTGCACATGCAATCGGTGCGAGCTAATGCCAACCGAGGAGGAGAACTGCTGCTGCTGTGAAAACTCGGGATGCGTGGCCTACATTTCGGAAGGTGATCCACGACCGCAATGCATCACCGAGCTGCCAGACGTCAGGGCATCCTGCCTCACACGGTCCGTGTTGAGGATAATGATGGTGCTTATGCACGAACTTCGCGCAACTGTTCGTCCTCGTAATTCGAGTAACGAGTAAGTATACTCTGCTTGTCATGCCACTCCCATTTCATGGTCTTCTACTATATCCAAAATTACATATACATATCATCGTAACGCACGAAAGTCTTTCAATAGTGTGCAGTGTCTAGTTAGCATTTGTCCGAGCAGAATGCCATTAGTTACAAGAATTGTCATTGACAACAAACGTTTATTAAACTTATCTTGGTCATTTAAAAACAGTTTGTTTCATTCCTTTTCACAGGTGGTACAGGCTGGTGGCCTACCGTTCCTTTACATGGTGGCTTCACGGGAGGCTTGGACAGCGCGTTTGAAGAGTGATACCCTCCTGTGCCGTTCGTGCCATAAGAGAAACGTTCCCGAGTGACAGCGGTCAGTACAGGGGATTTTCACTCGCTGTGCTGTAACCTGAACTGTACAATGTGTAAAGTTTTGTATTTTTGTGTCATCAAAATAAGCAACAAAATAAAACACCACATATATTTTAACAACGGTTGTTTCGTTTTTTTAAATCAATCAAGTGTGTCTCCATTCAAGGATGGACGTCAGACACCTGTGCTCGGAATGGGTGAAGTTGAGGTCGCTGTGAAGCGGGGTGGTCACTATCTAAGCTAACATAATATATTATCAATAATGCATGCACTAAATAACACTTGTTCAAAGTCTTTCAGTCGGTTATGTCTCTATAAAAGTCACACATATATCAATACTATCAATTAACATTGGATTATACAGGCCTTAGGTCAAGGGTCTTGACCACTATAATACACTGTTTGAAGTGTGGGTCTGTGCTCACAAGAATCTCCGATATGTGGCAATTTTTATTGATTGGCAATGATATACTGCAGTAGGGGTCTAATGTTAGTTGGGGATCTGCTAGGTGGGCATCATGGCATGGTCAGTGGTCTGGCACATGAAGAGAATACCTTGCAGGGACACAGGGTCAGAATGGCAGTAACTTTCCACTGGCGAGGGTGCGTGGGCAAGGACACGTTTGTGAAGATGAACGAGCCATGAGCTTGGTTCAGGCCGGTTCACATGCAGGACCGTGATCTCAGAGAGTGATGTGTTACATTTATTAGCTGTTGCAAATACCTCTGGAGTTTTCCAGTCAGAGTGGGAACGAGGCTGTGGGTCATGTGCTCTGCGCGCTGTACTATCGCAGTGAGGCCTGGTCACCAAAATGGAGTGGAAAGGGGGTACAAAAACGGATGCCCCGTGTCCTGTTCAGTGTTCCCATCTACGCGAATGTCATGCAAAGTTAACAACACATAAGGGCAAGGGACGGGCGCAAACGGCCAAGGTGCCAAACAGCATGTACACTTCAAAAGGTATCCCACGCCCAGGGGCCATCGCTCACATGGCCTCCTCAGACCCTGTGTCTCCAGGCAGGCCTCCCCTGAGGCAGGCCGCCCCCCTGCAATCCACATAAGTGTGTCTCCATTCAGCAGTCTTCCTGTGACTTATCTGCACGCCCCAGGCCCATCCATCCCACCCCCTCTATCAAAGGCGGTTCGCACCCGGGGATGAGCGCTGGCATGGGGGGCTGTGACGGGCGCAAACGGCCAAGGTGCCAAACAGCATGTACACTTCAAAAGGTATCCCACACCCAGGGGCCATCGCTCACATGGCCTCCTCAGACCCTGTGTCTCCAGCCAGGCCTCCCCTTGAAGAAGGCCGCCCCCCTGCAATCCACATAAGTGTGTCTCCATTCAGCAGTCTTCCTGTGCCTTATCTGCACGCCCCAGGCCCATCCATCCCACCCCCTCTATCAAAGGCGGTTCGCACCCAGGGATGAGCACTGGCATGGGGGGCTGTGACGGGCGCAAACGGCCAAGGTGCCAAACAGCATGTACACTTCAAAAGGTATCCCACGCCCAGGGGCCATCGCTCACATGGCCTCCTCAGACCCCGTGTCTCCAGGCAGGCCTCCCCTGAGGCAGGCCGCCCCCCTGCAATAAACATAATACCACGACATACACACGTCATTCATTCACAAACACACCCCTGTTTCTAATACTTTATAAACCACTTGATATGTCTCATGAGAACATCTTTGTGCTTTGCAAGTCAACTCCTCAACCTTCTACCTGAGAAGCACTGAGATCTATGCTAATCTGCTCGTCGCCGTGCTATCTGTGACCGCTTCGAGCAAACTCGTCAGTGTGCTACCTGTGGCCATCTACCTGTTCTCCTGCAACATACTGCTCGGCCTGCTGAATCCAACTGTTTGTTGGTCAAGGTAAGGCCATGTATCCTAGTCCAATTTCGGTAATTTTTACATTTCAATCAATTTCCTATTACAGTACCCAATAGAGCTATGGTCATTGGTCTCATTGCTATTGACTTGAGTTTCAATTGTTATGCTATCAATAGATCTATTTATTTTCATCTGTGTCAATTGTCATCGAATTGCATCCTTCGGGGGTCCAGTCTATAATGTAAGCATGGTTCCTTTTCGTGCAAGACAGAACATCCAAGGGACGAGCCACATGTTCAGAGTTTAGTCACATAATTTAAAAAATGTCTGTAACTTATGCAAATACTAAGCCGCACATGATGAACTGGTATAGTTCCGGTGACCAAAACAAACCTTGCATTGAGCATGGTATGGTTCATTTACTTTTTTATGACATTTTTATTCATCAAGGTTTTATAATAATCTTGATATTTACTTTTCAGAATTTTAAACAATGCCTGCCTGTTCGATTAGCGGTTGCCCTTCGAAGACCCATGCTAAATCTGAAGGCACTACAATGCATGTATTCCCGAAAACTGTTGATCGAATAAGAGAATGGGTCAGACATTGCGGATATCCACTGGATGAGCTGGAAAGTAGAGTCCAACAAGTCTTACAGGACAAGAGGGGTGATCGATACCGCATCTGCAGCCGGCACTTTCCCTCGAACATGTACACCACATCTTGAGTAACAAAGAAGAATAAACAGCGATCGACACGAAAATTGCTTGCGAACGCTATTCCCACTCTATTTGTCCACAATCCGCCACTGGTGAGTCAAGTGTCCGTTTTTAGCTTTAGGCCTTGCGGTAGTGTGTAGGTAGCCGAATAGATTCATTGATATTTTAGGTGTTGTTTCCAATTTGTAATACTTTCGACATTGATATGAGTGTATAGCTTTTTGAATAATGACATTTATCAATATATTATTTTTAGATTTCATAACCCACAAACGAAATCTATATATGGGCACAGGGAACTGTGCTATATTGCTCATTACTCAAGTATTCTGTCTCCTTACATGGCAATTTTAAATATTGGCATTTCATTATCAAACAATAATTTACCTTTACAACTTCTTGACTATCCCTTGAATCTGAAGCAAGAACATTCTACTTTGATTTGATTTTTCTTCAGGAAACCTGGTTGACTTGTGAACTAGGAATAGAAGAATTGACCACGTGCCATCAAGTAGCAGCAATGTCTGGTGGAGGGAGACCCCCGGGGGGTTTAATGATAAGCTGTAAAAATAATCCTCACTATGAAATCAAATTGTTATCAAATGTGAAACAGGGGATTTTGATAGTGAGACTGGAATTGAAACCCTCAAATATGGGACAGAATTGGATTCTGGTAAATCTATATTGGAATCCAAGTCAGTTTTGCCTTTTGGATTTTTTATCACAACTTTCTGATCTTTTGGTCAAAATGTTATCCCGATTCCCGATGGACGACATATTAATAGCTGGAGATTTGAACTCTCAATGTTTAACAACAAATGATCAAGCCACAGGAAAAATTTGTCATCAGACGCAGAATGGAATAATGTGGGCTAATTTTATGAAGGGCTGGAATCTCTGGATGCTCAATGGAAATACCAAGGGGGACATCCCGAGCAAACCAACTTGGCATAGGGGCTCAGCAGTTTCTACAATTGATTTTTTCTTTGCCTCTGAAAATATTTATGAAAACTGTGCTAGTCTATTGGTAGAGGAAGGCAATGTTGATGACCATGCTATGCTTACATTAATAATAGATGTCAACTTGTCCACTGCTGTCTCCATGTATACAGACCTATTGACTGTGAATTTGGCCGGTAATTGTATTCGTAATTTTGAGAGAGGCGGGAAAATCCTGACTAACAAATTACTAAATATGGTAGCAAATGTCTCTGACCTGCAAATGTATGATACTTGGAGTCCAACAAATTTCCATCTATTTTTAATGGATTTGGATCCTCAGAAACAAAATAATCAAAGTTGCAAACTGTTTCATAAGCATACATTTAACGATCAGATATTGCAACAGAAGAGAGCTAGAAGATATAAGAAAAAGGAGTTAAGAAGAGCAAATCTTGATAGGAAATCGTTTGAGAGGGCGTTAATTTCCATCAATAATGAATATAGAAACTGGAAGAGATCATTCAAGTCAATTATCTTCCAGCAAGATGGTGAAGTTATGTTAAGGGCAATGAGTCAGAGAAACTCAAGAAATGTTTGGGCTATGTTAGGAGCTAAACCAGATCAGCAGGTGGGAAACCAATTCTCTGCAGTACAAGAAGATGCGTGGGTGGATCATTTCTCGAGGATATACAGGGCTGTAGGCTCTGATATAGATAATAATTGGGAATCAAACCATTGGTCACTCTCATATACCAAAGCTGATATAGAACTTTTAATAAGGAGCGCCTCTATATCGAGAGCGGCAGGTCCAAATGGGCTGAGTAACTCGATATTGAAAATGAATCCTTCTTTGTGGGCCCATCTGCTTAAAATACTCTTTGATCAAATCATTAGAACACAACGGCTCCCGGAGTCCTGGAAAAATTCAATCACAATTCCCATCTTTAAAAAAGGGGATGGACTCCTAGCGGTGAACTATAGGCCGATCTCGTTATTAGATGCTGATAGTAAAATCTTTGTCGGTTTAATTCTAAGGGAGCTAGAAGACTGGGCTAAATCAAACGGTATAATTCCGAAACAACAATCTGGTTTTAGAAAGGGACTATCTACCTCCTTGAATGGTCTGATTCTTAGCTGTCTAAATGGAGATGTGGGAAACAAACAAGGTAAACCCCTCTATGGAGCGTGGATTGATCTCACCCAAGCTTTTGATGCAGTCAATCGGTCACTTATGTGGAAGAAACTGTATGCTTGGTGAGTTCCATCACATTTGCTCTCTATTCTAGTTGAACTTCATCAAAATACTAGAATGAGAGTAAGAATCTCAAAAAGTGGTCAATTAACAGCCCCAATACGAGTTGAGAGAGGGGTTCGCCAGGGGTGTTTGATAGCACCTCTTTTATTCATTCTCTTCATGGCTGATTTAGGAATGGACCTGAATGATAGTGGCCTAATTCCTCCACAGATAGGCTCAACTAAAATTAATTGGTTAGCCTATGCAGATGACGTGGTGGTATTGGACCACTCACAGGTCGGCCTGCAGTGATTATTTTACTCACTTGACCTATATGCCCAAAAAAACTATTTTAGGATTAATCCGGAGAAATCAAGGATCCTCATATTTAAACACCCGAAGAAAATAGTCAAGAATCGCTCATGGGTATTGGAAGATAGAAAAATCGAGATAGTCTCTGAGTTACTTTATTTAGGAGCTACAATTAAATCTTCCCCGACTAAGACTCACCTCCTAGAAATGATTAATCTAAAGACCCTTAAATTGGGGGCACAGATGAAAAGGATAAAAACGAAATTTTGCCAATTTTCAATACTACCATTGATGAAATTCAATATAGGAAAGGTGGTTCCTATCATTTAGTAAAGTATGGACACAAATATACTGGCATTTGATGTGAATTGGGACCGGATTGAATCAAAATTTTGGAAAACAATACTATCGCTTCCAAATTGTGTTCCAATTGCCTCTGTGAGGTATGAATTGGGGCTCTCTTCTTTAAGATCGTGGCTGGAGTGGAAATGGATTTCCCTTTATAGGTCCCTGTTGGTTCCTATAAAGGATTCTCTATATGAGGATTTGTCCACTGTGCTCCATGATAATACCAACATATTTTTGGAAAAGTTAAGGCTGAAATGTCAAGAGCTATTAAACAGCGTAGACTGTACAACAGATATGTTGATTCAAAACCCAATGAGAGTGAAAGAGAGTATGAAAGGTGGGATTCGGTGACCACCAGAGATAGGATGAGGTTGACAAAATTATCACAATCGTTTTCCAGTATGGGTAGAAAAAGGTTAAGTCTTCCCCCATACTTAAATATCCGGATCCTTATTCCAGGGATATTTTCTTGAGGTTTAGACTTAATCTACTACCTACTTTGGAAATTCAATCAGCCAGAAATTTGATTCAATCAGGGAACTGCTGTATAAAATGTGATACCAACGACTGTCAAACATTAAAACATCTGGTAATTAAGTTTACTGGGACAAGGGAGATGAGAATCTTGAGACTGAGAAGATTCGTACACGATATTAGTTAGATACGGAGGAATTTTGGTCCAGAGCTTCTTCTGGTACTGAAACTTTCCTAACAGCCGAAATGGTTAGATTATTGAGAGATCTAAAGCTAGACAACTAGTAAAGGGAACCGGGATGAGAATGGTAATTTTTATAAAGTTTTTAGTATGAATATTTTTCTTGATATGGTTCATATGTTTTTTAGATGTAATGTTGTTGGTTCTGTTTGTGAAACGTTTTATATGTAAAGAATAGTGTAAAAAGTCATATACTTTGGCTAATGCACAATACATTTAAAAAAAACAAAAAAAACATTCTACTTCCATCACGTGCTCGCAGTTATCAACCACTTCTAGTGCGTATCGGGTAATCATACTTGGCTATTCCGCTACAGACTTGTTTTATGCATGTCAAGTAATAGTTTGTATGTATCGTGTGATTATTTTACCAATTGTTTGGTTAGTGCTTTCCAATTGATATACACCTTAGTTGTCGTCCCCTGGTGTGTGTTTTCAGTTATAATTAGTGTTATCCATACTAATGCAAGTACTGTCTTTCAGGGAGATGCTGAAGCGTCCACCACATTGACAACAGCCCTAGATGTTCTTCAGCAGCCCGAGGTATGGATACTGACAGCTCAACTGACCGTGATCATCAGGACTGGAACACTTGTTGTTTGATTGTTCTACACCATGTTTCATTCGTGGTTAGCCGTTGATAAGTACCTGTGCGGTCGACCCCAAGCGTGTGTTGTGTTTTCAATATTGTAATCCTTACTAATGCAAATACTATGTTTCAGGCAGTTGTTGAATCGTAAACCCACGCACTTGATGCAGAGCCTGACATTCAAGTAATTCCGGTGGAAGCGCGACCATGCGGATACGTATCGGCGCAACAGCTTTCGGAAGTGCGCACCACATTGACAACAGCCCTAGATATTCTTCAGCAGCATGAGGTATGGATACTGACAGCTCCATCGAGCGTGATCATATAACGTGATTCCATTTGCTATACTTTCTTCCCTATTAATGCAAGTACTGTGTTTCAGGGAGATGATGGAGCTTCCACTACAATCACAAGATCCCATTTAGATGATACAGATGTAAAGAAATCGGAGAAATAAGTCGATTAAATCTGATCATTTTAAAATATTCTTTGATTCCTTTAGACAATGCAACATTTGTGGTTATCTCTTTATATGTACCTGTGCCGTCGACCCCAAGTGTGTGTTATGTTTACGATATTGAAAACCATACTAACGCAAGTACTGTGTTTCAGGGAGTTGCTGATGCCTCCTCTTCAATACAATCATTCGTGGCAGTCCATGTAGAGCCAGAGGTATGGATACTGACAGCTCCATCGAACTAGGTCATCAGAGCTCGAATACTTGTCGTTTGATTGTTCCACACAATGTTTAAATCGTGTTTGGCTATTGAGATGTACATGTGTGTTCGTCCTCACGTGCGTTTTATGCTAACAATATTTTGATACACAGTAATGAAAATACTATGTTTCAGGGAGTCGATGGAGCCTCGTTCCGTGCTGTCTATGCGGACACTGAAAATATAGTCGTTGCAGCGCAAGAGGAAGGGGAGACATGCGGATACGTATCGGAGCAACAGCGTGCAGATGTTGAAGGTCGAGTCAAAAAAGTTGCAAAGAAAAGAAACAAAAATAAGGTTAGTTACAAACAGTTCATAACTTTAGAAATGTTTTTGTGCTGGGGCCTATTTGATGTTTTTTTCCAGTCAATTGTACGATACTTTATCTTGTGTTTAAACTGAACATCCCTTTTCCAATCTGTCCTCTAGTTACCCGTGGGTCTACGAACTATACATACACATACAGTGAAGCGAATGAGAGATGTTGCTTGCCAGACCATTTACACTATGGAGGAACTATTAATTCAGACGTGGCATGTTGAGACTCGGGATGCTCATGTCCAATGGCCAGAACATGAAATGAATGTGTCCGGAGAATCCAGCAAAGTTGTATTGGACCATTGCCACAGTACGACCGCACTGCCGCAACAACATGATACTGGATATATTGCAGATAGCTCTGAAGTAGTCGCAGATCAATTCACACAATCTACACCCGCCAAAAAATTGCCACCAAAAAAGCTGTGGACATTGTTGTGTTCTCCCATCAATGTTGAGGTAGCAGATGTTGAAATGACAGAGAATGAACCAGCAGCAGCATTCACCGACGCATCAGAACTTGATAGCAGCGATATTTCTTTCAGATGTGGTGATATGTCCTCAACGTCACAGGCCGAAACAACTTTGACGCAGTATGACAGTCTAATGAAAGAGGGAAAATACATAGTATTCGACAGTTGTTTGATGGATATTATAAGTATGCTGAAATGTGGGCATTCCGTCAGAGGGAAAGTATGTGGGAAGCCATTGATTCATGTGACTCGTCAAAAACAAGGCAGTAACGTCACAATACATGCCGCCTGTAGATTACATCATACGTTCTCATGGTCTGCACAACCGATGCTGGGGAAACTGCCAGCAGGCAATCTACTGTGTGCAGCTGCATCACTTTTTAGTGGCTCCAGTTTTAGAAAGTTAGAGTCTTTCTTTCAGTTTGTGGGACTCCATTTCATTTCAAAAATGCAGTACTACAAATACCAACATGATTATCTGTATCCGGCCATTAGTGATGCTTGGAAAATTGAACAATTGTCTCTAGCAAGTACATTCCAAGGCAAACGATTCAGGCTAGCCAGCGATGGACAGTGCGACAGCCCTGGATTTTCTGCCAAGTACTGCACCTACCACTTTCAGGACATGGATAGTAAGAAAATTGTGAGTTTGGTGGTCGTGCAGGTAACACAATGTACATCCTCAGTGGCCATGGGGAAACTAGGATTTATAAAATCAGTGAAATATCTACAATTGAGGGGAATGCACATCGACCTCATAGCCACGCACAGACAAGTTTCAATTGCCAAGACAATGAGAGAGCAGTTCCCACATATTAAACATCAATTTGACGTATGGCATCTTGCTAAATCAATCAATAAGAAAATCTCGGCTGCAGGGAAAAAAAAAGGTTTGGAAAGTATTTCAGAGAGGTCCCAGTCTATCAGCAACCATCTTTGGTGGAGCTCCAAAACTTGTGAAGGGTCAGTGGAAATACTACTTGAAAAATGGCGGTCACTGATGCACCACTGTACCAACGTGCACCGCTGGTCAGAAAACCTACATTTCCACCAATGTGAACATGGCCCTTTATCCCCAGTGGAGGCACGGAAGAAGAAGTGGTTGAATCCATCTTCACCGACACACAAAGCCATTGAGAAGTTTGTTTTCGATAAAACTCTATCAAGAGATTTGAGGGGACTGACAGAATTCTGTCACACAGGAGGTTTGGAGGTGTTCCACAATATGTGCCTAAAGTACAGGACAAAGCGCTTGCATTTCAGCATACAGGGCATGTGACATAGGACTCTACTTGCCGTCTTGGCCCATAACGAGAATCTCGGCCGTGAACAATCTAGGACTAAGGGTAATGTAAGGATGCCTCGCTACACTAAGGCCTTTTCAAAAAGAAGTAAGCAATGGGTGATCAAACCAGTCTATGAGGAAATGGAGTTCGACTTTGTCAAAAGCCTTATTGTTGCTGTATTAGAGAAGCACAGATATGGAATTTCTGTGCAGAGCACTGATCCATTGCCACCCAACATTGCCACTGTGCCATGTCCACCCAAAGGAGAGCTGGTTGTGAAGTACAAATCCCGGTTTAAATAATTGTAATACGATTGTCTTTTTGTAAATACATTTTATTGTACAGTGTGCATACAAAGTACGCTAACCCTAACCCCTACCTTCACCATCCTGGGTGCCGAACTACCTGGGTGTCATCTTTGAATTCTCTCTCTATTCACCTCATATTGCTGACCTTGTCTATATGTGTATGTATATATTTTTGTTGATGTAACTAATTTTCGCAATCTCTTATAAATGCTGGGCACTGTTAACCGAGGGGAGGCTTGCGTATTGCAAATAATAAAACAAACAAACAATAAATCTCACTTTCAACTCAACTCCTCGGGTACTTTATACTTTCCCTGACCTTCCCCAAAAAATTAAAAGTCTCAATAGTTATGGTTCTTTGGGGCTTCAAAGCTCGCAGACAACGAGGACAAAATTGGGGCCTTAGAACGCGCCAAGCGAGCCGTTGCAGATGGGAGAGAAGCCAGTTCGCATTTGCACATTGAAGCGCACTACATAGATGGATTCGAAACTTCAAGTTCTCACAGATGGCTTTACTATAGGATGTTGCAAAGAAAGAATGTATGCTCATTTCTAGTGAAGGTCAGCGGCTTTGATTTTCAGCTCGCGCCCTGAAGAGGCCCACAACTCGCACTGGCAGTATAAGGTTCTATTGTTTTTTGACCTTGAGAGACAGGGACCATGCAGAAAGAACTTCATTTGAAGGGGGGGGTAGGGGGTGCAATAACGTAAGAGACGATAAGGCAGAAAATTCTTAAACTAGACCGAGTTTCATGTTAGTTCAGTATACGAAAAATCTTTGTCAAGAGCACAGTGGGATTTACGGACTGCATTACGCAGAGACACAATGGAAATTGCAAATATAATGTAAGTAACTCTTTAGACGCTTTTATACCGGAATGAAGAATTAAAGAATGGATGCATGAATTAATGAAGAGCTTTGAAAAGGTTTGTGGGATCGTCCTTGTAGCGGGCACATGGGCATGCAGGTCCACATTCCACACGCATGTAGACAAAAAGTCGTTTCTCATTGTGTACTAACCTCGATTTATTTCGTTAGTTTTCGCATTGATTTTAGAGCCGAACATACTCCATTGCACTATCCTTGAAAGCAAATAGTTTCAGCTTGGCCGTAATAAATAAAATGAATAATATTAATAAAGATCGGCTGGCGAGACTAATTATAAATTTTATGTTTTCAAAATAGGTATTTCCTTCCCTTTTGCCCCTGCCACCAGTTTCAGACACCGGCAGATGGTTTCTTCAGCCGCCAGCTGCAGCTTAATGTAAACAACTGCACCATTCTGATGATCTTATGGGACGATCGCCAAGGGCCCATATGCCCTTACGCGGTACTAGCGGCTAGAAGCAACATATCAACCTTTACGCTGGCCTAGTGCCTACTTGATGGAACAGCCTTGCGGTTCAACGTGCGACAAAAGTGCTTCTTTGAACGAAAACCAACACCCTGTGTACCATAAAGGAACAGCGCGTGACTCACGATAAAATTTTACAGATTTGCGGATAGAGATAAAAGAAAATAAATGACTTTCGGAGTTCATATGGCAATTGCAGAATATTCTATAAACATTTAATGTCAAATAAATGTACTTTACCAAATGTACCGTGTTGCTGTTTGATTTTAAAGTACAGTTTCATATTCCGAATTGTGGCGCGCTGTGTTGTGAGTTGATCTGTGTTGGTTTCCGGGGTCTGTGTGAAGTTGCGTAGAAGACGACAGGGCGCGTTTGCCTACGCAGCACAGTAACGTCACGGAGAGAGGCAGGGAATATGAATGTTTTGATAATGTCAGGCTCAGGGGCGGGGGATATGATTTAGTGCCGCAAAAGCAGGTCAGCCAGGGCGATGGGGGAAATGATAGGATTATCACAAAATAGCAGCTCCCTGGTGCCTGTTTTTGCGTGTGTTTAATGGACGGAAACTCGGGTAAGGTCCATAGGAACTTTTTCTAAAATCGAGCGACTTAGGCTTAAAAACACATGGCCGAACCGTAGGGGCAATAACAAATTTTGACCGAACCATTCCTTTAAGAGTACACAAGACAAAAAGGAGAAGGGCGAACAGTCGAATATAGCGGCAGAGGTAGAAAGAGAAGTTAAGAAGTGGAAGGGAGAAAAAGATAAAATGGACGAGGTAACGCTCGTACAAAATGAGTGGATTGGAGGGCAGATATTACTAAAGCTCCATGTGAAGAGCATCGAGGAAGTAAGGCAAAAAGAAAATAAAGACAAACAGGATAGAAAAGACAGGGAACAGGAAAAAAGATTGAATGAAGATGAGTATAAAAGAAAGAGCAGACATAGACGAGAGCAGATATATCAAGAAGAGCAACAAAAGAAAGAAGAAAGGGCAGAGGAGCAAAGAAAGTACGCTAACAGACAGAGGGCAATGGAAGAACGGGATAGGCAAGACAGAAAGAAAGAGGAGGAGGAAGAACAGAAATGAAGGGACAAAAGAATAAAAAGGCGAAGGGAAGAAGAGGAAAGGAGGGCAAGAGTAAGAAAGGAAGAAATACAACAACAAGAAGAGGAAAGAGTTAGATGGGAAACAAAGAAGCAAAGAGAATTAGACAAAGAAATAGAGTGGAAAAGAAGACAACGGGAGCATGAGATTAACCTCATTCAACAGGAGTTAATGGAACCAAGCCGAGTAATACAATGGAGCAGTATAGAGGAGTTCCTCCCGTTACAGAGAGCGACGTCAGGGGCATCGAGGGTAACACTAGATGAATATGTTGATATAGGAAGCATTAGAAGTAGAATCAATAAGGCCTATCAAGTGTTAACAGAAAGGAACAGATCAGGAAATCGGAGAAAGGGAAATCAATCTATAACCTCCCAATCACGAGTTGAGGAGGAAAACACACTCAATTTTGAGCATAGAGCCCTATCTTTGAGTAGATTGACCTCAGATAAGGGTGAAGGGGACCGATGTCACACTAGTTGGGGATTAGATATGTCAGAGGAAGAGAGAGAATCCTTCTGTGGAGAAGAGCGGGGAGGTGCTTGTGCCCCTTAAGGGAAGCTCGCAAACGGACAACGAAGTAAAATGGTCCAATTTATAACAACCCAAGGATAGGATGCCAACCTCTATAGCATATTCGGAGTGACCCAAAGGACGATCGCATAGCGATAAGGGAGAGTCACCACCATATGTGAGCAGGTTAAGATCACTTCCAGGAAGAAGGCGGTCAGGGACTATTGTCCCTGCTATGGATAGGCAAACGATGGGAGCTGATTGTGGGTTAGAGTTTATGCAGTTTCCTTTATTCCATGGCCACAGATGGATGAGGACAACTTAAGATGCAAACTCCCGAGTTTAATGGCGGGTGCGCGGAAATAAATGTATGAGGGGGAAATACTTTGGCAATAGGGGATATTAAAGGTCTCCTAGCAACCATTCTTGGGGAGAGAGCTGATGATATTTGGAAGAGAGCAGGCATTCAAGTGTGACGACACAGAACACGGCATACGATCGAGCACTGTTTAATAATTGCAGAGCAGATGTTTGGGGGGCTCTCAGAGTACAGTGATATGGGTGCAATTATGACACAAATGATGAAAGAAGATGAGGATTCGCTTGCTTATATTCAAGTCATTCAAAAGCGCTGGACTCTGGAAATATGTGAGCCGTGGGGAAAAACAGTGGCAGTATTTTACCACATCTCATGTCAAGAGTTGCCCGAGAAGGTAGAGTGGCAACTCGAGAAGTTAGTGGGTATGGATGCAAAACCATGGGCTGAAATACAGTTGACTATAGTGCATCACTGTCGACTGTCGCAGGAGAAAAACAAGAAGAAAGAGGACACTAGAAAACTTGAGGAAGACAAGTTAGTACAGAAAGAATTGTCCAAATACACCATCGAAGGGGCGGTAATGACAAGTGGAGAAGGACTGGGAATACAGCAATTAATGGATACATCGCAGGCATATAGATAATCAGAACCTGATGGTCCAAGGAGGGAATGGGTTTGTACCACAAGGTAGAGGTATGGGTTATAGAGGCGGAAGTGGATTCCAAAATAATCAAGGTAGGTTTCAGATTACACAGAACGAGAATCAGAATGTGCAAGGAGGATTTAATCAAGGTGGATTAGTCAGATGGACTCCTCCTGTATGTTTGACTTGTGGAAAGGTAGGACACATTGCACGTACATGCAGGAGTCAAGAATATGTACATGTAAGGTGATCCTCCCTAATGTATACTGAAAAGCGTGGTGGGCAGCAACCTCTAGGAGTCCTCAGCATGGGTTACTTACACCTTACCACACACATGTGCAAATGACTACCAATGACTCCTATGAAGACCTATGGCATCCCTCAGAGTGAAAAGAAGGCTCTGTGGGGGATCGAAGGCCCATTCCTATGAACTGGTAAGCCCTGGTGGCTAACATTGATCAGTAGGCACCATAGGTAAATAACCAGTAATAGACTTATCTCATTTGGCCAGCTTGACAGCCTTCTTTCTAAGACAGAATTTGTGCGATTTGATATTCTGAATAAAATCATTATATAACATAAATGGTCATCAGTGAGCAGGTCAGTTCACATCTGGTAGATAAATAATTAAACGTTAACAGTTGGACCACCTGTAAGCAAGTCAGTTCACATTTGGTAAATAAATAGTTAGTTATCCTAAATTGGGTCACCTGGGAGTGAGTCAAATTACCTTGTGGTAAATAAGTAATCAAATATTAGCAATTGGATCACCTGTAGGCAAGTCAGTCACGTTTGCTAAATAAATAGTTAAATATTATCAATTATATCACCTGTAAGCTAATTAGTTCACATTTGGTAAATATATATTCAAAGATTCTTAACACAGTATATGTCAGAGTGCTGTCCGCTCCTGTTGTAAGCACTTGATTTACTCTGCTCTCGCCCCGTACTCCTAAGCACCTGGTAGCTGAAGTCTACCACATGACACACCATTCAACACCCATTTAACACAAAGACTCTCACAGGCAGAACACGACTAACACATGAAATTCCCCACCACCATTCCGAGTACAGTGCGGAGTATATTGCCCACAGATGAGGCCAACGATCTCCCACTGAATACTCCTATGAATGCTGACACAACATGAAAAGGTCAATGTCACCGTTCGCTCGTGGCTACGGCCCAACGGAAACCACAGTCACTCTGGGCAGCTGCGCAGCTCAGGAGTGTGTTGTGGCAGAGCCCAGGGTGATCGCTGGGATGAGCGGATCCCCCATTCTCCAAGAACATTCTCACAACAAACATTACCTTGAAAGGGGAAAGTAAACACTACGCGTAGTGATCAACAACCATAATACCCAGTGCTTTACACGCCTCTGAGGAAAACCCATGTGGAAACTTGGGAATGGGTCTGTGACTGCTCCCTTCACTATCCCTTGCTTGTTTTTATTCTTTTATTTTCTCTTGTAATCTCTTTTTTTTAATTGTATTTATTTGATAAACATTTCCCTTCTGTCTCTTCGGGGTTAGTATCTGCAATGTTCCTCCCTTGACATCATCCCATGTCAACAATCTTGCAATCTTCGACCATTGATCTTTGCATTCTCTTTCTGCATTTGCCACAACTTCTTCCCACTGCCCAGTTAATGTTGCTGCTTGGCACACAACCAGTCCATCAGCCCATCCTTCAAGAGTGAGCACTGTTCCTTTGATTTGTATTTGGCCTCTTTCCCAGCTTGCTCGTATTTCCTTCCCATTCCTATGTTTGCACTGCAGAATCTTGTTTTCTTCTATCTTGTTCCCTGCTTCGTTTATACAGGCTGTTCATATCTTATTATTTGATGCTTTGTTTCTGGCTTCTCTCTTGTCTTTAAATCTCGTTCATAATTGTCTTCTCTTTGAGATGTCTCTTTATTCATCCATACTATGGATGCTGTTCTACCTGGGAACTGTCTTCTTATGATATGATATGATATGATATGATATATGATATATGATATTATAAGATATGATATGATATGGCATTTATAACGTGCCTATACACAAGTGTTTCAAGGTGCGACGAGGCAAGGGAGGGGGACCAGAGGGAAGACAGACAACGATCTTACTAGGCCAGGTGTCATTCAGATTGCACAAGTGCATGGGAAGGGGGAAAGGGAAAAGTGTGTGGGGGAAGGGAGAGGGGAAAGTGCAGTACATGGGATAGTAGAATAAATAAGATAAATAAAAACGGCCAGATAGTGGCAAGTGCAAGGTAAGAGCATACATAAGTGCTGGTAGGGGGACTGAAGGGATACAGAAAACAGTCCCCAGGTGCGGGGGTTGCCAAGGAGGCAGAGCACGGGTGCAATTGCAGGCCTGGGCCCGAGATCAGAAAGGGTGGCCAGGTAACCAGTGCAGTTTCAGCCAGGAATTCAGCAGGGGAGATGGGGAGAGAAAGCAGAAGCAAAGAGAAAGGCTTTGAGGTGCTTCCGGAACCAGAGATGGTTCCCCTCAAGTTTCAGGGAGGCAGGAAGGCTGTTCCAGAGGGAGGCCCCACCCGAAGAGAGAGATCTACGACCAACTTGTTGCTTGGAGAAGCGAATGGCCCTCAGGGAGTTGGAGGCGGATGTGCGAAGAGCTCGAGTGGGAAGATATTTGGGAAGAGAGAGTTAAAGGTATTGCGGCCCTTTGCCCCAGAAGGCCTTGTGGACAATGCAGAGGGTTTTGAACTTAATCCTTGCAGCCACTGGGAGCCAGTGCAGAGATTTCAGTCCTGGAGAGATACGATCCCTGGGCTTGAGGCCAAGGACAAGTCTTGCAGTCCTGTTCTGGCTAGGTTGCAGACGGCGGAGAGTAGAGGCAGGCAGATTTAGATAGAGGCTGTTACAATAGTCCAGCCTAGCGAGAACTAGGGCTCTGCAGATGGTGAGCTTCTGGGAGAAGGAGAGGATAGGAAGAATACCTCTGAGGAGGTGCAGCTGGTAGTGTGACTTCTTAGAGACATCAGAGATGTGAGGAGAAAAGGAGAGTGTGGAGTCGAAGATGACACCAAGGTTTTTAGCCTTGCAGGTGGGAGCAGGAAGAGGGCCAAGAGAGGCCGGCCAGAGAGCTGCAGGGAAGGAGGGAGTGGGTGTGCTGATGAGTAGTATCTCAGTCTTACTGGCATTAAGGCAGAGGTCATTGGCGGCACACCACTCCTTGATAGCAGGCAGTCAGAGAGGAGCGAAGGAGAGGAGGAGGCCAAAGGTAGCCTGAAAATGAGCTGGGTATCATCTGCATAGCACTGAAAATTGGGGCAGAGAGCGGCGATGCAGTGGGCAAGGAGTACAGCCAGGGAGAGAGGTTAGATCCCTGGGGGACACCACAGGTAGAGAAAAAGCTGTCGGAGAGGAAGGACCCAAGTTGAACCTGGGAGGGTCGGTCGGAGAGGAAATAAGTCAGCCACGCCAGAGCCTGACCAGTGATACCCACGTTATCATGGAGACGGTTGAGCAGGATGGCATGGTTGACAGTGTCAAAGGCACTTGTCAAGCTAAGTGCAAAATCTGTCAAGCAATGTGCTTTTGTCACTGATACTTCTGTGGCTATGAACATTTTTGAGGTTCCCAAAGCATAAGGTATCAGGGAACACACGTAGCAACTCTCCTTAGAAGTTCTCTCTCCCAACTTTTTCATTTGCTGGTACCACATGTTACTACTCATGTATGCTGTATTATCTAGATATGTGTTTATCTCTTCCTTATCTCCTTCTGCCCTTCTCTTTCGTCTCCCTAACAGAATAGTTGCCGCCCATGGAAACAGCTCTAAAGCAGCTCTACTACAGGGAGACATCGCAAAGGGTTTTGTTTCATCGGTAATGGGCAGATCAACTGCAGTTCCTATAGTGGAGGGAACTATAAAAGTCTCTATCTTTGCAGAAGTGCTAGTGTAATAGTGACTGTGAAATGTGAGGAATAGAAAGATAAAGAGTGTGGATGTACAGGAATATATGATACACCAAAACATCAGCAACCACCTTTTGTGACATTTCACCACATTTTGTTCATCTTCTAGAACCACATCAGTTCCTGTATTTCTCATTGTTAATATATTTCACCAAATTGATTTTTACTCTCACAGTTGCAATACTTGTTCAATAATTGCTTTTAGCAGCCTTCTAATCACTGGCCCATTCTTAGGATCCTGTAAAAAAGTGCAAATATCAATGTTTTTCCTAACAAGAGCAGGATAAGCTTGGAGTATAAACAGAAAAACAGCAAGAACGACTCTATGCACATCACTATCGGTCAACACCATGAAATTACAATTTAGAACAGGTATGCACCAAGAAATTAGTCTGGATACTGTGCACATTTCCAGTTTGAATTTAGAAACTGTCGTTTAGGCGTAACTTTGACTTGTCAATATAATTCTAAAGTTTCTTTTCCAAAAGATACTTAAGGTTCTCCGCAAGGGTTTGCACTCCTACTATAATATCTGAAATTCTTCTTGTCTTGCTTCCGGGTAAGCAACGGTGGGAGGTACAGTCTCGCCTTTGCATGGTTTTGTGTCATTTAAATGAAGCCAAGCTCGCATGCCTTGGACTTTTACTGCTGAAGGGGTTTGATTTTCAACAATAAAGGGGCCATGAAATCGTGGCTCATGCCACTTTCAGGAAATGTTTCTAATCAGAATGGTGTCACCAATAAACAGTTTAGGTGTCAATAATAGTTCATTTGATCCAGTTGCCAAATGGTCTTCATCTGCGTTCTGAGACGGACCCTCCCTGGAGCTTGAGTTAATCTGAAATGAGAAAGATGCTAGATGTCAAATAATCATTAAATTCATTTCCTAACAGGTTTTCTGTGCTCTGGGCATCACTTCTACTCCTCGATGCGGGAGTAAGAGGTATTCTCATTCGCCTCCCTGTCACTAGTTTGTGCGGGGTAAGGTGGTGGTCCGAACCAGGCTGATTCCATAGGGCATATAAAGCTATGGGTAGGCAATATAGCCATCTCTTCTTCAGAGTCAGTTTTATCTTGGCTATCCTATCCTATACTATATAAAATGCAACAAGTTCTAACACACTTGGAATGAACTAGTCTTCCGCAATTGTTGCAGCAAGACTTTCCCTAGTTACATGCGCGGGGTAATGCAACTGTTCAAGCACGGCCTTCATAACTCTACTGGCATCATCGGCTTTCCAGTGCTGTCTTGTTGCCATAATGCTTCTGTGGGGGATAAAGAACACCCCTTTGCTTCCATACCTCCTGCTCTTACTGTGGTGCACTTCCTTGAATCTCCATTAATTGGGTAATTGGTATTCCATTAACCCTTCTTGCATTACCATTACTGTAACTATTTTCTCTTTGACATTTGGCGTATCAGAATGTAAAATATCTGGGGAATATGCAAACCCATTAGCTTCTACGTCTGCTGCTTCATTCCCGCAAGAGATAACATCTGTTTGCTTAGTGTGACCTGCACATTTAACAACTGCTATGGCTACTGGGAGTTGTAGTGCTTTAATAAGCCTGTCCAATAAGAATGTGCGCTGCACTGAAGTGGCATCCGCACAGAGGTAACCCCTCCTTTTCCATTCTGGTAGCCGGATGACGTCACGTAGGCGGAGTCACTATACACTGATTACTTCCTGCCCTTCATGTCTCTCGAGTGCTACAATAAGCACCACTAATTCTGCTGCTTGCGCTGAAAAGTGAGACGTAGCCTTGCATTTGCTACAACTTCAAAGTCGCCATTCAAGCTATGCCTCACTACGGCTGTGCCAGAATGTCTTTCCCCACTAGTCTGATACATTTTCAAAGAACCATCGATAAAGAAATGTCCCCCTCCCACCAAAGCATTTTCCTTCACACATGGTATATCATCATAAAATTCAACATAATTAGCACAGTCATGCACATGGTCTCCCTCTGTCACTGGCTCAGCTACGAACGTGGCAGGATTCACTATTGTACATCTGACAATGTTAATTGTTGGGTATGAAATCATTACTTCATAAGCAGAAGCTCTCTGAAATGTCAATGTGCCCTTCGGTTTCTCCCAAAATGGCAAACAAAGCATGTTCCACAAACGGGGTCATAGAGCAACTCATGACAATAATTGTAGACTTCCCAAATGCGAATGTGGCAGCTGCCAATGACTGTTCGCAAGGAAAGTGTCATTTCATAACTGGGTCTAAAATCCCACTGTAATATGCTAGAGGTTTCTACCCTAGCGTAGTCCTCTGTGTAAGCACTGCTGTCATAACTGTCCCATTTGTGTGCAAGAATAAGAAAAACTCCTCAGCATAATTAGGGATTCATAAAACAGAAGCTGTGCAAATTGCTATTTTCAACTCCTCAAATCCTTCATCCATTTCCTCAGTCCATTCTATTGCAACTTTGTCCGCTTGTGCCTTCTTTAAAGCCTGCAAAAGTGGTCTTATGTATGAACTACAGTCGAAAACCCAGGCTCTAACATAATTACATAGTCCCAAAAACTGCTGCATCTGTTTTAGTGTGCATGCTTTTGTGGTTTTCATAATCGCCTCAGCTCTTTCATGTATCACCTTTTTAACTTCATATCAAATCAACTGTTCTATATATAACACTTCTTCCTGACAATAATGTAGTTTTTCTTTGTCTACCTATGTCTGCTAGGATAGTCATCAGCTGAATTGAGTCCTGTCTGCACTCATCTTCCGTGGTGCTACAAATTAAAATGTCATCTATGTACTGAATCACCGTACTCTTTAAATCAACATTGCCTAAGTCCATCTGTAGGACTCTATTAAAGATTGATGGAGATTCACAGTACCCTTGAGGAAAACAAGTATGTTTCAGTCTAGTTTGGCAAAACATAAATGAAGTAAAGTCTTGGGAATCCTTGTGCAACGAGATTGCGATAAACACAGTTTTCAAATAAATCACTGTGAAATATCGAGCTTTCACTCGGTTACTTCGGTTACTACATAGTATTGTCGCTCGATTGGGAACTAATGGAAACTATGCCTCTACAGTCTGGTTAATCAGTCTCATATCTTGTATGAATCTCCATGACCCTCCCTTCAATTTTTTGATTAAATACACCGCAGTATTACACGACGATTCTGATGGTACCAGAATACCTTGTTTCATCAATGCTGAAATGGTCTTGAATATACCCACATTGGCCTCTCGAGACATGGGGTAGTGTCTTGCTCGAGGTATAATCGCCCCTGGCTTCAATTTTATTTTGACTTCCCTGTCTCCTTTAACAGACCTACATCATAAGGTCCATAAGATGCTTGGCACCTTTTCCAAGTCCTCCTCAAAATATGCTGGACGCTGTCACATTATTGCCATTCGCTGTGGGATTTCCCTGTTTTCTATTCTTATTCGGTATGTAATACTCATAAATAACACCACTACATCAACTGTTGGGTCATCTCTAAACATGTCATCATCAGTAATGTCTGTCAGTCTATACCCTTCTTCAAGAGCTATCACTGTCCTCCATGGTCTACCCTCATCGTCTACTCCTTCGAGCATTTCCATTTCCCTTGTACTATGGCTGCTTCTAATTCTATAGGGATAGTCTGTCCCACCTCTTTGTCCATAGGTATCTGCGGTCTAAACAAAAAATTTGGCAGGTATCCTTACATTTTTTCCCACTAAGCCAGGTAGCCATATCAACAGAATGCTCACTCGATACAAGATAGCCTCTGGCTCTATTGGAAAACCTCGCAGCGGTTCTTGCCCTGTAAATGCTAGTATAAATTTGCCCACGTTTAAGTGGTGTATTCCTGGAGTGGAACACACGATTCCTTCATCAGTATATGAAATCGTCATGTTAAGTTTTGTCATCAAATCTCTTCCCAAAATGTTAACGGGTGCCTGTCATGAATACAACAATGGAACAGACATGTCACACTCTCCTATAGAGACTGGTAATTCATCATTAAAAGGAACTCGACTTGTAGCTCCAGAGAAACCCTTGAGCATTCATGGCAATTCCCGACATTGGAATATTTCCCTCTCGTATACACGAACTAGTAGCTCAGTGTCTACTAGAAAAGAAAAAGATTTGCCTCGTATCATCACATCGATAGTACTGAACACATTAAGTCACCCTGTGAGCTATCCTATTGTTGGTACATGCATAAACCTGTTCCTGTGAAAGCATGTCCTCCTACCACAGTGGCACCTCCTAGTCTAGGTGCCAGCACTTGTCCTGTGTTTGCATACTGCTGTGTCTGAGTGGGAGCGTGTTGCGACTGCCCTTGCGGTGGATTCATTTGCACTTGCTCTGGTGGCTGTGTCTGTTACATTTGCGGAGCTTGTACCTGACACACTGTCTGGTCTTGTGCAAACCCTTCCCTATTTTGTGTGCTATATGGAGGAGGATAAACTGCCCCCCTCTGGAAAATTGGCCCTTCTGTACATTCCCTTGGCTCCCACATATGTGTGCAATGTGCCCTGTCATCCCACAAGTCCAACATACCGGGGGTGTTCGTCTGACTAACCCCACTTGGTTAAATTTTCCCTGTACATTTTGATTCTCATTCTGTATATTCTGCAACCCACCTTGATTTTTTTGAAATCCACCCCTTCCTCTATTGCCAATTCTTCTGCCTTGTGGCATAAACCCATTTTCTCCTTGGTCTATCGGGTGTTGATTATTCACCTGTGATGCACCTACTGTTTACTGCACTCCCAGTCCTCCTCCGCTTGTCAATACCGCCCCTTCTATGGCACATTTTGACAATTTCTTCTGAACTGACTTGGTTTTCTCAATTTTCCTAGCGTAATTTTTTTTCTTGTTTTTCTCCTGCAATAACGAACAGTGATGCACTATTGTTAATTGTATCTCAGCCCACGATTTTGCTTCCATTCCCACCTGTTTCTTCATTTGTCTCTGTACTTGCTCAGACAACTGCTGATATAAATGTGGTAAAATAATGCCACTGTTTTTCCCACCGATCCTTTGTTTCAAGTTGCCAATGCTCATGAATATCCTAAATATAAGCTGAGCTGTAGTGCGAATCTAAAGCACTTCAAGTTTCCACTGCTGCAGCTTTAATTGCTAGAATGGACCCAGAGCAGATCACCAGGTCATACCTCCGGTCATTGTGGTATCATGCCATCACACGTTACCTATGGTTTGAGATCTGCACAGTGTCCGCTCTCACTGTGGACTTTTCGTCTTGTGGGCATCTAGCCTTCTGCAGGACAATTAAAGCTGCAGCAGTGGAAACTTTAGCTCGGTTGGGAAGTGATCCAATCGCCTGAACTTTTAGGATTTGGGCCACCATTTTTTGGACTACCTCCAAGATACAAGTTGGAGATGATGTCTCCTACTCCATGTACCCCGAAGTGAGACACAACGTGCACTCAGCTTCTGCCCTGAAGAAGGTTGGGATAAGAAAGGGCCAAAGTTTTTAGCCCAAACAACCAACTGAAACACGTCTTTTTTTTTTTTTTTTTTTTTGGCAGTCAGTGTACAACTCGTATTCTTTATACTTGAACCACTGAGCACGCAGAACTGTTGTCAAACAATAAATAAAAATCATGTCAAAGTTGGCAGTAACAGATATTCCAAATGGCTACAGCCCATGCACCTTTTCTGGAATTTCTAGAAGTTGCAGGAAGACGTTCAATAGGAGCTATGTCCAACCTGAAATCTGTTACGACTGGAGAAAACTGAGGGGGACCTCCGATTACCCCATCCCACTCACTTTGCAGTCTGTCTTCGTCGCCCACAAATTCTGGATCAC
Organism: Ambystoma mexicanum; assembly: GCF_040938575.1. Lineage (NCBI taxonomy): Eukaryota > Metazoa > Chordata > Amphibia > Caudata > Ambystomatidae > Ambystoma > Ambystoma mexicanum. The sequence goes on from NC_090938.1 coordinate 688,039,842, forward strand.
ATCTTTCTTCATTCTCCCATCCCAGTCCCATGCAAGCTGTGGGGGGTCACAGTTCCACACCTTTTTGTTGCCCTTTTAACTCTTATTGTAAATCTTCTGGATTATGCATCTTTTTGTTCCTTTCCGGACTGTGCACTTGAGGTGTTTTATTGACAAACATGAGAATTGACCACTATCAACACCATAGCAAAATGAAATTCGATTAAATGCGTAGTGCCATTGTTCTGTGGTAAACCACATCTTCTGAGTCTGTGCCTGGGGCAAGACGATGTGCGCTTTCCTGCTTTCGTGGAAGGTTCACCAGAGACTGAAGTTAAGTTCTAGACTCGATCCATGGCAGTTACACTAATATCTCAGAAAAGCCAGTATCCAGACTACTCAGCAAAAGATCCTTTTTCTGAAAGAGCAGCTGTACTGTCAGAGGGCTGGGGAGTCTGTGGAAACCAGTGCATGGATAACTCCTGCCTTTAACTGCTGATTTCTTTTTTTTTTTATTATTAAGTTTATTGAATTTTATAGAAAACATACAAGCAACAAACTTATCAGCATTGTAATCGTAGAACTCATTGCAAAGAATCCACACCCCATATCCACCCCCAACCTTCACAGAATCTAAAAAGCAAAACAGGCCAACTTATTATCACATGTCATCCAAAAACCCGCCCCACATATCATCAAACAATTTCAACTTGTTGTTCCTGTGAAGGATAACCTTCTCAATTCTGGCCACTTGCCTCAAGTCCTCCACCCATTCTGAACAGGTCGGCCTCTCATCAGATTTCCATTTTCTCAAAACAATTTTTTTCGCAGAATTTGTAGCCCTAAAAAAACAGCATTTCTGTGGATAAGGGAGATCTTCCTCTTTATCATCCTCACCCAAGATGATAGTGTTATAATCAAAATCCTCTTGCAGCAATAGAACCTCATTAATCTTCTCAGTAACACTCCTCCAAAATGTCCTCAGTTCATAACAGTCCCAGATCAAGTGTTCAAAGGAGCCGACATCATGCTTACACCTCCAACAGGCCTCTGAGTCAATCATCCCTCTCGCATAAAGTCTCTGGGGAGTCCAAAACACTCTATTAAGAATTTTGATTTGGCGGCATTGTTCTCCAAGATTAATGGATGTCAGAGTTACGTTTTTACAAAGAAACCTCCACCTCTCCACAGTCATATCAGAGCCAAGGACCTCAGACCACTTAGTTAACAACCCCTCTGCTGGCGTGTACTGTTGGCTCAGATTTCTATATACTTTGGACGCCATACCACCTAATGTCTTATATTCAGGTAGCCATAACTGCCAACCACCGCCATCACCAGTTCTCTGGTTCCGCAGCAAACCTCTCAATTTTCTGTATTCACCCATTGTACAGTCTCTGAGATCTTTAATTTGTGCAAGTCTTCTATAGCTGATCCATTTGCCGTCTTCCATCAGATCACTCAACCATAGTACACCACTCAGGAGCCAGTTCAATCACAATAGCGGCCTCCCATTAGGCAAAATACCTGGATTCAACCAGATAGGGATGTAATCATTATCACATACCTTACGCTTACTTTTCTTCCATAGTTCCCTCCAACAAGTTCTCAGGAATCTTGTCGGCGGAAATGAGCGATAACCAGATCCATCCACCGTGGACAGTATGGCCCTAGGCGGCAACGGAGAAGAACTACTTGATTCCGCCAGCATCCAAACATCCTCCGAATCTTCAATAAATGGAACCAGATGCCTGGCTCCAAAGGCCAAATGATAATTCTCAAAGTCAGGAACCCCCAAACCTCCACAGTCTTGGGGCAGCTGCAATTTCCACAAGCTGAGGCGTGGCTGTTTGTTCACCCAGAGAAAAGACTGGATTAAACTCTCAATTTTCCGCCAATGGCCCTTCTTTACGTCCAGGGGAAGCACACTGAGCACATAGTTGATTCGCGGTGTTGATGTCATTTTGATGGCATTCACTCTCCCCCAGAGACTCAATTTAAGTGCATTCCATCTCTTCAGGTCCACCTCCAAAGATTGAATCACATGTGTAATATTGACATCCATTATTTTCGAGACATCATTCGTTAGCTAAATCCCAAGGTTTCTCATCTTATTCGGACACCACTTAAAGGGAAAGCCCTGCATCTTCAAAACAGTGCAAGTGGTTGATGCCGGCAGCGCTTCCGACTTGGTCCAATTGATCTTGTATCCAGAAACCTTGTTGAACACATCGATCAACTCCATCAGCACAGGAATGGAGCTCCCCACATTCTGAACCACCACCAGCATGTCATCCGCATACAACCAAACTTTCTGGGAGGCTGCACCAAAGCGTACGCCCCCAATTCTATCCTCTTCTCTTATCCTCACAGCCAGCAATTCCATGGCGATCACAAACAGAATTGGCGACAGTGGACAGCCTTGCCTCGTCCCTCTCCCAAGTTCAAAAATGCCCGAGTCCATGCCATTAGTCCGAACACAAGCAGTCGGCCGGGAATACAGCAGTCTTATCCATCCGATCATGGTATCTCCAAAACCAAAGCCTTTCAATGTACTTAAAAGATATGTCCATTCAATACGGTCGAAAGCTTTCTCAGCATCCAAGGACAACGTCACCACATCATTATGGTGTTCTTTGCTTTCATACAGTGTAGCAACAATCTTCTCACATTTTCTGAAACATGTCTGCCTTTTACAAATCCAGATTGGCCTACATCTATGATATCCATCAGCGCATTCTCAATCCTCAAAGCTAACGCCTTGGCGAAAATCTTGTTGTCCGTGTTCAATAAACTGATCGGCCTATAGCTGCCAGTTTTCACTGGTGATCGTCCCTCCTTCAGAAAAACGGAGATTGAAGCATGTCTTGTTGAACTTGGAAGGCACCCATTCCTCAAAGAGGCGCGCAGCATCTCTAGCATCAAAGCAAACACCTCTTCTGGGAAAATTTTGAAAAGTTCAGCTGGTAGCCCATCCGGGCCTGGACACTTCCCAGAATTCAGCGCATAAGCAGCCAACCTGAGATCCTCCATGTTCAAATCTCTTTCCATACACTCCAAGGATTCCAAACTCACTTTCTTCAGATGGCAGTCATCAATGAATTGACCAATTGTACGCTCAGATAAGTTGATCTCTGAAGAGTACAGGGTTTTATAATACGACAGAAATGCCGCATTAATCTCCACAGGATCAAAAGTCACCAACCCATCCTGTCTTTCCACTGCATTGACAGATCTGCCACTGTCCATAACCCTCAATCGATGTGCCAGAAGTCGATCACATTTTTCTCCTTTTTCATAGTAGTTGCTTTTGGTTCTAAAAAGCAACCACTCAGCCTTCGAAGAATACAAATCTTCCAATCGTCTCCTTTTCTGCTTCAATATTTTAATAGTCTCATCTGAAAAGTTTTGCATATTATTTCTCTCAAGATCCTGAATGTCCACAATAAGCTTTTTCACTTCTGCATCTCTCATTTTTTTCTTTTTGCTGGACAAACCAATCAACAATCCTCGCATATATGATTTGAAGGCTTCCCACACAAACTCCACCCTGACTTCACCAGTCCAATTCACAGATATAAAGAATCTCGCCTCTTGAACAATTTTGTCCACAATTTCATCATCGTCCAAGAGGGAGACATTCATCCGCCAGGTGTTAGACCTAGGAACCGGGAAGGTCAATCGCAAGTCTATGGAGATTGGAGCATGGTCCGAAACAAGTAGTGATCCGATGTTACCCCTTTGGAATGATTGTGTACAGAGGCCAGAGGTCATAAAGAGGTCAATTCTCGAATAAGCATTATGCCTTGCAGAGAAGAAAGTATATTGTCTCGTAGAAGGGTTTTGCAATCTCCAAACATCTGTGAGGTTCCATTCATCAATTAGTCTCTTTAATGCTGTTCTTTTCAGAGCGTTGGCATTGTCCACACCCCCCACACTTTTATCAAGTCCAGGTTCTAAAACCACATTGAAGTCCCCTCCCAAAATCACATTAATCGCATTTACATTCTGCAACATTTGCGTTAAAGCTACAAAAAAACTACCATCACCCCCATTCGGAGCATATATATTGCAGAAACAATACTGAGCATCCTGAATATGTGCAGTGACACACACTATCCTTCCATCCCCATCCTTCACACACTTCACCCCAGTGATCTGGAGATTCTTCCTAAAAAGAATACACACACCCCTAGAACCAGTAGTGAACGATGAACCATAAACATCACCAACCCACTCCTTTTTCCACTTATCTATATCCGCATCTAACAAATGAGTCTCCTGAAGCATCGCGACATCCACCCCCATCTCCCCTAGTTTACTCAAAATCACCTTCCTCTTGACAGCACAATGTGCACCATTCACATTCCAAGATACCCCTCTGAAATTCCTCTGATAAGTGTAAGACATTGCTAGATCCCGTTTCCCAATCCTTGCAATGAATTCACAAGACACAATCCTACCTAAACCTATAGTCAAGTAAAGAAATAAAATAAAAAATAAAAAAAACACACTCCTGGGCTTGAACCACCCAACCATCCAGAACATCCCTTCCAGCTACACGCTGAAAGGGACTACCCCCCTCCCTCCCTTAGGTCAGCCTATAGAAAGCCCATAAAGGGTGCCACAGACCACATTTGGTCAAATTCAAATGAAGTTGAAAATACAATTTGGTCTAAAGGAATTCCCACAACTCTCCAGCAAATGAAAGCACAAATAAGAGCATTCCTGAATAGAAGCAACATCCCTACTCAAAAACGCTAAATACCACACCATGTGTCAATCACATGCCTAGACAAAACCTGAATTCTCTTATTATAACCATCAGCGAATCACACTAATCCACCTACCGTCACAACCATCAGTGTAAACATCACAAATCCCAACTACTGCGGGCATGCTGAGCAATTGAGCGTGAATCATCACTAGAAAGTGTGAGCAAGTGTACAGAGAGTTGCAAAATACCTGTGTCCCTGCACCCTACCAAATGAGATTAGAAGCCAGATACAGCATTAAACCTTTCCATGGCATTCACACACCAATCCATGACTATCCCGGTGGCCTTACCACTCACCTTGCCAAGCATAAAAATCAGAATCTCCGGTATTTCCTGGACACTACATTCCCCCATGTGACTTCCATGGCACAAAACTGCAACCCCCACCGTGTTAATCCAAATGTACTGTATAACTGGGCACTCCAGATATAACGTGTTGGCACATCACTCATTGCGCTTTGAGAATGGAATCAAACCCTCTCCAACGTAAGCATTACTGCAAAAAAAAACCTAATAGAAAATTCTGTCTGTGATTTGGTAAGTAGACAGAGGTGCACAGTCATATCTTAACCATAGGCCTCGTCAGTGTTCACATTAGATGACAGCACTATTACATTCTCACAGCTGATTTCGTTACTGCACGAAAGGAAACGTACCCATGCAAAGTAAAAGGTGTAGACTACAGTGGAACCCCAGGTACCCAGTAGTGACAACTCTCACCTTCTTTATGCAGTGATGGTAATGGCATACAGTTGGCTTCGTTATTACAGTACAAGTACATGTCAAATATACCCCACTCAGCATGTCAGGGGTGTGCAACCAGGACAAGAACAACTGTTACATGTGCAGGGGATTAGCATTGGGCAGCATACTCGCAAACGTGGCATTCCTTCATCTAATTCTGGCTATGGAAACACATTACAATGCGAACAACGTACCACAGCAGTCCGGGATAAAGCCGTGCAAAGAGCATTCCCCTCCCCTCAGCCACAACACATGCACCCCAGCCTCTACACCCACTGTGCCCCCAAACACCTGAGCATGCAGCAAGGCGCATTGCCCGGAACACGCGTGCTGCGGCCCCAAAGGAGAACGCGCCACTACGCCTTACCTCAAATGTGCGTCAACAGTGGCCGGTCACCCGCATCCACCAATCCAACACACCACTGCCGGCAAGACTCCGAAGGGTGTCGCACGGCCGACATTTCCGGATAGCACGACACCTCCCGCACTCCGTCCAAACAAAAAACAAGCACCATCACCTATAAAAAATCTATAGAGCGCGTACTGCCGTAGAGTAAAGCACCCATTATCCGAGCCCACATCAAGCCTACGCTCGAGCGAAAAACCGTTACAGCATATTTGAAACATTAATAACGCTCTGATACCTAAACAAACCAATTCCCATCTAACAAATTCAGGAAAAAATTAATCAATAAAGAAAAGTAACCTTACATCTTCACAGCTTCATACATCATGCATCACATCAATCTGCAATACTATTATCCAAGTTTAAGCCCCCAGCCCTCAGCCACTTTTCAGCTTCAACTGGATCCTCTGTGGTTTTGACACCTGATCCAAAAAATATCTTCAGTGTCACTGGTTTCACCAGCAGAGTTTTAATCCCTTTTTCTTGTGCCAAAGCTTTTGCACTTTTGAACGCCTTCCTCATTTCCACTATTTCCTTAGGGAAATCTGGATAGATCGCCAATTGATCTCCATTTAGCAGAAGTTTCCCTTTTTCTCTCACAGCCTTTAAAATCCTTTCCTTTGCACTCACTCTGGACAGCACCATGATGATCTGTCTTGGTTTTCCGGCCTGGACCAGTTTACCAGCTCTAAAGGAGTAATCCATGTCCATTTCTTTTAGGATGTTGTTACCCAAAGTTGCCTCCAGTACTCCTCTGACTCTGTGATCGAGGTTTTTGTCCAAAGCAGAGTCTTCACTCACACCCAGCAAGCGCAAGTTCAAGTTCCTTTGATCAGCCTCCAACATCAGGTTCCTCCTCTTCAAATCAGAAACTTCATATCTCAACTCCTTGTAGGCCCTATAACTCCCTGCAACCTCCGTGGCCAAGGTTGTATTTTCTGCTTCCACTTTGGTGACTCTATTCTCCAGGTGACCGACTTGAGAGGACAATTCACTGAGGGTAAACTTCATTTCCTTCACATCCTGGGCAATCTGGAGAAGCAGTGCATACATGTCACCATTCTCTGAACTCTCACCCATCTTCTCCCCTTGTTTAGCTTTTTTGGAGTTGGGGTTGTCAGGGATCTCAATCTTCTTCTTTGATATCAGCGCAGGATTCATTTTTTTCAATTTCCAATATTATTATTATCCATAGGCTGGGAGGGAGCAGGAGCAGTTGGTTTAAGCTGCTGCCTTGTTCACCAACATTCCAGAATCGAACTGAAACACATGTCGATCAAGTATCATCTGTTGTATAACAGATTGACACATCATTTTAAGAAAGGGCGAAATTCTTGGTGAAATATGAATTGAGTATGAATGATTGAGTATGAATGATTGAGTGCGTGTGTGCGATAGAGTGAATTGAATAGGAGTTTATTGGTTTATTGGTAAAAATGAAATTGATGTTGATTTAATATCATAAATTGATTATTTTGTATTTGAAATAAATTGAAATTGTTTCATGTAAACATTTACGAGTGTCTTGCCATTCTCACCCTCCTGGTCCATTTTTTGTTTCTGTGGTTCAAAATTACATGCAGGGGCCCCAACAGCAAAGAGGTGCTCATGTTGGTTGTTTAGACATTGATACTGTTTATCTTCTCTGCTGGCATGTTTTTTTTACGCTATGTTATTCAGTATTTACAATGCATAGACATATTTTGCTATTCTCTGCTAATTCTGGTGGTTGTCCGAGGATGAAGCACAGCTGTTCTAGCCCAGTTTTCCTTGCAAGTACGTCCTTCTTCTTGCAGAATCTGGTGAAATAAGTGTCCTGAATGTCTTTGTGTGCAGGGCAGTGCAGTAAGAAGAGTCCCTCTTTGTCTACTTCTCCTGTGTTACATTGTTGACAGATTTAGTGCACTTGGGCTTCTTATTTGGGCTGTATTGCCCAGTCTGTATTTCCTGCTTGTAGTCAATCAGGGCCTGTGTCTGAACTCTGTGGTAGGTTAGTGGTGAAAGCCGACATTCCCTCCCCACTTTCCAGCACCACCATTCTGAGGTGGGTAGAATGATTGAAGGAGAGCTGCTGTGCTTTCCAGCTGCAAAAGAGTATAACATCTGTTGTTGCTTGGGCAGCGTGTACACCAGCGTCACTGCGAGCATTTCTAAAGATTCTGGCACTTTTCTGACTTCCAAAAGTGTCTTTAGGACTTCATTACATCAAAAAAGTGGTGCTGCCGGCCAGGTAATGTCTGGTTTATACAGGAAACACTAATGCAGCAGATGTTAACGACACCTCACAAGTGTTATATTTTACCTCTTTTTTAATCCAAAAAGAGGACTTTCCAAGTGCCTGCCTTGCAAAGGTTAGGGGGGGGACAAACACCCTTGCCCCCCCCTAAAAGTATGACCATGATCAGGGACATCCAAGAGTCAAGTCTTTGATGTCAGTATGTCACACTCTTTCTCAGAATATGGTGCTTTAGGGAAAAGTTTTGTTCCTCCACAAAACAACACTTTTCTAATTTTACACAGACCTCTGCATCGGGCGGCTGGAAGGATTAGAAGGGAGCTGCTATGATTTCCTGCTGCAAACGATGATCAGCTCTATCATTATGTGGGCAGTATGTGGGGCAGTGTCACTGTGAGCATTTTCGAAAAAGTCTGCCACTTTTCCAATTTTCAAAACTATTGTTGAGCCCTCAGTAAATCAGAAAAGTGGTTCTGCATCTGGGAAATACATACATTATGCAGGAAAGACTTGTCCAGTAGCTGTTAACATGACACAGGTGCTATATTTGAGCTCCTTTAAAAAAAAGAATACAAAAGTAGGGCTCTGCAACTAGAATGCATGCACAGTGTCTGTTCTGCTTCATTGAGAGTCACTAAAGCCAACGTCAGGTTGTAAATCAGGGACATGCAAGACTTGAAGCTTTATGTCAGTGCGCAGAATATGGTGCTTTTAGGAAAAAAGGTTGTTCATCCATGGAAGAGCACTTTTCTAATTTTACACAGACCTCTGAATCAGGCCATCGGGCAGCGATTCTGAGGTACGTGCAAAAATAGAAAAGTGTTGTTCCATGGAGGAAGGACACTTTTCTCAAAAGCACCATATTCTGATAAAGTAAGAATGTGGCAGCCTGGCATCAAAGCCTCGACTTTTGCATGTGCCTGAATTACGGCCTTACAACACTGCAAGGGGATTCTCGTTGCAAAGCACTAGATTTGCACGTACAAAAGGAGTTTAAATACTGCACCTGTGAAATGTGGTTCCAATCTACTGCACACGTTTTTATTTGATAATTTAGGCATTTTCCCAGGCGGCAGCATCACTTTCCTGATTTACTGGAGGCTCAGGGACACTTTCATAAATCCGAAATGTGGCAGACTTTTTAGAAATCCTCTCAGTGATACTGGTCCAGGTGCGGCCCCCAAACGATAGATTTCATCAGCTTTTGCTGCTGGAAAGCACGACAGCCCTTCCGCCAATCCTTCCGCCCACCTCAGAACGTTGGTGCTGGAAACTGGATGGCAGAATGCCAGCTTTCCACACCACTCCCGAGATCGGGATCGGAATCGGGGCCTCAGTCTTTACTTGGTGAGTGTTTGTCCGTAATTCTGTTTTCTTACACAATTTGGTCATCTCTTAGCTTAAAGTTTGGTCCCGCTGACAAGTAGCATTCGAGTTGATAGCTCCATCTTAGTTCGGCTTGTATGGCTCCTTTAGGGACTGTTGTAGGCTCCTACACAACTTCCCCTGTCTTTGGTTTCCTGTGTTATCTGCCGAACCACCACAACTCAGTACTGTCTTATTCAAGGAATTGTTTGGAGAGTTTCGCGGTTGAACCTTGCAGTGTGCGGCAGCAGAGCGAGTTTGGGCTGCTCTTCTTGATCTGGCAGCATCATTTTTAAATGTGCTTTTGGATGTTGAGAACTAGGGGGGCTCTTCCTACTTAGCCTCTGCACCCATGATTTGGGCAGTTTTTGTGCACAGGGGGTACCTGTTTGCAGAGCTGGAAGTGCAGGTTTTCTGTGGGGGATTTGTCACATGTTGCATACTGTTTGTTGTAGTGTTTGACCCCACACCTCACTCTCTTAAGGTAAGAGAGGGGTGCTGAGGTTGCTGAAACGTTTTAGCATTCACTTTACTTTTGGATTGTTGTATTCTAGTTGGGTCTTGATGGCACAGAATGCACAGAGGGCGTTGCTTTACTCCCCAGTCCCCCTCCCTCCAACACCAGACATATAGTGCCTCATCACGAGTTGGGCGGTATCCCGGCTGTAATACCGTTCCAACTGTATTAGCGTTAGCGGCAACCGGTCCAGCGGTATTACCACCGGATCACGGGTTGGACATTAACGGTAAATCCCCCTTCCCCATTGGACCCAATGGGGAATTTCCAACGCAAATACTGCGTGTTAAAACAGCCGGCGGTAATTACACCGAAAACAGGGTGCTAAATGGGATTTTCACCTCCAGAAAAAAGCTGAAGGTAAAAGAGCACATTTGACGGCCGACTTGTGAAAGGGCCAGCCCTTAAATGCGCCGATAATACCGTTATCGCCGTATTTTAGGGCCACCGCCGAACTCGTGATGAGGCCCATAGACAGGCAGTCACCAGTACTCAACATGATATAACTTTCCTCACCCCCCTTTATTTTCACTAGAAGCCCCTGCTTCCTCTGCTCGGCTCTCCTTTGGAAATCCTTTGTTGTTCTGCCACGCCCCGGATCTGTCGCTCATCCAAGGTTTTCACTCTTTTTTCAGCATGGTCTTTAAAAGCTCACATACGATACCGGATTATACCACATCATAAAAGTAATGAAAGCAGTAGTGAATGTGTGTTTCCGTGTTTCTTTAATCACTCTCATTCTCATCACTATCACCGCTGTACTTAAAGCGCTAGTAACATACTTACCAACCCTACAGATTTAGGCAGTAGGCTACTGCTTTTTAAGCAGTCCTACCGCCTACAGATTTCAGTGACAGATCCTACTGCTTTTTATAGTGGCAAGTAATTTATATGACTATAAGGCAAGCTCCAGGACAAAGCATGCAATACATTAATTAGTCTGTACAGTGGGCTGGTAGGTGATTACTTTGATTGGGCTCAGACCAATCCACTGACCTGACAGCTACGTGACTGTCCTGCACTCTGGCCCGGACAACCCTCAGGTGAACCACCAGTGAAGGCAAGCGGCAGAGTGTAACACCATCACACAGCATCTGCCTATCACACTGAGGGGGGGTATCAGTCGCCATGCCATTCAGTGTTCAACTTGCAATAAATATGTACTGCCCGGGCTGCTGCTACAGAGCAGTGGCAAACGTTGCCCACCAGATCTGTGTGATTACCTTCTGTGAAGTTAGGTCATTGAATTTGGTGTTACGTTACCATTCAGAATTATACATTTTTAACATTTGAACATATTTCCATGTTGTACTACTTGATGGTTTGTCTCTTTTAGAATGCTCCAGTGGTGCCAACAATGTATGTTTTGTATTTTCCTGTGATGTCATTGTTATGGGTATTATTATTTTTGAAACTTGAAAAATGCTACATTTTTTTGGTCACAGAATGTTGGCAAGTATGTAGTAAATTAAGAGCAAGAACCAGTTTACAATGGTTTATAAGTGATAATGTCGAAATACATAATGTCGAAAGTCAAAATGTCGAAAACATAATGTGGAAAACAAAAAATTGAATATCTTATTTTCTTTGTTTTTTGTTCGAAATGGGGGGGTTCCCGCCAAACCCCTCTTTTTTTCTGTTTTACCCTTTTTTTTACTTGCGGAACCCCCAAAAAAATATGTAAATAAAAAAAAGAAAGCATTCGAAAATAAAACATTTCGACATTCTTTTTTCAACCTTTTTGTAATTCGCCATTATTTTTTCGACATTATGACTGCACACCGTTTACAATCACTTTGTAAAAAATCCACACTTGCAAATGACAGGGATTTATTTTGCTTTGAGGCCACTCAAAGGTCATGTTTAAATGGGAGAGTGTAGGTGTATTTGGGTGACTGCCTTTTTGCCAGACTTTGGTACATCCCTACATGATTCTAAGCACTACAAGTAGTGTCCGATATGGGAAACAGGAAGATAAAGTGATTGGATAAAGATCACACCGTTTATTGAAGTGAAACAAAAAAACTGACATGACTTCTTCTTAACTGGACAGTGGAGAGCTGAGCCACCAGAGCCCCCCCCTCCCCCCCCTCGCACATGCAGCACATTCTCAAGAAAAGGGCTACTAACTGAGCTGGGTAACTACGGAAGGGGGCGAAGCGTCATGGGGATATTAGCAACCTAGGCCATCTGTGACCATAGAGAGGCCGGGGCTGTGGACAGAGCGCCTCTCCTGGATGACAGGATGCATTGTCACTTCCAATATTTTTAAGCAGAATTTCGACTGTTATATTCTTTACAATCCATGCATTAAATTCACCCACGCCCCTAATACTTAGATTTTTTTGTTTTTATTTTGCTTCTTTTTAGCGTCTGCAAGTTTCTTTTCTTTCTCATATTCTGCTGTTCTTCTAGAAAGATGCTTTTTTTGCTATTAGTTATTTGCTTTCCTCTTTCAACTATTCCCCCCCCCCCCCCCTTTCGTTTCTCTGCTTTTCTTTCTCTAGTCCGTGGTTCCCCTTTCCTCTCCTCTTACTCTATCTGTGTTTTCTTCTTTTCATCTACTTCCCCTCCCTTTGTCTTGTTCTGCAGTCCTTCCTTCATTCCTCTGCCCCCTCCCTCTCTGAATCTCTTTCTAGCTTTTTTCTCCGGTCACTTCCCCTTTTCTGTCATCTCTTCCACACTCATTTCTTTCCTACACACTCTTTAATGTTCCCCGACCTCAGAGTCACCTCCTGTAAACACAGTGGGCACCGAGCGACCACCCGCTTCTGCCAGTCAGTGTGAGAAGCAGGTGCTGGCTCTGCACTGGAGCTGTGCCCGGCGCACCGTGACGTCACTAGGCGCCGTTGCATTTCTTGGAAAACTGGCATCGCTGTCCAGTACGGTGGAGACGGTTCCTTCCTGAAGACATGTTTGCCTGGTCCCCTAGTGTTCCACCTTTCTGTGGACAGAGTAGGTCACTTTGCCGAACACGCCACATGCATGTGTCCCGTCTTCACCACAACGTCCCGCCGGACAAGTCTGTCATTCTGCAGAGAGCTGGGCTCCATTCTAGGGGGGTAAGCTTGAGAATAGCTTCTGGGTGGCTGGTAAGAGGCCCCCTGGGCGGTAAAAGTGTGAATTCAGGATGGTCACGTCCACCCCCTTTGTCTTCTTCACGGCCCCAGTGATTTTCACATCTCATTACTCATTAGAGTTTCGGGAGGAAAGCTCAGGGGCAACGCGCTCGCCTTGAAAGCAAGATGATGCAGAGCAACACAGGTTCGGTCTCCTCGTCCGCGTAAGGGGCGTTATAAATAACCAATTAAAATAAAATAAAGATGTATGAAAAATAGCAGGACCTGTAGCATCAGTCAGTTTAGGCAACTGGTCTTTTCTGACTTTCATGCTCATTATTTATTAACATATCTCCGTTTTAATGTATTCCTGAATATCGGTTTTACTAAAAATAAAAAAATAAAAAGAGTTTACACTGGCAAGACACACGGCTCAAAGTTTGTTGGATATAATTTTCCTGTGAAGTCATTGGGTCAAACAGACTGTGATGATGCTGATAAAATGACTCCACTCAGTGGCCGCCATTTTGTGGACACATTTGACATTCCAGTTCTTGGCCAATGTGTTGAATAAAAGCAGTCCCAGGAAAGGAAAGAGGGAAGAGTCTCTCTGTACAGGGTCCTAGTGCCCTCAGCCTCGCTGGGCCTCCTTGGACAAGGTTCTGGATAGAGACCGTGGCAGGGGCACCCTCTGAAAGTCCATGTGGACCGGCTGCATGACCCGGGGCAAGTCCTTGGTGATGTCTGAGATTGTCTTCTTGTCACGGCACAGGCCGTCGCCCGGGTGGCTCAATGCCCTCTCGAACTCCATCATTCTCCGGAGTTCCTGTGGCGTGGGCACCCTCTCGGTCTTTCCACTCAAGTCGACTGGCTTGAAGATGGGTATGGGCAGCGCCCGCTGGTAAGGCAGGTAGTACTCTGTCTGCGGCTCACCGAGGCGGCCAAGCTTCATGACGTTCCAAGGGGATCGCTGCACCAAGAACCGGACCTCGTGCTGCTTGGCGTAGGTCTCCTTCCGGCGCTCATCGGCCTCTCTCATGGAGCAGCTGTGGGGGGAGGAAGAAGAGACAGAGTTAGAGACCCTGGACCACCCAATGCTATGATCTGTAGTAGAGCTTGGGCATGAGGATCCTATGCCCAGGGGCCTCTCGCGAGCTAGTAGGTTTAAAGGTCTGGTATTTAATCAAGGTTCCTATTGCTGGCCATCCCATGTAAGAGACTAGCGGCCGTGTGCCTCCTCCTGCGGTACCCACCTCTAGGAACAACACTTTCAGAAACACATGTTTAATCATGACTAGGAAACATGTCACAGGAATGGCCATCTACTTGCAAGGTGCCACTGGGGCTCTGTTTTGGGTGTACCAACTGTGCTTACAATGACTGTGCTCTCCTACCAGGATGTATGCTTCAGGAGTAGTTCAGTGTAAGGTTCTGAACAAGTTCTTAGTCAGAACCGACCAACAAGCTGTTTCCAGACCTGAAGAGATTGAAGCGGGGAAACCCTATCATCGAGAACGCTTTCCCCAGGCCAGAGACCACTAGATGTCCATATGGGGCATGGAACCCCCTCATAGTGTAAGCTTTCCCCATAACTATAGAGGTCCCTTTAGGACAGGAAGGTGACAGCACTTACTGTGCAAGCTCTTTCTCCAGACCTTGGTCAATATGGGGCAGATGACCCCTGGCACTGAGCAAAGCTTTCTCCAGACCTGGACCCAATATATGCCCATATGGGGCATGTAACCCCCTCACTGTGTAGGCTTTCACCAAACTAGACCTTATAGAGGGCCCTTTTAGGACAGGTAGGTAACCCCTCTCACCGAGCAAGGTTTCTCCAGACCTGAACGCAATATGGGGCAGGTGACACCTCTCATTGAGCAAGCTAGAACCACCTAAGATGTCCCTATAGAGCAGGGAGGTCCCTCCCAAGGCAGACACCTTCTCATTGCCTAAGCAAAGGACAACAGAGCCCGACCCACGACGCCAGTGAAGCTGCACCCACGCAACCTGCCAAGCCACAGAGATCCAGTCACCCCCACCCTGCCCACTCATCCCAACTTACACCCCACCTGCCAAGCCACTGAGATCCAGTCACCCCCACCCTGCCCACTTATCCCAACTTACACCCCACCTGCCAAGCCACTGAGATCCAGTCACCCCCACCCTGCCCCACTCATCCCAACTTACACCCCACCTGCCAAGCCACAGAGATCCAGTCACCCCCACCCTGCCCACTCATCCCAACTTACACCCCACCTGCCAAGCCACTGAGATCCAGTCACCCCCACCCTGCCCACTCATCCCAACCTACACCCCACCTGCCAAGCAACTGAGATCCAGTCACCCCCACCCTGTCCACTCATCCCAACTTACACCCCACCTGCCAAGCCACAGAGATCCAGTCACCCCACCCCTGCCCACTCATCCCAACCTACACCCCACCTGCCAAGCCACTGAGATCCAGTCACCCCCACCCTGTCCACTCATCCCAATTTACACCCCACCTGCCAAGCCACAGAGATCCAGTCACCCCCACCCTGCCCACTCATCCCAACTTACACCCCACCTGCCAAGCCACAGAGATCCAGTCACTCCCACCCTGTCCACTCATCCCAACTTACACCCCACCTGCCAAGCCACTGAGATCCAGTCACCCCCACCCTGTCCACTCATCCCAACTTACACCCCACCTGCCAAGCCACAGAGATCCAGTCACCCCCACCCTGCCCACTCATCCCAACTTACACCCCACCTGCCAAGCCACTGAGATCCA